>NC_060214.1:131262500-131862500 GCF_021130785.1 Homalodisca vitripennis | reverse complement strand
CTAGGCATTCCTCGAACCCGAATCAACAAGATATTCAGCAGTGCTGGAAGGATCACAATTCTTACAATTCATTTATATAAAAAATTTACAATTCTATTATTATAAATATAAATATTCCTATAAATTATTAAACAATATAGGAAGCATCCTATATTTTGTTTATTTAAACGCATATGTGACATATACGGCCAAATACAATATAATTGAATCAGAAAAAGTGATTTAGCATATTTAGTTAGTACATATTTATTTTGTACATTTATATATATATAATTTATTTCAATAAACATTGAATCGCAAAAAGTACTTGCTCCGCCGGGACTCGAACCCGGATCTCTCACTTGCCGGGTGAATGTGCTACCCCGGCAAATATATAAATTCATTAGTACATTTATATATATATATATATATATATATATATATATATATATAGTACATGTATATATATATACATATATATATATAGTACATGTATATATATAGTATATGTATATAAGCATCAAAAGATAAAATCCTTGAAAATTAAGTATTAAAAAATAACAGCTTATAATACGTTTTGCGTGACAGAAGTCTGCTGTTTTTTACTACAGTCTGGGAAAGAGAGGAATATTAGTGCCCACTGCCCTGTTTTTCTTTAAACCACAGAAAAACTTACGTATCAGAATTTCAAGGATGCTAATTGTTTCGACTACTGTATGTGCAAATTTTCATACTAGTGCATAATAGTACAAAATACAATTTACAATACATAAGATAGCTTAAATGTA
The DNA here is from genome assembly GCF_021130785.1 of Homalodisca vitripennis. Lineage (NCBI taxonomy): Eukaryota > Metazoa > Arthropoda > Insecta > Hemiptera > Cicadellidae > Homalodisca > Homalodisca vitripennis. The sequence continues at coordinate 131,861,733 of NC_060214.1, read as the reverse complement.
TCGAGTGTATTATCAGGCATAATACCTTTTAAAAGTTACATAGTATCTTTGTTTTCAATCTTCATTCTAGTATTGCTGAAGCACTGTATATTTATTCTTACATCAATAGAAAATTCTGCCTCTTTGGTGAACTTCAGCTGTAATTTCAACAGCTGTTTGTGCTAATACAATTTGGACTATGTTTCGTATATATTATCGTTATTTTTTTCTCTTTAATTAAATATTCAAAGAAATCATTTTTCCCATCATAAAAACGTTCTTAAGCCTCCAACAAATATCTTCAAAAACATTAGCTGAACTAGTCCACTCGATCTCGAAATTAGCGCTTAGCAACAATTTAAGTGATTAATTTATTTTTATAAGATTATTGCTGGGTTTCCTGTTAAATATATATTTTTTGGTTGCGAAAGTATAGACCGCTTTCAACAAAAGATTGGTCCACAGTTAAATCTTGCTTAATTTCTGTTGGAAAAATGGTATTGTTTTCCTTCATGCCACAACACATATTGATCTTCAGACCATTAAAATTGAGCATCTCATACATTTTGTCTAGTCATTTCCTTGTATGTTGTTCTCATTACATTTATATAACATCACATTGGGTTACCTTATGTGTCGCCGTTGTATTCCATATCACAGGAACATTGTATACCTTAGGATCATATAAATACTTGTAGCGTTTATCCGGAGAATTAAAGCTTCAGAATGAACAGACTTTAAATCTAGGTGTAAAAAAATTTTAAACTGTATTAAAATCTTTGGTAATATCCAGAGGACTCGCTTTTAGGAAATACTTATACAACCGACTGCCTAAGTAAAGCAAACTATTAAAAAGAACAGACTTTAATTTGACTAACTGTAAAAATTACATGTCATATGACGATTGGTTCTTGTTTTGTGCCACCCAAATGGAAGTGAAGTCGGAGGAATAGATGTCTCCCTGTCCCTGTCTACTATGTGTTACTAAGCTATATAGGCTAACTAGGTTTAGATTACATGACGACATGATCTGAGTTTTCAATTCGGGTTCTATCTCAAGGAATATCTTTTCTCTTCGGTCCCCACTGAAGCCCGATGACATCCCACATCTTTTAACTTTTCTAAACGTCAATTGAGGTCAGGAAAGTAGCGATCAGAAAGCCTCCTGGCCATTGGCTTCGGTGGTGCTTCCAATGGTACACCACACTTCTGGCATAAACAGAAAATCATCCTTCGAGATAGTACTTTAGTTCAAGTTTAGATCACGTGAGTGCTCGTCAAGTTTTTGTATTTACGTATCTACGTATTTACCTAATTACATAGCATAACCAATAGTAGATAGAGATAGAGTGGTCCCCTTCTCGCCGACATCGCTTTCTTTTGGGAGGCAGAAAACAAGAACTGACAATCATAATTACATGTAATTTTCATAGGAAATCATATAAAGTCTTTTCTTTCTAATAATGTTGTCATTTTACGCCTCTAGTTATAAAATTCCTAGAAAAATAATGACCTTCGAATAATACTAAACTACCTAAACTTTCAAAAATAGGCCTTGTGCAAAAATATTTGTTAAATAACTAATATTTTATAGACAGCTGCTGCAGGTATTGGGTTCTTTTAAATTAGAAAAATCAACAAGAAAACGGCTTACAAAAAGTTTTAGACATCTATTTTTGTATTTTAATTCGATCGATTGTATTTCACGCATTGCTGGAAGTTTCGTTAAACATTATTCCGTTTTAAGATTTGATTGTAAAAACTCAATATGAAATATTATGATAAGTTACCATACATGACCATTCTAATAATTCTGATGTCAGCAATGGAGTTAGAATAAAGTTGGAGGTTGGACTTTCAAGATAAAATATAACTTGATAAGTATGACTCCACCCCATCCTCCAGCTAAGAAACAACCCTGATACAATCTTCCCTCCTTTCCAATTTCACTGTGTTCCTGGCTCTGTTATATCGTACTACCTCACTCTGTTACAGAAAATACTATCTTCTCTGTTGTAAGTTATGTTAAGTGATTTAAATTTATTTAAATCACATTTTTTATTATCTAAAGTAAAAAATATAACCGAGTCAATTTTAGTCAATACAATACTTATTTTTATGGGATAAAGAGGCTTATAGAAATCTTTGAAACGTGTTGGATTACGAATATTTTATACTTAACAATAAGACCCACTTATTTAAAATAAATTTAAATTAAAAAATTGTAAATCATAGAAATATATGGGTCTAGTTGTGTATTACAGAATAAAATTCTAAAATCGTGGTACGACTAAATATCAAAATGCATAATAACTTGTGAATTTAATAAAACTTTTATATTAAGTTAGGAGCTGACGTTTACATTATATTATCCATCTCAAATAATAATTTACTTACCTCCTTCCATTTCATTTCCATCCTAAAAATGGTTGAAGGTTACCCATAACTAAAGGCACAACGCTCATCATTAGTCTCTAAGAAATATCGGAATGCATATAAGTGTTGCTTAAGTATGTCAGCCTATGTGTTGTCGAGAGCGCTGATGGTCGAGGAATCTTTGGACTTTTGATTTGAGTTAGAGATCGTACAGGTTCAAATCTACCTCCTTTGTGATCCTCAGATATCTCTGTTTGTCACTGTATCATTTTGTATCAGAACTGTTGAACTTACATTGACACTCTCCCCCTTACTATCACTCACAATATCCCGCACAGGCCAGTGATCCATGAGCATGGAAATATTTAGGTCTAAAAGGAGACTGGCACAAGTATCAACAGAACAAAGCAATCACTACATTTTGTACAGTGCCACTGAAGACTACCAGTCATTCACTATTCATGCTTTTTACAATATATTTACAATGCAGGAGTTGGGGCTGTTTTTTGTAATATAGCGACCTTTATACTTAGGCAATAAATGTGATGTTCAACGGATTTAGAACAGATTTCCTGGTTCGTGGGGGTTTCCATAACCTCCAAATAAATAGATAGTAGCCTTCTAAGGGAGGCTAAAATACTTGATAGTTTGCAACACATGAATCTGAACGAGAGTTAGCTATAAGCAGGTAACACATTGTTACGAGTGTGTTTTCTAACAATAGGGATTTGTGTAACTTTTTGCTACACCCATTGCCATCCTACAGGGCTTCGAACTTCATAAAGCAACTTTAGCTTAAAAGACTGTACCTTCACACCTAATGCAGGGTCCATTACTTAATAAGTGTTTCAGAAAATATAAAAACGGAAACCTGCAAAACTTACGATAATAGTATTTAAATGAAAATTTAAATAATATCAGTAATAAATTTATATATATTATTTACCACTGAGGTAAAAGAGACATAGAAAACCATTCTACCATACGTTTGTGTGTTAATATAAACCACAAAATCGTTGCCCAGGCGAAACCAAGAGAAATATTTCTAACTCTTAACATGTTAAAAACCAAGAATTCAACAATCCTGAGAAATGCAGATTAAATATTCCATAAACCTATTTATTGCATATATGCCATCGCATCTAATAGTTTTAAAATTATACAATGTGAGATTTTTGGCGAGACGAAGTTTTTAGCTACGCATGTCATCTTATATTAAGGTTTTACATTCTATCTTATATTATATACTTTCAATTAAAAGTCCACAGTTTATAGTATTAGCAGCTCAGCGATTCAAAACTGAAAAAAATATTCGTAAAAAATGTTACTAAACTAAATTAAAGTTGTGAAGTTTATTCTCTGTTATTAGCTTTACCGCTGGAAGTCTCTATAAAAGACAGCTACTGATACATAACTCGATCAAAATCTAAGAAAATGCACATAAATCAGCTTTTTGCTGATTAATACAGAAGCAGTTTTCAAATGATAGTTCTCAAATAATCTAAAATTCTATACTTAGTCTCAGGCAAACGCCAATACGGGGTTTCTTAAATTCCAGGCATTCATACACACAATACACATTCATACATTCAATTTTACAATCACGCCTCTTTCATTCTTCGCCTATGCAACCCAATGAGTACAGCAGAGTCAGTCTTCTAAATTGGGCGGTCTCCCAGTTGCGTTTGAATGCCAATTTCTACTGTCATGATATCTGACCTGCTCACAGACGAGCTGTCCACTAGTTTTGTCAGGCATCTTGTGAAGTTTTTATTTGATCACCCTAAATTACGTGAAATATTGATTACTGCAAGAGTACATATTGGTAACATTAGACTGTTGGCTATTTTTTGCTCTTGTACGTTCTGTACATAGGCTCCATTTGGATCGCAACGGTACTGATGAAATCTGATTCTCACTCATTCGTTCATACTTGGAAACAATTCAAACTGCGCTGAGCACAGTCGCACAAATCTATTGTCAACAGATTTATGGACAAAAACACTCCATTGGCGTAGCGGTTTTTTATACTCAGTTGCTTCTGGCGATTCGCCCATAAATCTCATATATTGTTCCGCTCTATAGATATCCAAAAAAAACTCATGTTGTTGCCAACTCTACGATATATTACGATGAGTTTCTCCTCCGAAATATGGATGGATACACATTAAAGGGGATGAACACGAAACTATAATCACCATCATGCCTTTCATTGGCAGTAGTGATTCTTTCACATTTTAAAATAAAAAATATTTCACGGAAAATTATAAAAATCACGCTTTGTATACGACATCCGATTACCTCAATTGCATAATGTTTGGTCTTTTAAACCATTGGTGACATTATAATTTGTGTGGAATATTATTTATTCTACAGCGAAATATTTTTGGTGCACTACGAGTTAAGGTGGATATTTTTTTAAATTTCCAGCTAATTTTAAAGTAAAGAAACATTACAATAATCTATTCTTCTAATTTAACTAAAGAACCATTCCCGTCTTATATGTTGCACAAATGATTTTCCCTACCTCATATATTTTAATCGAGATATAGCTGATTTACATCTTATCAATGGAATATATATTATGAATTCAATCGGCATATTAAGTTCATTTGGAATGTTCTACTTTTGAGGGAATACCCTAACAAGAATATTAGTGTAATTGGCGCTATCGGCTTAGTCTAAAATATACTGTGTAATTCCAAGGTCCGAAAGGTCACAGGCAAAACAATGGAAAAGAGAACATGAACGATAAAAAGGCTGGTATTTGATTTTATGATCTGCTTTTAAGCTGTGGGTCTGTCAAACTTGACATGAACGTAGTTCACCAACACACGGATTATAATCGCGTGCGGCGGACAGGAGTAAGGTAACTATCTGGGTGTTTACATCTTACCGACCAGTCTTTGGTAATCCTCTGGCACACTTCAGTTACTTTGCTCCTTAACAAAATTATATACTTCATAAAGGAATGTTTGATTAAGTGTGCAAGACTTAGGATCTACCGGCTGAAGCTGTAATCGAACATAGCCCATGCACATGACAGGTGATCTAGCATCAAAAGTCTTCAACCACAATACCAACTGCTTCGTCGCAACTCCCTACCAAATTCCCACACGTGCAGCAAGGGGTTCTATGTAGCTTATAGGTAACAGTCTGCTTAAACAAACAATAAACATGCAATATAGTCGAGTTGTAAAACAGTAATATATATCTCACTAACAACTACTGATTTTAGTAAAACTATTGCGAAAAAAAAATTTTTAAATATGTTGTTAAAGAATGTTGAAAACTTCCAGCCAAACATGAAGAAAATTTCTACGACATTTACATTTTTCCTAGTCTTCCTCTTTTCCCTATGCATAGTAACTTCGCCAGGGCTCATCCTCAGAGTCAGAACTTCAAGATGTTGGTGTAAATTTAGCTTTTGCTCGACTTCATGATGTTAATTTTATGTTATTAAACTTAGTGTAGTTTCATTGTTACACTTTTAGCTTTAAGTTTTTTGTCCTACGGTTTTACCTCAAGATGAGGTGTCAGTCTTTAGGTATATTAAAACGGTAAATGATTTATTTGAGGGGTTTGTTTGAAAAGTACTGTAGTGACAGATACATCCCTGGTTTCAATTAGAAAAAAAACTAGAGAACGACAAAAAAAAACGGATTCGTTACAGGATAAAGAGACAGACGGTACATTTGTCTCTGAGACAGAGAGATTCATCACTTGTTTCAGACAAGAACAAAGATAACTGCTGAACGTGTGTATTAATTCGACTTGAACTCTTACTGCAGTCTCACTCAACTTGTACCCGAAGTATTATATCTCATTCAAGGCTGTCAGACTTTGCAAATACACTTTTTCAAATGTTTCGAGAGTCTTTTAAACCTTTTGTAATGAGTTACAATGCAACAACTTCAACAAAAGACTCGGAATGAAGAAAAATAAATATAACTTATAAATTTCCGTAATTAGACTCCCTCTTATAGTAGTGTTATGACAGCTTTGTTAATCTAAAATATATCTATTTAGCTTGATAGTAACAACATTTCTCATTTAAAAATGTTCTTCAACAGCATATACTCCATTAGTGTACTAGGAATGCTCTTTAACTATTCACTTAATATAAAAGCTGTTTTCCATTCCTGTTCACTAAGTAAAAATAAGATCTAATAAAGTTGTAATTATGCAAGTAAGTATTAAGTTCCAACGCAAGTAGTGCCTTTCTGAAAATTTATTCTGATAATTTAATTGGAATGCGCAGTTGAATTATTTGCAAAGAGTCCACTGCAGGATTCTCTCAATACAACGATAATTGAATTTTAGATTGCACATTCAATTAATAAGGATTTATAACTTATCAGCTTGAAAACCAATCATTGGTTAAAAACTCAAATAATTTGTTTCATCTAGTGCAGAACGATCTATTAATGTAGGCGATTTAAATATTCATACCTAAATACAACTAAATATAGTAAAAATGTACTAATTATACATCATATTTGTTTAAAATAACACAACATTTATTATCCTAGTTACCTTATATTTTGATTTACGTCTGAAAATTCTTTAACAGTTTAATATTTTTAAACAACGTAAATTAACCAAGAGTTACCTTTTAATGCCTTCTCGTTGTCATTGACCTGTAGCTGTGGATCAATAAAAAAATAAATACATCATATTTACATGCTCAATTCTATGCACGTGGCTACGCTTTATTATATATGTTTTGATTTGTGTAGTCAGTTAAAAATTATTACATTATTTCTAAATTAAATGATTTAATGTAAGCTATTGATAGAAGCTTGTTTTAAAACGTTAAGTATTATTTAAACAAATCCTCTTTGTTTAATTTTATGTTTTAAAATAATAGTTGCTGTATGTTGTATTACTATATCCTGTTTTACGTCCGGAAGCGGAGGAAGTTGTTTCTATGATGCCGTATGGCATCCTCTCATGCGTCAATAGTCTTACTGGAACAAAAAAGAGCAGTACGGATTATCAAAGGTGTACCACCTCTAAGCTCATATAAATGTGTATTCCAGTTTGAATTCTTCCTTTTATTTACTTATAATAATCTATTCTTTTTACATTGACTCCAATCGTTCTCTTGTATAAATATACAGGCACCCCATAAGGTACGGATGGGGTGAATATTTTAAAATAGATAGTGTATAACAAAACCAAACCGACGTAGTTTAACATTTTCATGAGAGGCCGTTGAGAAAGCATAGATCTGGAACATTTGCGTAGCATTGCTAATGTCGTGAATATTAAAAATACATAATTTGCAATAAATACGTTTTATACAAAGGTGAACCATTATGGTCGTTTACATTTTCAATATGGAATTTAAAATAAGCTACATTGTTTCATAATGAGATTTATCTAAGATGATATTTTTTTTAAATATATACATTGAAGTAGTATTTAAAATACCTAGTGATGTTTAAAAAAGCACATCCACAATAACCTCATTCTCAAGGCCAAACAAAAAATCGTGTTTAGAGTAAATCGGATGAGTAATATATAGTTTACACATTGGTACTATGAACATAGTGTTCCTAATTAAAATATGTAAATAAAACAATTTCAACCTAGCTTTTATAAAATATTTAACTTTGTATTTCACCTTAGTAATATTACCACATTGAGATAAAAATAATATGCAACTTGACATTAGTTTCTTGAATTTATTCTCGCGCATCGTACTTTAGTAGTTGTGAAGAATTGCGATGACGTAAAGAACTTAAGTGTAGGTTTTTAATTGATTTTCAAGATTCTGAAATTATTTGTTACATTTCAGGAATCTTAAACAGCACTTAGAACAACGCTTTATTTAATACAAACACTATAGGGAGGAAATTAATGACGGTTACTTATGTTTAGTATAGCAAAAGTAGATCATTATTTAAATTATAAAACAACATAACTTAAATTTTATTAACGCTATAAACATGTGGGATGTTTACGTTACAAACTTGAACTTTAAATTGAAGATTCCGCTCTAATTATGGAATTTAAAGTTTTGCTACGAAATGCGGAACACTAGAAATCCATTAGCTACGGTTTTAGCCATAATGTTGCTCCTTTGTTTCGCTCATCGATTCGCTATTTAATCTCCAGTTTTTTTTTAAGTTACTAATATCTTATTTTATAAATTTAAATAAATGATACAAATATGGGAATTTTTATCTCATAATTATATTAACCATAAAGCACATTATCTTTTACATTGTAAGGTAAATACTTTGTATTGTAAAGGTTCTTAATCTAGAAAATAAAAAGTAGAATTTAAAAAGCATTTGTATTTTTATCAAAGTTTTACTTTGATATTTTTGACTAGTATAGCTAATAGCTAATAAACATTAATAAATAACACTTAATCTGCAAGAATATTAGGTGTAATGCTGCGCCTCTCAAACTGAAGGGTCTCAAGTTCGATTTTTTTTTGGGAGTCAAAAATAAATATGATATTGGGTTTACACAGTTTTCCATTATAAAGCTGTATTATTACATAAGTATAGGGGTGTGATCTCCGCCCCTGAAAGCAGGAGATCACGGGTTAAGTTCCCGGAGAAATCATTAAATATTTGCAATTAGGATTGAACGGTTTTAAATTGAAAGCATTAATTATAACTTAAGCATAGGAATAAGGCTTGAGGCCCTTAAACCAGAAGACCTCGGGTTGGATTCTTGGAGATCATTAAATATTCCATTTGTCTTTGAACCGTTTTCAATTGAAAGCGTTTATCATAAGAGAAGCATATGGGTAAGTTTTTGCGACTCTTAAACCAGAAGATTTGGGGTTTAATACATTGAGATCATTCCATTTGTATTCCATAAGTATTCCATTTGTCTTTGAACCGTTTTCAATTGAAAGCGTTTATTATAAGAGAAGCATAGGGGTAAGTTTTGCGGCTCTTAAATCAGAAGATCTCGGGTTTAATACATTGAGATCATTAAGTATTCCATTTGTCTTTGAACCGTTTTCAATTGAAAGCGTTTATTATAAGAGAAGCATAGGGGTAAGTTTTGCGACTCTTAACCAGAAGAGCTCGGGTTTCATTCCTGGAGATTAGTGTAAATATTCTAATTCGTTTCGGACTGTTTTGAATAAAAAAATGTTTAGTATAACAGAAGGATAGGGGCTAGGCTGCGATCCCCAGACAAGACAGTTACGAGATCAATTCGCGGGGAAGTCAATCAGAATTACAATAATTTTTGGACCATAAATTTCTTTAATTAGCAATAAAATTGCCACAGGAGTACAAAGAACACCCTTAAAGTAAACATATATAAAACCTGTTTGAAAAATAGTTTTATATGTTTTTTTATATTTATATGTTTTATAATTTCATTCGAGTTAAAAATAGTTTAAAATATATACATTAATATTTAGCTTATTAAATAAGAGGTGTTAATGTGTTATAAACTTAGAAAGGTTTCTCCCGGCACAGAAACTTTGCTCAGTCGAAACAAACTGCCCCGTAAATAGCACGTTAAAGTTGGGAGCTCTCGTAGCTCGTTGTTCTTGTAAGTGGCTTAGTAACAAAAGTAAAGACTTAACCTGATAACTTTCACTTATGTCATCACGAGACACCTTCCTCACTTGAGAGAGGCACGTATTTAAATAAATCCTCTTTAAAGTAGAAAGTTCATTCTCTACTTTTGTTTCGTCAAATAGTAATAACGCCCATCGAACGTTAGTAAAGTGTACGCGAGTTTCCGATACCAAAGAGAATATGTGTGGCATTCTGCGGTATGGAGTAATAAACCATTTTACTAACAAATCTATTATTCTTTATTTATAATTTTTTACATGTTGATCTAAATTACGCTCTATTTGGTTCAGTTTTGTTAGTGTAGGTGGAGGAGGATCACTTGAACACAATTTACTATCTCAAAATTATCTTAAATTCGACGGGAAATTATCACGAGGATGCAAATTAATATTTTAGCGGTATTTCAAGTGTTAGTCAAATGTGAAGGTTTTCGAAGAATGAACAAAATATTTTTCTCAGATCATATTGTTTCGTTTGATAAACTTAAAACCAACCCTCAGATAAAGAAAAAAAGTTAAATCAGCCTCAGCCAACTAACGACTATTTGGCTGAAAATTGCAACCGCCAGACTCGCTGGCTGTCAATGACTTAACTATTTCTTGCAGGAAAACAAAATCGAAGAAAACTCACTGATTATGTTAGAATTAAAGAAGCCACGTGACTTAAGCATAATCTAAAAGCCTGGTTGAACAAACTTTACAGTAAAAACTTTAGTGATAGTTATCAGGAAATAAATTACTGCATTAAAATTTATACAGCTACATATTGAAATGATATATGCACATAAAAACGTAAAGTTGGATACGTCAAAGAATATCTGTTCTTAACAATACAAATGTTTACTTATATTACTGATTTATAATCAATCTGCTCGGTTGACTTCGCTAAAAACAAGTCAACTCTACAAAATAATGTGTAAGTTCCTAATGAAGCACGAAATTCTTGTAATATAAACTGTATATATAAACACAAGATAGTAAAATAAAAAACTAGTTGCAAATTAATAGCAAGTGAGAAAATCTAATTATACTATCCGAGCAGTTTAAACAGACAAGTTAGTTCATAACGAGATGACAATACCACTCAGACTGTTTAAACTACTGCTGTTGACTTTAAACTACTTAATGTAAGAAGGTAGTTGCTAACTGATCTACTTATGACACGGTAGTTCTCTCTAATAATTACGTTTCAAAATGTCTTTTTCAGTCGAAAGTAATAAATTTCTTTAAAAGGTTAAAATGTTCTTAATTGCAATTATTGCTATTGTAAATTTTTATTTCTCAGTCCCTAACATTAATTAATTTAAATATTTTTAACATTAAAAATTTAAGTGTAATTTAAATAACATTAATTTAAATTTCAACATTAAATGTATGAAATAACATTTACACACGCACGCACGCACACACACACACACACACACACACACACACACACACACACACACAGACACACACACACAGACACAGACAGACAGACACACACACATATTTGTTTGTGTGTTTGTCCTTTATGGAATTGTAAAATATTTGACCGATCATAATGAAAATTTGTATGTATATTTATTTTTCCACGGAGAAGTTTTCTATGCTATGCCCATTAATTTAACTCGCCACTAGGCGAATGCAAATGATTTCAAGACGCCTGCATACTATAAACTGCAATTACGAGACAGTTACGTACACTATATGAAGGCGCTAAGTTATGAAGTATATTTGCTTTAAGATCTAGAATTGAGATCCATGTGGTTAATTAAAAAATGCTCAAGGCATATTTTAAAACCACTGACTCAATTAGTCAATTTGTCTTTTAAACTCAGGAGTTTTTCTCTCACTCCTAAAAATTGCAAAAGTGCATCCGATTTTCAAGAAAGAAAACCCCTGTTCAATAAATAACTATCGGCCCGTCTCAATTTTGCCTATTTTAAGCAAAATTTTTGAAAAACTTTTTCTAGCGAGAATGCTTTACTTCTTAAATAAAAACAACCAGCTTTCTGAACACCAATTTGGATTCAGGAAAAATAAATCGACAATAGACGCAGTGGTGAGTCTGGTTGATATGGTTGTAGAGGGGCTAGAACGTCAGGATCACACATTAAGTGTGTTCCTTGACCTATCTAAACCATTCGACTGCGTTGACCATGAAATACTGCTTGACAAACTACAATCTCATGGCATCAGAGGCGTGCCGCTCTTATGGCTTAAATCATTTTTAAGTCAGAGAGCTCAAGTGGTTCAGATCTCAAACCAATTTTCCAAACTAATGCAACTGAGCTATGGAGTTCCCCAGGGATCTATACTCAGCCCAATCCTGTTCTTGTTGTATGTCAACGACGTACATTCATCGCTGATGCATGGCAAAATCGTGCAGTATGCTGACGACACGACTCTCTGTTTCAGAGATAACTCAAAAGAAGGTTTGGAACTACAAACCTTTGTCGATATCAACAACTGTGTTCAATATTTCAACAGCCTCAACCTTCAAACAAATTCTTCTAAATCCAACGTGCTAAATTTCGCGCTGCGCCCAGTGGACTCCCAATGTGGGTCAGCTGTCATGTTGGCAGATTCCATATTGGAAGAAGTCTACTCCGCAAAATTCCTTGGAATACTCCTCGATCGAGGGTTGACATGGAACAACCACATTGACCATGTGTGTACCAAACTGTCCTCAGGAATATATGTTTTGAGGTCCTTGGCCCGGTATCGCCCCAGTCAGGTATTGATTGCGGCATATTATGGGCTAATTCACTCCCACCTTTCCTATGGGGTGGTGTTGTGGGGGGCCTGTGCAGGCAACAATTTCCTGAGGGTGTTCAAATTACAAAAAAAGCGATTCGTATTATCGCAAAGTTGAATTTCAGAGAGTCGTGCAGGACAGCATTCAAAAATTTGAAACTGTTGACTTTGCCCAGTCTCTAAATTTTAGAAACATCTTTGTTCTGTTTGTCTAAATGTGCCCTTACCAGGGGACGTGACATACACGGGTATGAGACTAGAGGCAGAGATAACTACCGAACTGGAAGACACAGAACGGTAGTTTATGAGCACTTGCCTTCGCAGGCAGGTGTTCAATTCATCAACAGATTGCCAAATTCTATGAAAAACGCCCAAACGCCCAAGGCGTCAAAAGCTCGTCTTAAGCGTTTTCTGGTGTCAAAGGCATTCTACAGCGTTGACGAGTTTCTGGCGTTTAACTGGGAGACCGCCCAATTCGATAACTGTCTCCAGCGCTGTAAGTGGGTTGAAATTGGCGAAGGATGAAAGAGACTGGAATGTATGAAAATTATGTAAGTTTGAATGTGTTAGTTGTGTGGTATGAGAGTTTAAAATTTAGAAATAATTATGAAGTTTGCCATACAATGTGAAGAAATTGTTGCGAGCAATTAAAGATTTGATTTGATTTGATTTGAAGATAAATTTCCGGTTGAAATTCAAGCTTGAGTGTTACACCACTTTATGATACGGTACATGTACGTGTACAATGGCTGTAAACATACACTTTTGACAGATTTTCTTGATCTTGGCAACAAGGTAAACTCTACATCAGCGTTGGAAATATTATTCACTTCAACCAGAAGTGCTTATACACGGGCAAAGCTTATGAAAAGCGTGCGAAGCCGCGGGAAACAGCTAGTAATACAGTATATCAAATACAAACATAACATATGAAAGATAATAAGTAGCAAAGATTTAGCGGCATTGCTAATAATATGAGACTTCCTTAGAACAATTAAACAATTATGTTCTCTTTAATGTTTCACGCTGTATATATCCTGATTCATCTGTGATAAGCAACATTTGAAAACTTTCCATTCAATAACCCGAGACTCCAAAATAAAATGAAAAAATGTGATTCATACAATCTAACCTCACTGTAGATATCCTAATTCCCAATCATTCTAAATTTTTCTTTAAATAACCCGAGAATTCCAAAATACAATGTAAAATAAAGTTACATAATTATTAACTTCATTGAAGATATCCTAATTTATCAATATTGAAACAACATTCTAAATTTTTCCGTTCAATAACCAGATAAACTCGAAAATACAATGTAGAAGTGTGATTCGTAAAAATGAACTTCACTGATAATATCCTGATTCATCGATAATGAGCAAAATTTCTAAACTGTTCATTCAACAAAGAATTTGGTTTAACGTTCATTATTCAATAAATACTTACTTTTAATTTCAAATTATTACTTTTTTTACTTCTTTATTGAGTGTTAAAATTACCTTACAGAACAATGGAATTTATATCCATATTTAATTTAACAAAATGAATTAAAATAATCCATTTTACTAAATAAAACATAGGAAACCAATGTTATATACTGTTTACTGCACATTATACTATTTTAAAGTAAAAAAAATACAGTATTTATATAAATAATAGAATATTAAAATTATCTCACCTCTCACAATAGATTTATTATAAGTTTTTTAACTTTGAATTTTATTTCATATATTCCGCAAGTGTACCTACGAGTATAAAGCGAAATATATTTAAATTCAATGTTTTTTCTTTAAATAATGTTTTTAACGTTCTAGTTCTAAAGTTATTCGATTCGTTCGACATCGAAACTGTGCTTAAAGTTTATATTTCTCTAATATATTTAATCTTTATTGTGAAAATCCACTTTAGTCAACATTATTTCATACGAAACCAAAATAAACAGATTTTAAATCACATAATACTACAAACTAACATTGCTATTTTTGTTCGGTTTCAAAACCAAAACATGTAATATTAATGTAGGTCTTTGTATCCGTTATTTTAACGAAACTTATTAATATTCTCAGACTATATAATAAGATTTTAGTAGCACTTTTGCACATATGCTTGTTTTATAAAGTTCGTTCTTATTAGACTGGAAATTCATGTTTGTTTGGCGATAAAAGGAATATTTTTAAATGGGCTTTTACATGGTACTTATAAATTTAATACTGTTTAAACATTAATTTAACGGGTTACGTTCTTTTAGAATTGAAATAAAATAAAAATGTTAAATTTAATTTTATGATGCACATGGACTATCAGGATATGAAATAAAACAAATATGCACAGAAGTGTTAAACGTTATTAAAACCATTAATATATATATATATATATATATATATATATATATATATATATGTGTGTGTGTGTGTGTGTGTGCGCGTGTGTGTGTGTGTGTGTGTGTGTTTTGGCTGAAACAGATTCAAGTTCATTACAATATATTGTAAAAAACTTTTATCAGTTTTCAGCTAAAACAATAATTTTGGGGTACATACTTTGATAGCAAATGCTATGAACCAAAGCTGCATAGAGAGATTTAAGCATTATTTAACATGACACACTTGATCATTAATTATTAACTTAAATGGTTATAGTGGTGAAATACGTTTAAAAAATGTATGTTAATATGTCGTCAAAAATATATAAAATTAGAGGAGCTTCACGGTGGTGTGTGTGTGTGTGTGCGAGCGCGCGCGTTTTTAATCTATTAAGGTCACCCACGAATACTTAACAAATGCAAAATGGTATAGTTATTTTGTAAATAATCAATGGCACTATTAGTTTTGATAAAAAGATATTAAGGATATAAATGTTAGTAAGACTTTGTATATATCATATATTTAGGTCACGACATATCGAGGGTTGGAATCTCTACTCTTCATCATGTGTTAAAACCCTGAAAAACTAACGTTAGGTACGCACAACAAATAAAGAAATGTAATAAATGTGTATTTTATTACGCCGAAAATAGTGTATTAGAATTGAAAACTTTTTTTCGTAAAAAATACCTAAAACATACATCTGAAAGTCCTCTATGACTTGATCAAACACGATGTTAAATGTTCTTTGTAAATGTATTCTTATTGAGTAAAATATTTTGGTACATTTAACTATTAAGCATGTTTTTGTAGAAGTCTGTACCATAGGAAAATGCAACTTCACGATTATAGTATTAAAAAGCTTATTACTATATTTTATTATCTTCTTCTACATTATTAAATTACAAAAAAAGAATTCCGGCTTAGTGTTTATTTCATTACAAAGTTTTCAAAGAGTTTAACAACCTTAGATGTTGATAAGCCTAGGACTGGTTTTAAGCCGTTATTTGTTCCAGACTCTTCTTACCTTGCAATATTTAAAATTCCCGTGTGTATTTTATGGTATAGGACGTATTTTATATATATTGACGTACAACAACAATTGCTAAAAATCTTCTAAAGTTTAAAAAAATTCTATTTTAAATCACAAACTATGGTAATAAAATACTAAAAATACGGATCTATATATAAGACCTGCGTTACAAATGCAAAATAAAAATATATAATTATAAAATTAACGATTCCTTACCTTAATTGAATGAATCATAAAATATATTCTATCTATACGTATATATGTTTTACAATTATCTATAGAGATACATATATTATTTTAATTAATGCATACTATAAAATTAAATTAAATTGTGGTTATAAATGTCATAAATTTTTTGGTTTTTTTTCGAATAATGAACGACTATTTAAAACTTTAAATATTTTAGAAGATTAGATTTTCTTGTATAATCTATCCAACTTCTAAACCAACTTGAAGATTGATGTAAATAACGAAGTCTTGGGAATATTTAAAGGAAGGGGGAAATCCCGTTCAGTGGGATGTCTTGTTAATGAGTAAACCAATTGAGTTATTTAACTTCATCAGTTTTAACTTCTAATTGTTTTAATTAGTTAAGCACATTATTTTATTAAATATTACGCATTTAAATTTAACAGTCTTATAAATATAGATATTTTTACACATTGAAATATAAATACAAGATTTATTTTTCATTTGAACTAAGTTCTATGATATAAGGTTGAATCAAATTAGAAGTTTATTTGAAGAAGGAAAAATTTTAAACAACGAACATTATTAAACATTTTTATTTGATATATGTAATATACTTTCAGTTCAAACTCATTTAGATATAACTGTTTCATAAAGTGGAATTTAATAGTTACAAAAAAGTTCCAATTTATTTAAATATTTGATATTTACATATATTTTTTTACTAATGGACACATGTTTAAAGCTTTAACTAAACTCGAATAGAATAGCAGATCTTGTGAAAGGTCAAATTACGACATTTGAATATTCCCGGGGAATTGGCCGACTGTGACGTCAGTGAATCGGCAGACTGTGACGTCAGTGAATCACATGTTTGTCGGAATTGGATTTATTTAATTAATAACGGAGAAATATATTAAACTTTATACGGGAACAAATTTAATTAATTAAAATGAGTTATACATAACCAAAGTTCGTGTTTTACAAAAATACTAAATAAAATTACGCAGAAAAGCCAATTGTGGGATAAAATGACTTGCGTATTGATGACGTCAGAAAGCACATGTTGCTAAAAATTTAAATAAAAAGCTTTAGAAAAATAACAAAAGAAAATAGAAAGACTTAAATTGACCAATTATAGTGAACGTGATAAATTTAGACAATTTATAAGAAAAGAATCAAATTATATTTAATCGTGAAGACGCTGATTTGAACGGGAGAGGGGATGAAATTGTGTGAACCGGCATGCGTAGTTTTTATACGGAGAATCCTTCTTCTCTGTCTGGACTTGAAGCAGTAAGGACGTCTACTCGTATAGATGAAATTTGAAACTGTACAATAGTGCATTGAAGTTGTAATAAGGGATGGGATGTTGTGTTAGTGAACATGTGATCGTTATTTAAATATCAACTTGGAACAATATGAGTTAGCCAACACGAAGCAAGTCGCACAACCAATGAGGGGCAGCACATTTTGAATACCGATTGTGAGAAAATTGTGACAACAAACGGGGGCCTGGAACGTAGCAAAATCGTACAGCCAACTGGGGACTGGACCGTAGCAGAATAGGCACAGCAACGAGGGGACCGTAGCAATCTTTGTAACAAATCTATAAATTAAGTAAACTCTATTAAAATGCACTATGTCACTAATCAAATCAAATCAAATCGTTTAATTGCAGTTGACAATATACATTGCATAGCAAATGTCAATTTTCATGTCTAATTTTTTTCCATTCATCCCACATCAAGGCCACATTTAAACTTACAACATTCAAACATTCACTCCCCATTCATTCCATGCCAATTACGCCCACTTTCGGCGCTGGAGTCAGTTTCCTCATCGCGTGGTCTCCCAGTTGAATGCCAGAAACTCATCAACACTGTAGAAAGCGTTTGACGCCAGGCAGAGTTTGATACGAGTTTTTAACACCTTGGGCGTTGAGGCATTTTTAATTTTGTTTGGCAATCTGTTTATAAAATGAACACCTGCCTGCGAAGGCAAATGTTCATAAACCACCGTTCTGTGCATTCCCGAACGGTAGTTATCTCTGCCTCTTGTCTCATATTCATGTATGTCTCGTCCTCTGGTTAAAGCACATTTAGACAAACAATATAAGGTTGTTTCTAAGATGTAGAGACATGGCAAAGTTAACAGTTGCAAATTTTTAAACGCTGTCCTGCACGACTCTCTGAAGTTTAAATTAGCGATAATGCGAATTGCTTTTTTTTGTAATTTGAAAACTCTCATAAAATGGTTGTTTGCACAGGCTCCCCACAAAACGATTCCATACGAAAGGTGGGGATAAATTAACCCGTAGTACGCCGTAATCAGTACCTGACTTGGGCAGTATTTTGCCAAAGATCTTAAGACATAAACTCCTGAGGATAATTTGGCACAAACATAATCAATGTGATTTTTTCCATGTCAACCCTCGATCAAGGTGTATTCCAAGGAACTTTGAAGAATAGACTTCTTCCAATAATGTATCTGCAACCATAACAGCAGGACCTCTTTCAATATCTATAGAGCGCATTGAAAAGTGTAGGAAATTTGATTTTAATGAGTTTATTTGAAGATTGAGGCTATTGAAATGTTGGACACAATTGTTAAGGTCAACAAAGGTCTGTATTTCTAAATTTTGTTTTGTACCTCCTCTAAAACAGAGAGTCGTGTCATCTGCGTACTGCACAAGCTTTCCATGCAGTAGTGATGATTCAATGTCATTAACATATATCAGGAAAAGAATTGGACTGAGTATTGATCCCTGGGGAACTCCATATCTCAGTGCAGTAGGTTTTGAAATTTGATTCGAAATTTGGACGACCTGTGTTCTATGGTTTAGGAATGAACTAATCCATAAAAGTGGCACGCCTCGAATGCCGTGGGATTCTAATTTGTCAAGCAGTGTTTTGTGGTCAACACAGTCAAATGCTTTTGAAAGGTCAATAAATACACTTAATGTGTGATTATGACCTTCAATTCCCTCTACAACCATATCGACAAGATTCACTATAGCGTCAATTGTCGACTTTCCCTTTCTGAAACCAAATTGGTCGTCTGAAAGTTGGTTGTGTTTGTTTAAAAAATTTAGCATTCTTGACAAAAAAAGTTTTTCGAATATTTTGCTCAATACAGGCAAAATAGAGACAGGCCGATAGTTATTTACTGAATTGGGGTTACTAAAATTACTAAAATACATTAAAATAGATATAATTTATATTACAGTCAGAATTTAAAGTAAAACTGGAATCTGTTAAAAAAGGACATAAATCATAAACACTTCATATTCTAATACATTCATGAGATGACGGCTTATCCACTCAACCCATTTTAACATATGGATTAAGCTGATATTCGCAGATTATCCTTTTGATATTTTCTTGTATATTTTCATCCCCTAATCTATTCGAGCAACACACTGGACATAAACTGAATACTAATTGTAAGATAATTCATTGTTTTAATGTTAGTCAGATCATGAATAATTTTTCTGGTTTGCATTGGTAACAAAATATTTAATAGCAAAACTGAATGAAGCTTCGTTGACCATTCAACTTTTCTACGTTTTAAAGTAATTATTGACTAAATTGAACAGTTACAAATCTAATGAGGAGGGCAAAGGAACAATTCACTTAAGAGAACGACATAGTGACAATAAACCATGGTCTAAAACACGAATAATCGCTTCATTTATTTATGGTTTACAGTTGGAAGTGTATAATTGAATGCTTAAAAATTTAATGTATGTACAAGTGTCATTGGATTGGCATGATGGATATACGGTATCAAGATCGCTATTATCTAATATTGCCCTTAGATATTATAGTAGAAAGAAAACATAGCAGAGTCTGTCATAAATTAGGGCTGACCATGCAGCTTTAGAAAATATTTTTTTTATGATCCAATAAATGATAATTGGTGGATTTAGATATTGTACTCATCTCCTACTGGAGGAAATACAATCCAGAAATTATTAGTTTGATTCTGGCAGGTATGAAAAATTTTGAATGCAATTGAAAAAATTTAAATAATACTAATCAATTGAAAAAGAATTGTATAATTTAAAGTTCATAATGTATTCTTTAACTTTAGTTCTTGGACAATCAGCTTAGAGCAAAACTTAAAAGTCGTGAAGGAGACACACATAACCCATAACAAATTAAGTTCCATACTGAAATTTTTTAAGACAATATTAAAAAATATCCTATATGGTTGATATATCATACTGTTCTTCTTGACAAAAAATTTCAATTTAAATACAAATACAATAAATTTACACGCATGAAATTAAATAGGAAAACATAACCATGAGATTTGTCACATTGTCTTAGTTTATGTAACTTCAAATGATATATCAAATACCTGTGAGCCCCGTCTTCTGCCGCCATATTCAACTAAGGTTATCACATCATAAGAACAAAAATGTCATACATCGTACTCAGTTTGCTAAGAAATCTATTTACTAAAGTTATTTTCTCGTTACCATTACGTTTACCCATAAGAGTAATATGAAAATGCTCGATAACGCTCGGCCAAATTCCATGGAGTGACAAGCACCATTATCCAGATTGAAATCCAGATTCAGGAATCAAGCCCGCAACAGCAACAGATTTGAGATGCTGCAAGTAAGAGGAAGGTGAACTGGAGCTAGACTCAGTATTCGCATCAAGCAGCCCTTTCCACCATAGCTGAGTTATGTGAATACACACTGACTATATTAAAACTATACAACACAAGGGTTTCACGTCCATCGCCGTAAGACTGATAAATGTGATTCCCACTCAATCGTTAATACTTGGAAACAATTCAAACACCACTGAGCACAGATCGCACAAATCTATTGTCAACAGATTTATGGACAAAAACACTTCATTGGCGTAGCGCTGTTTTTCACACACTGTCGCCTCTGGCAATTCACACATAAATCTCATATATTTTTCCACTCTATAGACACCCACTAATTTACTCATGCCGTTGCCAATTCTGTGATATTTAACTAAATTGTATTCGATAATCTGGTTGTATACAGACTAATTTGGATGAGAATAAAGTTCTAATGACAATTACACATTAAATTGACATCTTAATATGGTCCTGACGGTTAAAAATTTATTTTGTGCACTGGAAAATCAACACAATATTCTTAGGAGGTCATAGTTTGTATACAATCTTTACTAGGTACGCAAATATCTATATAGGTGATTTACACATACTGAACGCAAGGTGAATTACACTATATATCGTTATATAGTGTAATACATTAGTACAGCACGATTCGTTCACCTATTAGAGATTTGGAATGATCTATTACTAAATAAATAAATAAATAGAAATCAATAGGATATTAAAGTGGTTTTTAACATATAAATATATATTTTAGCTCAGATTCCGTCAAATATTACGTTACTCAAGATGGTAATTCTGAATAGATTCAATGGTATCGTGTTTACTAAATATATAACCGCAGATTTAAATTGAGCTTCCAACGTACTAAATTTAGCCATTTAGTGTTATTTTATACCTAGTTTGAGAGTATATTTGAATTTACTGCAATATGAATTTATTTATTTCCAAAGTAAAGTAACAAAGTCGTTTTTGTTGCGAGGAAACTTTAACGGTAGGGGACATTCTGGTTTCAATTAGGAAGAGAAGAAGAAAAAACGACAGAGGATAGATTCATTACAGGAGCAAGAGACAGACGGTACATTTGTCTCCGAGGCGGGGAGAGAGACAGGAGATAGATTCATCACTTGTCTCACACAAGAACAGAGATAACCGTATAACCAGTAAATTTATTTCACTTATACATACGAGCGTACTACTACTGTAACCTATTTCAAATGTTTCAAAACTAACGTGTTGACTAATATTTTGCCAACAACCACAACGTGCAAATATGTAGTTCATATATCGATAAAATTATATCTGTTCATTATTTAAACCTACGTATATAATTGTTTTCACCTTAACGTTAACAATTTTAAATATTATGAAATAATGGAAATATTTGGCCTTTTGCAAAGTGAATTGTTATGATAATTTACCGCATACCGGATTACGGAATAGTATAATGTAATATGCTTTGTAATTTTCATTAATATTATATCACCTTAATAACATTAATGGAATGTATTAACATTAGCATAAAATCCAAAGTTTCCAACGTTGTGATACTGGTTTTATGTAGTACATTTATTTAACGAAAATCGACAATTTAGCACAGTATTAAAGCATCCTGAGATAAATTGTAAGTATCAACTGAGGCGTTCAGAGGTCAATCTGACTAACTCTATAAAAACAGAAATGTTCGTAACTAACAGTTAAAGTTACTTAAGAATAAAAAACTCTGCTATGGTTTTAGCACATTTTAAGTAAACTCATTCACTTTTTACTGTAAAGGGAAGCCTTTTAACACTTAATTAAAAAAAAGAAAAAAATATATATCTTTTAAAAAAATTAAAAAATACCATTTGATATGGAGTTAATCACATTGCCAACTGAAAGGTGTTGACAAAAATTCTGAGTGGTTTTTTATACAAGTTACTTTATTAAACAAATACAAAGCAAACAAATATCTGTTAAATAAAAAAGTAATCAGTGTTACTATAGATAACAAAAAATAGAAGCTGAGTTTGGAAAACTAGGAAAAAATAAGTCCTAAGCCTAAATACAGATAAAATTTAGGTTCTTTATCATTAGTCTGAGTAGGTAATGCAGTCATCATCACTTCCAGGTTCATTTTCCAGGACACCTCTTTCAGTTTTTAAGTTTTTTATAATAGTTGTGATGAACTGGAGGTATAAACTTCAATAGGTCCATCATGTCCTTCTTTTTTGCCATGGTGATCGGTCTTGATGTGTGATAAACAAGATCTTGTGGCACATTGGCTAGGTTTTCCAAGGGACGTCCATGTTCTTTCTTTCGGATGTTTATTTTTCCAAATGGCATGTCTGGTGAGAAAGTAACTTTATACTTTACAGCAAATGGTTCGGTTTTCTCAATTCTAATCCATCTAATTTTCAGCCAGTTCACTGGTTCACCTTCAACATTTTTTTTCCTGTTCGTTATAGATTTTTCTAAAGTCTATTGAATAGAAGTCTTCATGGTTCATTTCAGTGAGCAAATATTTGTTCGTTTTCCTGCAACTAAGAATAATATCATACCAATCTCTCGGTGAATAGATGTTGCTACTAGTTTTTGCTCTCTTTTCAATAAAAGAAAAATCTGAGTCGTTTGGGAGGTAACTATGACCTGGTACAAGGAACTTCAAGTCAATAGTTTTAGTGTTGCCACGCTGATTTTGCAGGTATTTCATAAGAGATAAAACAACTTTGATGTTGCGATTCTGACCGCCACATGAGTCTGAGTACATGACAATATGTTTTGCATTATTGCCATGGATAGTCAGGGTGTTTTGTAAGGCAAGAACTTATTTCCTGAGAACCCCTAGAACCTTCGGTTTCAGGCCATACATACATGTAGGCTTTCTTATTATTAAAAACGTGAACACCAAAGTCATAAACATACAGATTTCTTTTATAGTATGCTACAGATGTAGACAGTTTTGGGAAAGCCAAAGCTTTCTGGAGATCGAAAGTTAACACGTAATAGTCATCCGAACATTTACCCTGGTCTTCCTTTAAACTGTCTCTTGCCTGTTCTGCCTTTCTTAGATGTAGCTCCTTCTCAATTTCTATTAATTTCCTTTCATCTTCATTTGCTAGTGTAAGTCTATTTTTAAAACAATCACACACTTGACAAGTGTCTTTAAGTGGTGTTTAAAATGCAGATTGAAATTAGTTGAAAATACATGATAATACATTTTTTCTTTAACCGGAGCTTTTTGGTTTTCATCACACCACAAGACATACAAGTCATACATTTTTTTAATTGTTAAGTCAGGGTGTAAATATTTTCTATTGGGGTTGTGCGACCTTGTATAGTGGCTACAGTAAGCAGGGAATGAATTTATATGGTTAACAACATCGGAAATGTCAACTTTATTTCCTGGAGTTGAATTTCCTCTTCCATCTACAACACAGTTTATTTCATTCTTAACACAACAATTATGAATTCGGCCATCAGGACACTTGAAAGGTTTGTCTAAAGTATGTTTTACAAACCCGAATGTCGACGTTCTTGACTCTGACAAAAACGAAAAACTATGGCTTCTTGGTGGCTTAGACTGATTGGTAGGTCGACGTCTGATAATACTATTTGATTTCACACAACCGTGGATAAATATGTTTTGTTGGGTCTGATTACCTAAACTGTAAAATGACTTGAAAAGAGTTTCCCTGTCCTCTGGTGATATTTTGTCATTGCATTTTCTTGCACACTTGCACTGTTTGTCATTAAAGACTTTTTCAGCGATTGTATGCCCTGATCTAGTTTTATACTCTTTACCAGAAAGTCTCTTTTTATTGTGTTTTGTCCTCTTCCAACTATCAGGGTTTCTTTTACGTTTACGCCCTCTAACAGCTACAGGGCTAGGCCTAACCTCAACATTTAAAAATAAAGATTCACTGATTTCCTCGTCTAACCCATCATTTGACTGGTGAACCTCATTATAGTCTGTACTTGAACTTTTTAGGCTTCGACTTAACCGAAATGAAGTATTATTAAGTTTAGTATTGTCTAAATCTGAACCTGGTATAAAGTCTGGATCCGAGTCCGTGTTGTCACCAAAAATGTCACTTTCACTGCTGAGCTCACTCATTTTAGGCTTTTTCCTTATTGAAATAAGCTCATAATATAATCATACAACATAAACAAACATTGTAAAGGTGTAAAACACCGTCATAATTGCACAAACATAACCTTTTACACAAGCAGTTCAACAATAAACAACAAATGTCATGGAGACATGGAGTTAATCACTCTGGCTACTGAAACAACCAGTAAAATATTCAGTTGGCAGAGTAGATAGCGCATTCTAGCAGCAAACCATTGAACTGTGGAGTTAGTCATTTTGCCCACTGAAAATTATTCAGTAGACAATTCCAACCCTGTTAAAACCCGAAAATTAAAAAAAAATGGAGTTAGTCGGATTGGCCTCTGAACGCCTCAACTGATAATTGAGGTTCCGATTGGTATTTTGATGTCTGATCAAGCTTATAACTTATTTATTTATGATAAAACAACCAAATGTTTAAATAATCAAATAATTTACATTTTAAATATGATTTAATCAGTTAACTGATCTCCGGAAGAGTAAATATCTGCAAATTACAGTTTATAACCGTTGCACACAAATATTTATTATCCATTTGGTTTTATTATGGTTTCAGTTTCAAAAAATTTCAATACGTAAATTGAGAAAGTTGTTTTTACTGAAGTGGGTTTTCAATTGACAGGGTTAGCGGAGCTTATCACTCGTGGGATGGGAGGGTTTACATACAATTAATTATAAAAATGTTAAATGGCCATAACTCCATTATTCTCTCAAATAATCCATTGTCAATTACAAAATTTTAAAATAATACCAGTCTATAAGTTATTATCACAAATTTATTATCTTTTAGCAGAAACTTTGGCACGGTAAATTGGTTTCGTCCTCAATAGTCAGCGGTGCTCAACTCTGTCCGATTTGTATACACTAATTGAATGGATACAGATCAAAATGGGTAAACTCAATTTTATTTAGTCAAACATTGAATCTGTAACGAATAAATCTGCTCAGAAAGAAACGAAATAAACAGTTTACTTAACCAAGATAGAATACTTAAATATGTTAATCCGCTTTGCCATCAAGCTTCCGCTGGTCTAAAGTACTGTTTAATCTAGAATATTTCTTACCAGATAAAACAGGATTTTGGTATTACATAATTCACTGTTACAAGTTTTTATAAATATTGATGTTTTAATTAAAGCAAGCTCTCTTGTACCCTTGAAGCCAGCAATTGCTATTATAATTAAATATGAAAAGAAACCTTATAAACACAAAATAAAATACTATTTATCTTAGCAATAAACTCAAAAGGGTCTTATTAAATCGTGACGTTTTCTGTTCATCTATTGATAAAAAGGGTCTGAGATTTGAAACTTGGTACATAGGTCCAAGGAAGAAACTTACTGATTGTTATAAAGGTCAAAGGGCATTCCATCCGTCCGTCTCTGCCCGATTTTGTGACAATTTATTCGTTACGTTTAAAGGTTGGGACACACATACCCGCACCGCGCCCGACACGTCAGTCGGCCGTATGCTGGCCGTCATACGGTGAAAGAATTGCAGCGCAGTTTTCAACCTGCAAGTCCACACATGTCCGCACCGACACCAGACCGTCGTGGCCGCACCGCGCCCGCACCGTCACCGATATGTTTAGTTTGAATTTTGACGGGCACGGTGCGGTCTACGAGCGGCATCATATGTTGTTTACTGTTGCGTTCTTCTTTTTTAAAACTATTTAAGTAGTCTACACGTTCTATTTTAGTGAATTATTTTAGTATAGCCTACTAACTCTACATCCTGTGTTCGCGTACAAAATCATATTTATTATTAAAAGTATTACATTTTCTTACCTTAGAGTAAACTAGTCATATTTTCTTATTGTGCATATTTTCTTATTACAACAAATTTGAAAACCATGTTGTACCTTAAGTGATTTTAAACAACTAAATTCGAATCACGAAAAACCTATAAATATTTTTCATTAATTAAAAAAATAACAAGCATGTAATTATTTGCGCGAAAATCTATTTTTCTTTGATGTATTGAGGTTACTTGATACATTTATTCCGGTATTTTGTAAGGGTCATATTTAGAATGTTTCTATGACATTTTTATTTTTATTCTTTTCACTTCAATAAAGTAAAAATAAAAATATTTTATTTACAATAAGATTTTCAAGCAAGAAAACCCCATGTTAAAAATAAATAATAATAATAAATCATTTAGTTCCCCATAATAACAAACTGAATATTACAAATAAATTTTATTGCCAGTGCTTAATAATAACTAATACTATGACATAACGTATAGCAGTAAATAACAAATACAAAAAATGTTTTCTAATTACTTTATTTCTAATTTATGTACTTAGAGTAATAAAATATAAAAAGTAGGTTACATCCTTTTAGATTTGTCTTTCTTTTTTTTAAACTAATAATTAGGCCAATAGATTTACAAAATAAGGGAAATTTAGGTACCCCATAAGAGGCTGTGCCTGTGTTGGGGATACTATATACAAAAAGGGTAAAAAATAAAAATAGCGGAATCGAGCAAGAATGAAATGATAAAAATGAGTTATTTTAGCTTATGTAGTAAATAATGTACTCTTACGTTTTCAAAGTTTAAATTTAGTATAACTAGTGTGCTGTATTAAACAAAAAGGATTTATGCATGATTTACAATTCAAATATTAGGCTTTACACATGTAACATTAAATATTATATTATAAATAATTATTTTATAATGCTCTAACGTGTCTATTTAAATATTATTATAACTTAGCAGACAAGACTAACCATACACTAATGTATTATCTTAAACAAATACTCAATATCATTTTGACCGATCAACCATACTCTAATTTTTTTAGAGAATATATTTATGTTTCTACTATTTTTTACTAATTCTGGCAATAAATTATTTGTCCTCGGAGCTATAAAAGAAAAACATTTTGTGTAAAATCTGTTTTTTGTAAGTTCTCCAGTATATATTTTACAAATATTTACTATGTTTTACAAATTATTATAAAAGGGCTTGCAACATGGCAAACTCTCTAGCATCACACTATAGCTGAAACAATGAACAAGAATTATAGGGATAAAAAATATAACCAAGATAATGATATTTACAAATTTTACATACTAGCTGATTGTACAAAGCTTTACTGTAGCATTACAATGTTTCATTCATCACAGCGATTAATAAAAATAACAACAATGATATTAACAATTTTCTCAAGCAATACTTAATCTTCCGAATATTTTTTAAGTATCTGTCACTTCGAGTTGAAAAGAAACATGCTCTAGTACAAACAGTGAGATTGTTGCGCTCGGACTGCATACGGACATGTGTGGCCTCACGGTAACCGAGCCGAGCCCGCACCGACAATCGGCCGACTCACGTGTCGGGCACGGTGCGGTTATGTGTGTCCGAGCGCAACAATCTCACTGTTTGTACTAGAGCATGTTTCTTTTGGATTCGAAGTGACAGATACTTAAAAAAATTCGCAAGATTAAGTATTGCTTGAGATAATTGTTAATTTCATTGTTGTTGTTTTTATTAATCGCTGTGGTGAATGAAACATTGCAATGCTACAGTAAAGCTTTGTATAATCAGCTAGTACTGTATGTAAAATTTGTAAATATCATTATCTTGGTTATATTTTTTATACCTATCATTCTTGTTCATTGTGTTTCATTGCAGTGAATTTCGGTCAAAAACACTACGAACAGTATAATTTGATGTTTTTTGTATTAAACCCAACAGCTATAGTGTGATGCCAGATATTTTGCTATGTTGCAAGCCCATTTATAATAATTTGTAAAACATAGTAAATATTTGTAAAATATATACTGGAGAACATAAAAAAACAGATATTAAAAAATCTTTTTCTTTTATAGCACCGAGGACAAATAATTTATTGCCAGAATTAGTCAAAAATAGTAGAAACATAAATATATTTTCTAAACAAATTAGAGTATGGTTGATCGGTCAAATGATATTGAGTATATGTTTAAGATAATAAATCAGTGTATGGTTAGTATTGTCTGCTAAGTTATAATAATATTTAAATAGACACGTTAGAGCATTATAAAATAATTATTTATAATATAATATTTAATGTTACATGTGTAAAAGCCTAATATTTGAATTGTAAATCATGCATAAATCCTTTTTGTTTAATACAGCACACTAACTTATACTAAATTTAAACTTTGAAACGTAATAGTACATTATTTACTACATAAGCTACAATAACTCACTTTTATCATTTCTTTCTTGCTCGATTCAGCTATTTTTATTGTTTACCCTTTTTGTATATAGCATCCCCAACACAGGCACAGCCTCTTATGGAGTACCTAAATTTCCCTTATTTTGTAAATCTATTGGCCTAATTATTAGTGAAAAAAAAGAAAGAAAAATCTAAAAGGATGTAACCTACCTTTTTATATTTTTATTACTCTAAGTACATAAATTAGAAATAAAGTAAGTAGAAAACATTTATTTTGTATTTGTTATTTACTGCTATTGTAAATACGTTATGTCATATTATTATTTATTACTAAGCACTGGCATTAATATTTATTTGTAATATTCAGTTTGTTATTATGGGCAAATAAATGATTTGTTATTATTATTATTTATTTTTAAAATGGGTTTTTCTAGCTTGAAAATCTTATTGTAAATAAAATATTTTAATTTTTACTTTATTGAAGTGAAAAGAATAAAAAAATAAAAATGTCATAGAAACATTTTAAACATGACCCTTACAAAACACCGGAATAAATTTATCAAGTAACTTCAATACATCAAAGAAATATAGATTTTTTGCGCAAATAATTATATGCTTGTTATTCTTTAATTAATGAAAAATGTTTATAGATTTTTCATAATTCGAATTTAGTTGTTTAAAATCAATTAATGTACAATATGGTTTTAAAATTTGTTGTAATAAGAAAATATGCACAATAAGAAAATATGACTAGTTTACTCTAAGGTAAGAAAATGGAATACTTTTATCAATAAATATGAATTTTGTCGCGAACACAGGATGTAGAGTTAGTAGGCTATACTAAATAATTCAATAAAATAGAACGTGTAGACTACTTAAATAGTTTTAAAAAGAAGAACGAAACAGTAAACAACATATGATGCCGCTCGTAGACCGCACCGTGCCCGTCAAAATTCTAATTCCACTTATCGGTGACGGTGCGGGCACGGTGCGGCCACGACGGTCTAGTAATCGGTGCGGACATTTGTGGACTTGCAGGTTGAAAACTGCGCTGCAATTCTTTCACCGTATGACGGCCAACACACGGCCGACCTGATGTGACGGATGCGGTGCGGTTATGTGTGTCCTGGCCTTTAATCGGACCTCTGTTATATGTCTATTTATTTGCAATTGATAATAAATGGAAGAATGAAATCTTTAAAAAGAGTTATAAGCTATTGCAACTAATATTCTCTTAAGTGGTTAAACTACTTCAACTCGCAATAGTCCATCCTGCAACATCGATTACCTTCCCCCAGTTGAAAGACATACGAATGTCAGCTTCCACAAACTGTAATGAGAAGAAGAAGATAAGTGGTTTAAGTAACGAACTGTGATAGCACAGAATTGTTCATGTAGTAAGCATCTCTTTAGAGCTGATTGAACAAAGGCTTTGAGTTTAAGTTTAAAATTTCCTAAATTATTTCTGTTTTTTTAATAATACTAGTATGTTTTATCAATTTTCTTGTTCTCAAGGGTAGTATGCAGTTTCATCTATAAAATAAATTCAATGATAAATATATTTTCTGTGGAACTCACTAAAATGGCTATAAAATACAAGTTATTAAATAAAAATGTAGCAATGTTAATACTGAATTATTCAGGCTCTTTTCTTGACCAATGAAGCTATGGGAAATCGAATTGATAGAATTCAACAAGATACCATTATAAATTGGAAAAAGGTAGATTCGTATCAAATGACTTTTCAAATTTGTTATTTAGGGGCATTCAAGGAAGTATTGCTTACAACAATTATACTTTTTAACATCATAATTCGTAAGAACAATTCTGATTAACTTGAAGTCTCTTAACTAAAGATAGTAATCCGTTAAATATTAACTTAAAACATACAATCCTAAGTTTCGTTGTGCATATACATTTTTTGAATGATTTTTAATTGTACATTAAATTACAAACCAGAGTAACCAATAAAACTTGTATTGAAAATGAACACAGGTGCTGAAATGGCAAGAGATAAACAGAAAATCTTAAATATTGTAAACTATTTATTTATTTACTCTATTCACTTAATTTATATAAATTGTAAGCCCTCCTTTTTATTCTGTTTTTACTTTTTAATAATTTTATCGCTTGTCTGCTTTCAGTCAGTAAAATTATACCATTTTTCAATTTTAACATATTGACTGATAATTTACGAAATACTTAGAAGCAGCTCTACCTAAAGGAATTCGTTGTACATTTTCAGCTTAATACGGTATTAACACTATAACATCGCAAGAAGAAAGGCGCAACACTGTATTTATAGTTGTGAAGGAAACTGTTGGGGACAACTGTACTAAATTAACATGATGGAGAACCAATGTCAAAGATTTATGGAGCTGTCGGGGAGCGAGAGAGAAAAACATTGTCACAGAATGGAGAGTTTAATGCCACAAATCTTTTCCAATGGCTTTATACCCCACATTTTGAATTCTTCTAAAACCACAAACAAATTTTGCAATATACAGAGAATTATTGGTTTAAAAATGTTTACAGTTTTTTATATTCTTGTATTTTTTTGTTCACGTGGGACAAGAATCTAAAGACCCTCACATTGGACTTAGTCCTAAAAAGAACTTTTTAAGTTTACTTCCGGACTTAGCAGAATCGTGCCTAGGGGCGTGCTTCTACCTTTGTAGAGCTAACGTAGAGATAATAGAAAATCTAATTATATATGTAGGGTCGTAGAACTAATTGGATTGAAACTGTCCTTTGAAGTGCACTTATAAAAGGTGTCCCTGAACTTTCTCCAGTCTTTTCAGATATTATTCCTGGACCAAACATAAACTTTCGAAATATCCAAATAGCCGCTTCTTGCTTTAAAATTTTGGCAAATTTGGTGTATAACTGTACAACATAAAAGTCTAATTACAGGAAAAATATCAATTTTAGATACTTATTTTCAAAATGGCGGTTCTCTTAAAAGCTTTAAGCGTAAACATCTTAGAACCAACAAATAGTAAAAAAGTTATTGAGTTCTTAGAAAATTGAACTAAAAGTCCAACGAATACCAAGTCTAAGAATAAATAAGGGAGATAATTTTCTTTTAAAAAGTTTTTAAACAAAACTAAACAATATCAACTGTAATTATATACTTATATACTTGTTCATTTACCTCTAGAATTAATGTAGACTTGCACAAAATCCCCAAATACTTAGCTAATCTATGTGCATGTATAATGAATTTTTTTTGTCTTGTAATATTCCAGTGTTAGAAACAAAGAATCAGGAGAAAGCAGAAGCTTGATGGCAAAACAGATTATCATATTTAAATATTACAGTCTTGGTTTCATAAACAGTTTATTTGGTTTCTTCTCTGTAAATTCATAACAGATTTGCCTCAGTTGCCAAGTTGGTGTTTGTTTATTAAGTATTTCGCGCTTACTATGATAAATTTACGGAAATAAATGACGTATTAAAATTAACTGAAAATAGTTACTTTCTGATTCATCTATTAGTAATGTTCGTTTACTCTAACACGGCCTTACTTTTTACGTATAGAATCCTGTTTGTTTCTAAACGGAGGTATTTTAAGTTACTTTAGGATCTATCAGAACTGACGATTTCTTTCTTCCTTGAATTTTAAAAATACCTCTCATTAGTGACAACCTTTACATTTTTAGTGTTAATATAAAATTTACAAGATAAATCAAGTTCAGTACGAGTACAATAGGAAAATAGAGGACTTTTACAATCTGTGGCAATCTCATTACTGACCCCCTGATTACGTCACCCGACTTCCGTTGCAGTCTTGGCAGCTCTGGCGATCATTTCATTCCACCTAATGGAGTTCGTAAGCATTACGATATTATAAGCTGTATTATTTAATTGGAACATTAGATGTAACGTACTTTCTCTCCCGACTATTTATTCTAATTTCTCTCTAAAGTAAATATAAATATATACCGGTAAATAGCTTCAATATACAATGATAACTATGATCTAATGATATATGATCTATGATAACTATATATATATATATATATATATATATATAAATAATATATATATATATTATATATAACTGATAACTAGGTGTTATGTAAATCCAGTACTAAAAGAGCAATAGAATAATATTTCAAGCTTAAATCTATATAAAAACTATCAAGGCTCAGATTTGTTAAGATTCGTAATAAGCCGGTCATGCAAAAGTTTTGTTTAACAGAGCAGTTGTATGAAACGAACATTGCAATAAAAACTAAAAAAGATTGACCAATTTCCAATCATCGTTTTAGGAAAAATGTGTGTTGCGTTTTTAATTGCCTGAGCGTTAATCGAAATCTATCACCAGAGGGGATAGGCGAAGTCTGTCCTGTCTGTCAGCACGATATCTCGATAACGATTGACCTATAATCTTGAAATTTTGTATGAAGTTTCATTTGTATATAAGCCAACACTGAGTTCTAAGAAAGTTGCATGTCACTCTATGGAATATGGCAGAGCGTTAGCTAATATTTTACTATCCTGTTTGTGGGTAACCATGTTAGGAACGGAAAGGTGGAAAACAAATAAATTTGTAAACAAGCCGAGAGTACACACAATAAGAGAGTTTACACTTGAAAAATTAACCGATTTCGCTAACATAAACAGTAAAAATAAAGAACGAATAGATTGGAAAGTCTATTTCAGCTCACTCTCTTGAGCTGTAGTACACACCCTAACTCACGGGATCTTTTATTATTTAAACACTGCTGCAGGAAACCTAAATCAACGAAAAATTTTAGGTATATCTTGAAAAATATGTCTTCTGTAGAATTTAGAGTTTGCGTGAATTTAATTTCTACATAAACAAGAATAAGTTAAGTTTCTATGATGGTGCATGACGAACCATAGAATGTAGATTTGCGCGTCATTGAATCCTATCACTGAGTAGGCTGACACAGTTTCTCTTTTGCTTGCTGACGAGGTGTAAAAAATTTCCTTTTCTGTTTGATGGATGTAACTTATGAATGAATTGGTCTACATACTTGAAGTTTGCATGCAACTTCAGTGATGCGTTACGTGATATTTATGTAGCGTAACCTACCTTGTTATTGCTGTAGATGGAGCTTATATTGGTCACTGTTAAATTACATTAAAAACATAAAACCAATATTTAATAAATTTTATTGTTTTGTGAGGCCTTTCGATATCCAAGATATCTTCTTCAGACACATCACAAAAGTCTATACAGCCGCATGTGAAACTGACTCACTCACTCACTCACTGATATATAGATACAAATTCTAACATACTTCTAGAAGTGCTGGAAACTTGAAATTTGGCATGCAGGTACCTTTTGCAATATGACCCCGAGGAAAAGTCTGAAAACCCGAACATTTTTTACTTCTAAACCCCTCAAAAAAATTCCAGAACTTAACCCCTTTTTTACCCTTGCAGGCTCTTCTTTGAAGCCCGATTGCGGGCGAACCGTTAGAGCTAGCTTCGATCTGACGGAAAAGTCGTTGGTGGGAAATGAAGTGCTGTACAAAAAAGGTCTGGTGACGTTTTACTCTATCTCAATTGGTTTGGCCGCAAAACGCGATTAAGTGAAATTATTTTTTAAATTTTCGCCTAAACATTTACCTTTCGGGCTTGATATTGGCTAAACTATTGTGATGTGTCTGAAGAAGATATCTTGGATATCGAAAGGCCTCACAAAACAATAAAATGTATTAAATATTGGTTTTATTTTTTTTAAATGTAATTTTACCTTGTTATTAATAACTATCTAATAAGTATTTCAATATCTTTATAAGAAATAAAACAAATTGAAAGTAGTTTAAAAAATAAAAATAATAGTAATATATTATTACATCTTTTGCACGTTCCCATGTTTAACGCATAGATTTATTTATTCACATTCAGTGAACATCACTGAAAAATAAACCAGTCTCAATTAGCACTTTCTGATTGGCTAAGATTCAAACAAAGGAAACGAAGTGAAACACAACAGTCAGTAATTAGCAATTTGAAAACATTCCCTAAGGCAGGCAAACGCATTCAGTAAACAATCGTTTGTTTTGTTCAAAGCGTGCTTCTAGCTTGGTTGCGGGGAATTATTGGTAATATGACAATTCCATGTGGTTACTTTTACTCCTGTCAGAGTAAACAGTTTAATTGTGGTGTCCTCTGTTACACACCGAATATTATATAGTGGCCTGTGTTTCCCTGACTATATTGTATAAAAACTCAGTGCCTTTGGCAGAGTGAGTACC
Source organism: Homalodisca vitripennis (assembly GCF_021130785.1). Classification (NCBI taxonomy): domain Eukaryota; kingdom Metazoa; phylum Arthropoda; class Insecta; order Hemiptera; family Cicadellidae; genus Homalodisca; species Homalodisca vitripennis. The sequence continues at coordinate 131,826,355 of NC_060214.1, read as the reverse complement.
TTTGGCACAAGCAGTACCTTTGACACAGAGAGTACTTTTGCATAGTCTGCCCTTAACGGGGGTTTTTACCCTAAAATATATGTTTTTTTTTCTAATTCCTTTAAGGTTTTTACAACTATGGATAGGTTTATTTAGGTATATAAAAAAATGTTAAAATTAATTTTTACTGTCCTGAAAAAAAATAATTTGTGTGTGTGTGTGTGTGTGTGTGTTGTGTGTATATATATATACTTCCTGGTACAAATTTCCTTTGATATTTCGGTATTTGCTGTTTTCAAAAAGGATTTATACAAAATAATAAAATAGTACATATAACAAACAAAATTTTTACATATATAAATAAACAGAAACTTTTGAACATATTACTAACAGTTAAGACAAATACATATAATGAACAAAGAAAGATTTATAACGTAGATTAATAGAATTTTGGAAAAAATTAATACGTACTGAATACAACGTATGAATTCATCTTTTATTCGGACTAAAGTGGGGGGACTTGTGAATTTAACATTAACTGATGCATCTTTTTTTAAATGTTCTAAGTCAATTTTGTTTCCGCCTTTGGGTACATTGTAAAATACCTTTCATTGAATAACATTGTTAAAAAATTGTGTTGATGGGGCCTAACGCGTTTGGGAAACCAATTTTTCATCCTAATGTTTAAGACGAATACCGATAATTATTCATTAATATGTGTAATGGGTTTTATTGTCAATCCAACATAATCCATTTTATAACTGTTACACGGTAACTGTTAAATTTTATTTTTAGTTTTTCAATGCATTTCTCTTTTAATAGGCTACGTATTCTTTACTTTTACTACTGGTAAAAGAATTGGACGATTTTACAATTTTGGCAAGCATTACATCGCTTATCTTTACAGTGTTTGACACTTAAAATGCTTCTTTTTTTTCTGGGTTTTGAATCAGTAGGTGGAAATTTGGGCCACACCGGACGATTTTTCAGGTTGGTATTTTTTACTAAACACTAACCTGGGGTGGTTTGAAAATGCCCGTGTCATCATCATCCAAACGAAACCGATTGTTTATTTATGCGTCGGATATGACTATGGTACAATAGACACTGTAAATAAAATACTCCAGGACGATTATCATGCAACAGCAACACTGTAGGCACTGTGCGGCTATACAGGAACTCGCTAAGGAGTAAAAACTCATGAAAAAGGACCAAGAATTTCTGAAAACCAGTAGAAAACGCCAGAACTACTTGTGGGCTGCGCAGCTGTCCTTAAAAATACTTCTTAAGTAACATTGCGGTAGACAAAAGAATAACACAAGAATAATATAACGGTACGTAATATTACGTCAGAAGCAACACTTTTACGCAATATATATGAAACGTAAATATTACGTAAATATTATGAAAAGATTAAATATATCTAATATTTATTACATATACATATAATATATATATAAGTAGATAGTAATATGGGGTTTCTAGACCACTTTCGGAGCCAACCGAAAAGCAATGTAAAATCTTGTTCAATGTACCATAAAGGAAGCTGAGAAACAACACACAGCAAACCTCAATGAAAAAATTTACCGAATCTACATCCGTTTCGTCTCCAAAAGCGACCCAGAACCGGCTTATTGTATCTACTCTAGTGAACCATAAATCACGAATGAAAAATTACCGAATCTATAGCTGTTTGCTTTCTACTTTCTTGAGCTGTCAAATCAATCATATCGGAAATGTCTGCTACGACGAAAAATCTTCTACTCTACAAAATTGATAGTAACACAGTCTTTATCTTTAATAGTCTTCTTTCCAGTAACAACCAAGTGTAATTTATCATGTTTATTCAATTCTTTAATCTTTTTTCATCCAAAACAGTCAAAAATCTGTTCGGTAAGTGTACTTTATAATCTTCCAACTCGGCAATTATTGTAAACCCCGAATTATATCTTTCATTTTCTCCAGATTCAAAATTTTGTATTTCTTATTTTCTTCTAATTCCATTAATTTCTTATATTCTTTGATCTTTAAAATCACCAACCTCATTTAATTCTTTTAGTAGCTCCATTTAAATAAGAAAAATTTCTTAACTAAGGTTTTTGTAAGAGGCAATTTAAATTCTCTATACTACTTTTTTCAATAATTTTTAAGTCTTAGTTTACACATTTTTTAAATAATAAATAGAAGAATCTATCACTGTTTCACCAGAAATTGTGCTGATTTCTGTCAAATTCAAGTAAAAATCATTAATTTTTTAAATTCTAAAATTATTGAAAAAATAGTATAGAGAATTTAAATTGCCTCCTACAAACCTATAGTTAAGAAATTTTTCTTATATAAATGGAGGGTGAAAAAGTAACATGTCCGTTTTGCAAAAAAGAAATTTTAAGAAAGAAACTATGATCGACATTATGGCTCCAAAATTTCATGCCAAAAAACAAAGAAATTTACGAGAAAGAACTGAATTTTTTAAGACAATGGGCTAAAGAAAAAATAAAATTGTCGATCATGAAAAGATGTACAATATAGAAAAATTGCGTGTATTAAAGAAAAACTTTAAGGAAGAATAAAAAAGATCACAATCTATTTAATGATGAAAAAATTCAATCAATCGCTGAAAAATTGTCCATTGAAAATAAACGATAAAACTAAGTCTGAAATGATCGAAGAAATTGACAAAACTCTTAATGAAAAACCTGAAAAATATCATAGAAGTAGAAAGTTTTATCCTCAATACACGGTGTCTTTTCAAGCAATACATTTTAACAAATTTAAACGATAAGTTTCATGTCAATTTACAAATATCTATCAATTATGAGGCCTGAAATTAAAAAGTTTAATCGAAAAATTTCAAGAAAATGTTAAAAATATGAAGGGCTATCTCTCTTTAGAATGTGAATACGAACGAACTTTAGTAAACGGTGAACCACAAACTTTGCCCAATGTATTTTACTATAAAAGCAGCAGACGAAATATTTGACGTAAACGACTTTATTTCTAAACAATTTAATAAATTAACACATCGAGAAACAGACAAATCATCCAAATAGAGGTTCTGGATGGACATTTAAAAGTTGTAAACAATTAGTTTTTGAGCCTTAATAAACACGAATTTTATGAACGCAGGATCATATATCGATTTACCACAAGAGATAAAGGTAAAAAAAAGCTTGTATAAATATCAAAAATAAAGATGATTATTGCTTTATTTTATTCTATCCGATGTGCTATTGAAAAACCCGAGACACATGTTGACAGAGCAAAACAATATGAAAAATTTGTAAATGACGAGATATTTTCAGGTTTCGAGTATCCAATGTCCTTAAAAGATATACAATTATTTTGAAAAAACGAAGTCACAATTCCAAGTACAAATATCCAAAAATGTCTATAAATATCTACAGTTATGATGAGAAACTCAATATTGTTCCGTTACAAATTTTCTGAAAAATATGATGCCGAGTTAGAAATCGATTTATTGTATGTTAAACAAGAAGACAAATCTCATTATGTTTTGATAACCGATTTAAATAAACTCGTGAGTTCTCAGTTATCCAAGCATAAGGAAAGAAAATTTCTTTGTAGAAGATGTTTAAGCCCATTTCTACAAATCTGGAGATTTAACAGATCATTTAGAAATTTGCAAACAACATGAAGTTTTGTAAGCCAATTATGCCGTTTCCAGGTCAAACAACATCATTTACTAATTATCAAAAGAAGTTTAGCCATCCGTAACGTTATTTATATGGATTTTGAGAGCATATTAGAAAAAATTCCGACATGCAAGAACAATCCGCAAAGATCGACTACAACCAAGATTCAGAAGCACATTCCTTATGGTTTTACTCTATATTTAGTGTCAAATGTGACCAAATCGCATGTACAAACCTATATGTTATAGAGCAAAAAATGAAGAAGAATTTGCCAAATGTTCCTGCAAAATTGTTTGAAGAACTCAATAAAATAATCAAAATACATAGCTACAAAATATAATTCTAAGAACAAAAAACCTATAAAATTGACTGAAGAAGAAGAAACTTCATACCAAAATGCAAACGTTTGTCATATTTGCGAATGGTCTGCTTATGATGTTGAGTCAATTCAGTATGGTTTTACTCCTGATATGTTGGAAAGATAAGAGTTATAATAAAGTAAGAGATCATTGTCATTTGACTGGAAAGTTTCGAGGAGCAGCTCATAGAATTTGTAATCTAAATTTGAAATTTCCTCAGAATATTCCCGTTTTCTGCCACAATATGTCAAAATTACGATACTCATTTTGTACATAAAAGAATTGGCTAAACAATATGGAAATGTTGATTTGATCGCAAACACCGATGAAAAATATATAAATTATTCAGTAAATTCAGGATATGGGTATGAGTTTTGAAGATGATAAACCAAGAAAGTTCATCAAGTTTTCTTTCGTAGATACGTTCAGATTTAATGGCATCGTCTATTGAAAAGTTAGCTAAAAACCTCAAAAAAGATGATTTCAAGCATACAAATCATTTTAATACAAGATGGTCTGAACGCAATTCTAGATAGACAACCAAATGACGAAAAAGAATATCTTTAAAATTCTATCTGGAAAAGGCATATTTCCTTACGAATTTATTCGATAGTATTGAAAAACTTGATTACACAGAAGACCTGAAAATTCAAGATTTCTATTCACTTTTGACAGACGAGAGCATATCTGAGAAAGATTATCAACATTACTTTGAGCGTTTTGGAACAAAAATTAAAAAGATAAAAATCTTGGAAATTTACTCTGAATTTGTACAATATCCAAGATGTTTTAATTGCTCGCTGATATATTCGAAAACTTCAGAAACATTTGTCTAAAATTGTTTACAAACTTGATCCGGCACACTATCTAACAGCTCCCAGTCTTGCATGGACGGCTATGTTAAAATTAACGAAGATAGAATTACAGTTAATTAGTGATTATAATATGAAATTTGATGATTGAAAAAGGTATTCGCGGAGGCAATTTCTCAATGTAATTAAACGATATGTTAAAGCAAATAACAAATATTTGAAAGATTTTGATAAGACAAAGCCCGAAAACTATCTGTTGTACGTCCGATGCTAATAACCTTTTATGGGTATGTGCCCTAATGCAAAGTTTACCATATGGCGATATCAAGTGGATGGGATTCCTAAAACGTATACAAAAGAAGAGTGGAAAGAATCAATTTTGGAACTCACTGGCGACGAAGATTATGGATATATTCCTTGGAAGTCGATCTAGAATATCCAACAAATTTACACGAACATCACAAGGATTTACCTCTTGCTCCAGAACATTATAAAAATAAGTTTTGCACCACTCTATTAGATAAAACTGAATACGTTGTTCATTCGAGAGAATTTGAAATTCTATCTGGAACAAGGGAATGGTGTTAAAACATGTGAATAGAGTTATCGCATTCGATCAGAAGCCTTTTTATGAAAGATTACATTGATTTTAAACACAAACATGAGAACCAAAGCTACAAGCGACTTCGAAAAGGACTTTTACAAGTTTAATGAACAACTCAGTTTTTGGAAAATCTATGGAAAATGTGCGAAATATATGTGATATTAGACTAGGAAATGAAGAATTTTCAATGAAACAAGCCAAGAAAACAAATTTTAAATGCTTTAATATCTTTGACGACAACTGTATAGCGAGTCACATGTACAAACAGAAAGTAAAATTTAACAAGCCGATATACATAGGATTTTCAGTTCTCGACCTCTCAAAACTGCTAATGTACGAGTTTTATTACAACAAATTAAAGAACTATGATCCAGATTTTGAATCTGTGTTTTACATGGATACAGACAGTTATTTCGTAGAATTGAAACGAGATCCTTTTAAAATTATTAAAGAAAATATAGATGACTTTGATACGAGCGATTATCCAAAAGATCACGAATGTTTCACTAATAAAAATAAGAAGCTAATAGGGAAATTCAAAGATGAATTAAATAGCGAAGTTTTAGAAGAATTTTGTGGTTTAAGATCAAAGATGTACTCGTACAAATATCTAGACAAAAATCCAGTTAGGTGTAAAGGAATTAAGAGAAGCGTTGTAAAATAAAACAATAAATATCGAAAACTTGAAGAGATGTTTGTTCGAAGATAAAGAAGAATTTAGAGAGATGACTGTAATAAAAAAGCTACACAACATGATTTGTATACCCATCACCATAAACAAGCTGGCACTGAACGCTAAAGATGATAAGAGAATTGTCCTAGAAAATAAGATCGATACAGTACCGTATGGCTATGAAGCGAAAGATGATAAGAGAATTTGTCCTAGAAAATAAGATTGATACAGTGCCGAATGACTATAAAAATGAAGTGAAATCGAAATATTATATTAGATGAGTTAAATAAACTTGGAAACTTTGACATGTAAATGGAAGATGATTTGATTCACTGCCACAAATGCAAGAAAAAAACGAAAAATATAGATTCTAAAATCGTTCAAACTCAAAACGGGTTGTATAGAATTGCTGCAAAATGTTCCAAATGTAAGACAAATAAGAGTCAATTTATAAAGAATCCAAATGAAAAACAAGTAAAGAAAGAATTAAAGAATAAAGAAGAAATAGAGATTGAAGCAAGAGAAATTCATGCACCAGTACGAAAAAAGTTTAAAAAGAGAAAAATTATAACACTAGGAATTGACGATTTATGGGCAGCAGATTTAGTTATAATGTCTAATTATTCGGATCAAAATGATGGATTCAAGTATAATGTTAAATGTTATTGATACTTTCTCAAAATATGCTTGGTTCAAGAGCTATCAAAAGAAAAAACGGCAAGGATGTTTTCAAAAGCTTTCGAAGATATAGTAAAAGACGCGATAAAAATCAGGCATAAACCTCCAAATTTACTTCATACAGATAAGGGTTTTAGAGTTCAAAAATAAAGAATTTAACGATGTTTTGAGGAAATACAACATTAAGATTTATCATACTGAAAACGAAGAGAAATCAAGTATCGTAGAGAGATATAACAGAACTCAAAACGAAAGGATGAAAGTTATTTTTGAGATTAATAAAAACTTTAAATGGATCGATATTCTTCAAAAAATAGTCACAAATTTACAATGATACGGTTCACAGCAACAATCAAAATGAAGCCCAAAGACGTAGATAAGGATGCAGAAAAAGGAGTTTTAGAGACCGTTTTCAAGTATGTTCCACCTGAAATTCACACGAAAACTAAATTTAAAGTCGATGGATCATGTAAAAGAATTGTTAGTAAAAAACAACCATTTTCGAACAAATATAAGAACAATTGGTCAAGAGAAATCTTTGTGATTTATCAAATTAATAACACAGATCCTGTAACTTATAGTATAAAAGATTTAAATAATGAAGAAATAACCGGAAAGTTTTATGAATATGAAATTGAGAAAGTCAAAGCTTTAAATTTTTTCTATATAAATGGAGGCTGAAAAGAAATGTACAAAGTGTCAAGAATTTAAAGATTTATCAAAGTTTTATCATGATAAGACTAGAAAAGACGGATTATACTGTTATTGTAAGGATTGTAATAAAAAATATGAAAGAGAATTATACGATAAAATGGAAAAAATTAACTTTAGAAGAGAAAGAATGTTGTTATTTGTAAAATAATTAAGGATATTTTCCAAATTTTGTGATTGGCATTATAGTAAAGATAAAAAGAAGGCTTTTTGTAGAGATTGTGCTAGAATAATTTTTCCGAGAAAGTCAAAATAAAACCGACTCATTGCGAATGTGGAAGAACTCTTCAATGGTTACCTAGTCTTCAAAGACATTTACAAACAAAATATCATAAGTCAAGAGTTTTTAGTAAAATTTAGTAACATTTTCATCGTGTAATTTAGATATTCTATAAATCAGTCGAGATTCAGTCATATTGGTAGTAAAATGATTTCCGTTGTATAAAATATTCAAAGATTCCTTTCATTTAGTTATACAGATTGATAGAATTTGGTTCGTCATCAATGAACAAAATCTCTAATTCAGGATAATTTATTTTTAGATGTTTTAAATCGGTTTTGGTATTTCTCGTATTCTGAGCTTCTGATAACGTAATAAGGACAGGCCATTCCCACATGTGATTCTTCTTAATTAACACAAAAACATGGTGTTTTAATCTTATCTAAATATTTACATACCATATCTCTCTTCATTAATTCCAATTCGCAATTCTATGATTCTCTATTTTCAATGATTTCATTTCATCTTTAATTTGTAACTGCTTTATTTCATCTTTTAACTGCTTATTTTCGTTTTCAAGTTTGTACTCGCCATATTTTCTAATACTCGGTAAAACTTCTTCTAAAACCCAATTTTGAAAACGTTTTCTGCAATCTTCATTTTAGATTTCAGTATTAAAGAATATATGCCTGGTTCATTGATGAAAATAGTGTCTGGATGTAATTTTTGTAAGAGTCGCGATTCGATACCCTTGTCAGAATCTATGTTTTCAAAGCTTTTTTTGTATTTTTCTTTAACATGATCTATGATAGCTTGTCTCGTATTTTTAAATTCCTATATTTTCTGCAACATCTTTAGCCTTAAACCAGATTACATTGTTTTTCGTCTACAATCGTTACAATGTCCTTTATTATTGAATGTAAGTTGATTATTGAGTAGATCCACAACAGACTCCATTTAGATAGAAAAAATTTAACAAGCTATTATTTGAGTGTAAAGGTTGAAAACAGTGTTTTCTTGAAAGTTTGAAGGTAATCTATTCAATAGCTCCCCATGATTCATGTCCGTTGCATCAACAATCTTAAATATATTGTTGTTTTAACTCTCATTATTTAATAAATTTCCCTCAGAGTCTTGTATAGTTAGAACGATTTTTTGAATTCTTTTAATTATTTTTTCTAATTGGAATATAATCGATTTCATTCGGTTTTTTCACTGATTTTTGATCCATAAGCAACACTTGGAAAAAAAGTGTACAAAATTTCAGATTCTTTGTGTAAATTTTCGGTATAATTTTCAAAACTAGGTTCAACGAGATTACAATGTACTTCAATTACATCGAACGGTCCTAAATTTTGGCGTTTTATTTCCTAAATATACCTGATTTGGCTCAATAGTTTTCTTGAACAAACCCTAACAAATCTACAATAATTGCTGAAAACATTATTCTTACTGGTGATTTTATTTGAATTTTATTAGAGAGATAATTTTTTTGCATTTCAAACTTGTTTTCGTCAAAGTTTAAAGATTTTTCTGATTGTTTGAATGTTTTTCAAATAGGTAAGAAAGGAGGGTTGCTATGCTACTTTTCAGCTACCTGTAAAAAATCAACTTTTTTTTGCAAAATTTTGCTAGAATTCTACTAAATTTAGCAAAGTTTTACTAAAATTACTGCATTTTTTGTTCAAAATGTTGAGTTAAAAAAATTTCAGCTACTTTTAAAAATAGTGAAAAAAGTTAGAAAATTGTACTAATTTCGGCAAATATTAACAAATTTAAAAAAATCCTAATTAAAAATTTTTGCTATATAAATGGAAGCTGAAAATAAAATCTGTGCTACTGAGAAAATATATTCCTTAACAGAACTCTTAGGAAATAAGAAAAAACCTACTAACGAACGCTTCGGATTATGGCTTTTAATCAACTTTTTTTGCAAAATTTTGCTAGAATTCTACTAAATTTAGCAAAGTTTTTACTAAAATTACTGCATTTTTTGTACAAAATGTTGAGTTAAAAAAATTTTCAGCTACTTTTAAAAATAGTGAAACAAGTTTAGAAAATTGTACTAATTTTCGGCAAATATTAACAAATTTTAAAAAATCCTAATTAAAAATTTTTGCTATATAAATGGAAGCTGAAAAATAAAATCTGTGCTACTGAGAAAATATATTCCTTAACAGAACTCTTAGGAAATAAGAAAAAACCTACTAACGAACGCTTCGGATATATGGCTTTTAAACGAGAATTTACATAACGACAATCTGATTACGAACATTGGAGACTTAAACTACGTATAAAACGAAGAAAGAATGGGGAAATATTAAAAGAATTACAGAACCATTTTGCGATAATATTATGATTGTTAAAATAACAGATTCTACAGATTTGGAAGGAAAGTTGTTGAAAAAAGACGTTTGTGGATCATTTAATACCTATTGAGGGGTAAATTTTCTAGATTTCCACTAGCAAAACACGGCGTAAAAGCGAAATTACCGCAATTACTAGATTCTAATACAATAACAATAAAAGGAGTTAAACAGATTATAAGACAAGATTTTAAAAAGATCGCGAAAAAGTATAAAAACCCAGTAGCGGTTTCCGTACAAAATAGAGTTAGCGGACGTAAAATTATTAACATTATTGGAAGAACTACCAGAAATCTTAGAGCAATTAGCTGTATAACACTATTATTTGCTAGATTTGGACATAACACAAGACTTTATCGGTATCTTTAACAAAGAAGAAATGACAGAGTACTTGACAACAAATTACAATTTTTGCAGACAGAAAGACGTTTAAAAATAACTGTAAGATCATTGTAGATAACGATAAAACCGTTGGAAAGGACTGTTTAACCTGGATAAATTCTAACTCCAGGGTCAAAATCTACAATAAGTTCGTGTGCCAAATGACCACGCCCAGGAATTAACAAAATTTTAGTAACCAACGTAGTAAACTTCGTAAACTGTCCCAGACAAAAGGTTAAAAGAGACGTCTCTAGCGAGTTAGCAAAAAACAAACGGAATTACAAGATTAGAAGCAACAATTTACAATTATGTAGACGAAAATTTCCAAAATGATAGAGAATTTGATCCACTGGACGACTGTATAAGTTTATTAAAAAAAAACAGGAAGTATTTTAAAAACCGCTCCGTTCTATTCGGTATCTCTAGCAAAAATGTGGAGAAAAATAACGGACAGTTTAAAAAACAGTTGCTGTCTCGTTTTTAAACGACCTTTTACAGTTTGTTTACTGGGGGAACATAAACACTAAAAAATTGACAGGAATACAGGTAAAACTGCCAGAAAATACAGAAAACAGGAGGAAAAAATGGTTGCCTACCGCTATATCCGCGTTCAGTTTTTTAATCTTTTACCGGTTAATTTGGTCTATGTTAAAGAAGATAAAAACGACAAAAATCTGGTAAAAATTAAACAAAAAGTGCTATTTAAAAGCGGGAAAAACATATTTTCTAAGGTCTAATACCTTGTTTTCTACGGTTCCGAAAGAGGTTAATCTAGAAGAATTAGGGCTGATAAAGACAACAAACGTCGAGCCTTATATCTGTCGAAAAAGACTTAATATTACCAATAAATTACTTCCAAATTCCCCTCGAGAAAATTGACCCTTTAAACGTCGTGTTTTTTAAAAAGTATTAAAAAAAGGGAACAAGAATTAAAAGAACTTGACATGGAAACAAGAAAAAGAATATACCTAGAGAAACTGTTAAAAGAACAAGAAAAATATAAAAACTGTATAGAAAAAGATAAAAAAATTAACGAAATAGAGAACAGTTTGATCGGTTACTTTTCGAAACAATGGAGTGATTTATCGACTAAAGGAAAACTATAAAATTTCGGCATTTGTGGTCAATAATAAAGCAAGATTTAGCTATGTCGGCGTTTTAGCAGAAAAAGATGGCAATAAAGCTGTTTATTTTATTAAAGGACCTTTTAAAAATAAGTTTATCGAATTGAACAATAATAAAGAAAATTTAACGAAAGAAGGGTTTATTTTGATCCCGTACAACGGTTTAAATATTGTCTACTATTCGATTAATAAACCAATTATAGAGATAAAAACAGACGGTTTAACTTCTTTTAACGGTCATACTTTTCCTAAAATTGTTACAACTAAACGCTTTAGATATTTTTACAAATAAGGACGATATTATTTACAAAGAAGAAGACAGAAATTGCGCTAAAAATCTTAGAAATGGACAAGATAATTGGAGATATAAGGTAAAAAATTGTAAAAGATTAGAAGATTTACAAGAAGGATTAGAACTACAAATAACTGCTTTATCTACAATAATTTATAGAAAAAACCGAAAGATATATCTTAAAATTCGAAAATGTAGAAGATTTGTTATATTTCTAATTAACTGGCTAGAAAAAGAAGTAAAAGATAGGAATATTGATCTAAATTACAAATTAAAAATAAAGTTAGACGAAATTAAAACAAATCCAAACAAACATGCAGAAAGGTTTGTATTTGTTGGGTAAAATTAGTCCAAAATGTTAAAAAAGAATAGAAAGACTTGTTTAGAATTTTAAATGTTTGTCTAAATCCACTACCATACTTAGAACTTATAAATCTGTATTTATAGAGTCTTCCTCCAGAAATATTAATGTAAATCGTTAGAATCTACATCAATTGTGCTGTTAACAACTTGTTTAATAATCTCTAATTATTTTATCTTTGTCTTCTGTATCTAATGTAAAAGAATCTGATTCTGTATTGTTTAAAATATTTACAGAGCTTTTACTATTTTTAAACTGTATTTCTAACGAGTTCTGGCTATATTTTTCATCTAGAAGATTGTATAAACTTGCTCTTAAATTCTTAAAATCTGTCTCGACATTTTGTATTAATTCATAAAATTTTATTATTTCTTTCTTCTTTCGATTTTAATCTTTTTCGCTTTGTAATAATGTTAGTGCTCTATCCATTTATTAAGAAAAAAATTTGGAACGCGGAACGTGAACGTGAACGTGGAACGTGGAACGTGGAACGTGAACGTGAACGTGGAACGTAGAACGTGGAACGTGAACACGAAACGTAAAACATGAACGTGGAACGTAAAAACGTAAACACGAAACGTAAAACATGAACGTGAAACACGAACGTGAAACCTAAACACAAACATGAATTGGTTTATTAATCGGATAGTAGACAATATTTAAAACCGTTTGTACGGGATCAAAATAAACCCTTCTTTCGTTAAATTTTCTTTATTATTGTTCAATTCGATAAACTTATTTTTAAAAGGTCCTTTAATAAAATAAACAGCTTTATTGCCATCTTTTTCTGCTAAAACGCCGACATAGCTAAATCTTGCTTTATTATTGACCACAAATGCCGAATATTTTATAGTTTCCTTTAGTCGATAAATCACTCCATTGTTTCGAAAAGTAACCGATCAAACTGTTTCTCTATTTCGTTAATTTTTTTATCTTTTTCTAATACAGTTTTTATATTTTTCTTGTTCTTTTAACAGTTTCTCTAGGTTATATTCTTTTTCTTGTTTCCATGTCAAGTTCTTTTAATTCTTGTTCCCTTTTTTTAAATACTTTTTAAAAACACGACGTTTAAAGGGTTCAATTTTTCGAGGGAATTTGGAAGTAAATTTATTGGTAATATTAAGTCTTTTTCGACAGATATAAGGCTCGACGTTTGTTGTCCTTTATCAGCCCTAATTCTTCTAGATTAACCTCTTTCGGAACCGTAGAAAACAAGGTATTAGACTTAGAAAAATATGTTTTTCCCCGCTTTTAAATAGGCACTTTTTTGTTTAATTTTTTACCAGATTTTTGTCGTTTTTTATCTTCTTTAACATAGACCAAATTAACCGGTAAAAGATTAAAAGCTGAACGCGGATATAGCGTAGGCAAAACCATTTTCCCTCCTGTTTTCTGTATTTTTCTGGGCAGTTTTAACCTGTAATTCCTGTCAATTTTTTTAGTGTTTTATGTTCCCCCAGTAAACAAACTGTAAAAGGTCGTTAAAAACGAGACAGCAACTGTTTTTTAAACTGTCCGTTATTTTTCTCCACATTTTTGCTAGAGATACCGAATAGAACGGAGCGGTTTTAAAATACTTCCTGTTTTTTTTTTTAATAAACTTATACAGTCGTCCAGTGGATCAAATTCTCTATCATTTTGGAAATTTTCGTCTACATAATTGTAAATTGTTGCTTCTAATCTTGTAATTCCGTTGTTTTTTGCTAACTCGCTAGAGAACGTCTCTTTTAAACCTTTTGTCTTGGACAGTTTACGAAGTTTACTACGTTGTTACCTAAAATTTTGTTAATTCCTGGGCTGGTCATTTGGCACACGAACTTATTGTAGATTTTGACCCTGGAGTTAGAATTTATCCAGGTTAAACAGTCCTTTCCAACGGTTTTATCGTTATCTACAATGATCTTACAGTTTATTTTTATAACGTCTTTCTGTCTGCAAAAATTGTAATTTGTTGTCAAGTACTCTGTCATTTCTTCTTTGTTAAAGATACCGATAAAGTCTTGTGTTATGTCCAAATCTAGCAAATAATAGTGTTATACAGCTAATTGCTCCTAAGATTTCTGGTAGTTCTTCCAATAATGTTAATAATTTTACGTCCGCTAACTCTATTTTGTACGGAACCGCTACTGGGTTTTTATACTTTTTTTCGCGATCTTTTTAAAATCTTGTCTTATAATCTGTTTAACTCCTTTTATTGTTATTGTATTAGAATCTAGTAATTGCGGTAATTTCGCTTTTACGCCGTGTTTTGCTAGTGGAAATCTAGAAAATTTACCCCTCAAATAGGTATTAAATGATCCACAAACGTCTTTTTTCAACAACTTTCCTTCCAAATCTGTAGAATCTGTTATTTTAAACAATCATAATATTATCGCAAAATGGTTCTGTAATTCTTTTAAATTTCCCCATTCTTTCTTCGTTTTATACGTAGTTTAAGTCTCCAATGTTCGTAATCAGATTGACGTTATGTAAAATCTCGTTTAAAAGCCATAATCCGAAGCGTTCGTTATTAGGTTTTTTCTTATTTCCTAAGAGTTCTGTTAAGGAATATATTTTCTCAGTAGCACAGATTTTATTTTCCACTTCCATTTATATAGCAAAAATTTTTAATTAGGATTTTTTAAAATTTGTTAATATTTGCCGAAATTAGTACAATTTTCTAACTTTTTTCACTATTTTTTAAAAGTAGCTGAAATTTTTTAACTCAACATTTTTGAACAAAAATGCAGTAATTTTAGTAAAACTTTTGCTAAATTTAGTAGAATTCTAGCAAAATTTTGCAAAAAAAGTTGATTTTTTACAGGTAGCTGAAAAGTAGCATAGCAACCCTCCTTTCTTACCTATTTGAAAGATAAATTCGGGTTTACAATAATTGCCGAGTTGGAAGATTATAAAGTACACTTACCGAACAGATTTTTGACTGATTTTGGATGAAAAAAGATTAAAGAATTGAATAAACACTGATAAATTACACTTGGTTGTTTACTGGAAAGAAGACTATTAAAGATAAAGACTGTGTTACTATCAATTTTGTAGAGTAGAAGATTTTTTCGTCGTAGCAGACATTTCCGATAGATTGATTTGACAGCTCAAGAAAGTAGAAGCAAACAGCTATAGATTCGGTAATTTTTCATTCGTGATTTATGGTTCACTAGAGTAGATACAATAAGCCGGTTCTGGGTCGCTTTTGGAGACGAACGGATGTAGATTTCGGTAAATATTTTCATTGAGGTTTGCTGTGTTGTTTCTCAGCTTCCTTTATGGTACATTGAACAAGATTTTACATTGCTTTTCGGTTGGCTCCGAAAGTGGTCTAGAAACCCCCATATTACTATCTACTTATATATATATATATATATATATATATATATATATATATACATTAAATTGTTATAAATGGCAATAGCCTTATTTAATTTCAATAAACATTGAATCACAATAACATATGTTAGCTTGCTTATTTAAACACATATGTGACAGATACGGCCGAATACTAAATAATTGAATCGGAAAAAGTAAGCGCTCTGTGCTGTAATGGTAGCACATTCACCCGGCAAGTGACAGATCCGGGTTCGACTCCCGGCGGAGGAAGTACTTTTTGTGATTAAATTTTTTATTGAAATTAAATAAGGCTATTGCCATTTATACAATTTAATGTAAATAAAAAGTCGTTTGACAGGTATTTGGTCGTCCGATCATATGTTAGCTTGCTTATTTAAACACATATGTGACAGATACGGGCCGAATACTAAATAATTGAATCGGAAAAAGTAAGCGCTCTGTGCTGTAATGGTAGCACATTCACCCGGCAAGTGAGAGATCCGGGTTCGACTCCTGGCGGAGAAAGTTTGTGATTCAATGTTTATTGAAATTGTATATGGCGTATATATATACATATTACGTAATTTATTTCTAAATGGTTAGAAAATCATATATTTACACTACAGTTGATTTTTTAATAGTTTATCGTACAGATTGTCACTTGCTTGGGGAGAATACTACTGCTTCACCTCTAAGCCCTCGCGTTTTTTACTAATTTTGGTGGAAAGGCTAATCTTTAAAACTACTTTTAATTAATATATTATTTTAAAAAATTCATAAAATACGATAGTTAATTTTAGAGTAACGTTCGAAGGATAACTGAATATTAACTTAATTGAAAAACTCAACTGAATAGAAGAATATAAACTAAATGTTTCAAAAGGATAACTTAATTACTCACATACCAACTTGTCCCTTATCCACTTTAATAAATGCTTTGAATTTGGTTATTACATTTGTGAAGATAAATCCATTTAATTTATTTCACACTTTCACCATACTTGTATTAAATGTATGTAGGAATGTAGGAACAGTGTATAGTATATACGAATCTAAAAACCTGCACAGTGATAAATTATATACATTTTAAATAGAATAAAGCAATCTACCCGACACATAATAACAAACTGTTCGTTTTATAACCTAGTTTTAATGTTAGTTATTTGCCCTTTAAGAAGAGATAAGGTAGCTTAACTCAAACTTAGTGTTACTGATTTTTTATATCGCTGAACGATGGCAAATGTACGGGAAAAATCCTGTTTTCCTTCATGCAAACGACTATAGGACTTAATGGCTGTACGAGAAGGATTATATTCTAGCTTAACAATTGTCATATTATAAGAGCACAGACACAAAGCTGTATTTATAGTTGTGAAGGAACTGTTGGAACAACTCTACTTAAATTAATATGATGGAGAACCAATGTCACAAATTTATGGAGCAGGACGGGGGAGCTAGAGAGAAAAACAATGTCACATAATGGAGAGTTTAATGCCACAAAATCTTTTCAATGGCTTTATACCCGACATTTCCGAGTTGTTGTGTCTTTTAAAACTATCGCAAGCATTAGTTTAATAACCAATGTAGTATTAAAAAAATGTATTTGTATACAGTATTATAACAAAGTTGTTGTGATACTACACAACAAATGATACTTGTACTCAAAAGTAAATCATTTTTGCATCTGAATGCAGTATTTATTTAACTGCGTTATGTTGTGTATTCTTGTAAAAGTCGTGGATGGAACTATTGCAGAAGCTAATTTCACGTAAATTAGTTTCGATTTTAAAGGTTTAACATACAGGTAAAATAGGGTTTAGTATTTTAAATGGTCCACAATGAAATTTTAAAATTGGTATGATAACGGTTTACACATCTTGGTACACATCTCAGTTTAGGCGGGTTTACGAATAGAAGGAGAGAGAATTATAAATAGTGAGAGAAGAACGCATGCATCCTGAGAATACTGTTGTGTATACTTCTGGACACAATGGTCCGCAATTAATCTAAGTTCTTTCCTAGGCGTACAAAGACGACCTTGAGTAAATTTTTACCAAGGTGGGGTATCCCTCTACCGACCTTGTTTCAGGATGGGCTCAAAGACTAATTTATGGTTACAAGAACAAAAAGTAAAAAAACTTTTAGAAAACGACAGAATTGTTATAGTGTAATTTTCGTGAAATCGTTGTGGTAGTTTGAAATTATACTATAGAAATGGTATCTACATAAAATAATATAACTACGTATATACTCAGTTGAATAAATATGGTAGCCATATTGCCATTAACAGAATTGAAAAACCAGAAAGAGTAAGAGAATTGAGTGATAAAAAAAGTCATATGCATTAAGAGATTGAGGGAAAAGGAGGTAGGAGGTAGGACCCCTAGGAATAAAAATAATGCTATAGGAACAAAATACTCCCGTTTCAGATTACTTAAAAGATCGAGTAAAATACGAAGGACCAAAAATTGACTATCATTGCTTACCATCCAAGGATAGACTGGTCTCCCTGACAAGGTCTGGGGTTTTAGAGATTGATTCTGCAACAGAAAAAAAGGACTCAGCGTGTAATGTGACCGTTGAGTTGAAAATATTTAGGACGCATATGGTAAAGGCCCGAAAGCCTCAATGTAAGAGTGTGTGCCCGGAAAAGTTGCGTTTCATTGTAAAAAAATATGTCAAACTAATTGATGGATAACACAGCAATGGAAGTGTGGAGCAAAGGACGTTACATTATTTCTTCGGCTACATGTTTACATACAGCCGATACAAGAGAGTGTGGAAAAGAATGTCCCATTACAGAATAATTTACGGTTTACAATGTAATCTTGCTTTCCCTGCATTCTCTGCACGCAATAGGACGTCGCTTCGCTAGTAGTTGTTTTTATTCAATTTACTGACCACTAAAAAAATTGTATCGTAAAATTGTACTTAGTTTCCTTAACAAGATATAGTACGGTGTTTATGATTTCGCTGCTAGGTTCAGATGCGCTGGGTGTAACCGCTTTTAGGTTAATTTGGCATAAAAAATACAAAAATTACTTTCACAGTAACATTTACTGCAAAAGCCAACTTAACTGGCACTGAAAAAAACCGCCAGAGTCCAAAACCACGTGCATTTAATATGAGTTACTTGAAGAATTTCAAGGTTGGCTAATAAAATGTAGATCAAAATTTTTTGTATCGAATACACTGGTACTGAATACAATAATTTTTTTTAGATATTAATTTTTTTAAACGCGTTCTTGAATCCGAGATGACATTAAGTTTTTAGTTCTTCTTTTCTATCCCCTTTTACGTTAAGTGATTCTTTTGAAATTAATTAAAATGTAATAGAGAATTTTCATTAGTTCGGTTTAAAATTTTAGTTTCCATTTTTAAACATGTTAGGGTTTTGTGATTTTCCACATGTTTGTAAACTTATAATGGATAGTGATTTAGTGTTAACAACTTTTTGTAGAACGTTGTTGATTTAAATTGATAATGTTTATCAAATATTGAAATCAATTTTTTTGCTTATATTATTATTTCCTTTAAGCCATGTAAAAGCAATACAATACTAGTAATTAATGTTATTGATTGATTCAACGAACTTAATTTAAGGAATTAAGAGTTTTGTTTCAGTAACTAAACATTAAGATATTTCTCTATTAACCAATCATCGAAAAACTGATTTTTAGAAAGTATTGCATTTGAGTTTGAACAGCTGTTTTTGTTTCAAAGCGAACTAAACTTAGGCAGTTATTTAGGATTATCGGCCTGAGTTTTAGGAGTTCGCTTCAGTACGAATTAGTCCTTGTAGGCTAGGCTTATTAGATACACAAGACTATTTGCTGTTCCTTTTCATGAAAACTAACAAACATCTGAGGGTGTCAAAAATACCGATTGTTGATGGAGATTTAAAACCATCAGTTTATTGCAACTGTAACTTCTTTATTACTAGTTACCAAGGATTATTTCTTTCAGTAAAAAATTAAACAAAAACCTAACGTAACTATATTTAACAATTCGTACAAGCAATAAACTCCACTTCTCCTATCATTGGCATGCTTTCCACAGATAGGATAATTTATATACATAAAGCCCACTGTGCCATAGTAAAAAACAAAGAGATTGTAAATGATTTGCGATCAGACGCTTTGTTTTTATACTCAGTCGCTTCTGGTAAGGTCCGTTCGTACATCATTATTATTGTTCCGCTTATTGGAGCTTTGGGCAATGTTTCTTGTAATGTACTGGTCGATTGAAGCTATGGCAATCAATACAATTATAGACAATTACAAATCAAGTCTAGACGTTCTTTATCACGTTTTATGGAATGAAAAATGAAAATATAAGTTCAAGAAGTACTGTGCATCTCCAAGGTGCATAATTAAGGTTTATTTGATTTTACATGATTATATAATCGTGTTTTAGTTTGTAGACGGATACATGATCGTAGTTACATACGTTTATTGGTAGATCAGATTTGTAATTTAACAGTAATCACATTCAGGGCGTGGTACTTACTGTTACAAATAAAAGTTTTAATTAGTTGAGCTTTATAGAAGTCTATCACTAGAGGGATAAGGTCCTGTCACACGTATATTGGCATATATACTTAAAATTTTGCCCGAAGCCTAATTTCTGTATTTGTAATTTGGAAATTTGAAGGTGGTGCAGTGTCCACTCCATCGGGATTTGGCTGAGCGTTTATCGACATTTTTACATCGTGAGTACCGTTTTACTGGGACAGAGGGGTTAGCTATGAAATTTGAATTTTTGTGAAGGTTCAAAAATAAAAAGAAAGTCTTCTGAAATAAATAAAGTTCAAACTAAAATAAAACTTCTTCTTGAAAATGATTACTGGTTTTAAAATTAAAATAAAAGCTTCTTGATGACTTTTAAGTTCAAACTTGTAATATATTCGTCACTCAAAAATGTACAAAGATCTTACAGCTTGTCTTTTATTCAATTTTCAAAATTCTAAACTTTCACACTCTAATCTTATCTGGCAATTCTTCACTTTAATTTATCTTCAAAATTCAATTTTATTTTGTTACTAACTTTCTTCACTTTACTTAATATTACTTCTTTTCAGTGTTATAATTTTATATTGCTGAAAGCATCTGTAACAACCACAAAACCTTTTAATATTGTTACATAACATTTTATAAACATGTGCTCGCTTCACTACACCAAATTTTATATTGCACAGACCAAAAGGACAAGTTCCTAAATTCCCATTAAATTTAATTTTTACAATATTTCTTTCCCCAAAATTATTCAGAATAACTAAGAATGAATATTGACTGGACTCCAGTTAAAAGGTTCACTTACCCGCAGGTTCGATGACGATTAGCAAAAAATAACTCTAAGCACTTCCAAAGACTATACTCGTTACTACTACATCCGATCAACTGAACGGGAGGTACGGCACGTCTACCGTCACCCCACCCTCTCAATTTCGTTATCAACCACTCCCATCTGCGATGCGCGCCTCGCTGATAGTAGCCTCTTTTGTACTGTGCAGTCCTTATCATTTCTTCTGGGCCTACTCCTTCCACCGGTAATCCAGTTACCCCAGAATAATTATTTTAATACAATCGGTACAATCGAGTTACGGGTATTTACGATCGCAACAACAACATGGGGGGGGGGGGGGTGGGGGGGGGGGGGGGTGGGGGGGGGGGGGGGTGGGGGGGGGGGGGGGTGGGGGGGGGGGGGGGTGGGGGGGGGGGGGGGTGGGGGGTCAATTATTCTGACAACAGTAAAACAAAGTCCCCAAATGAGAAACTTCTGGATAATTCTTCTTGTGGTTTCCTACATTCTCTTAAATGCGAATATAATATAACTAATGTAACTAAAACTGATGAAAGAAAGGTATTAGGCATTTAACAAAATATTTTTCAAAAAGTCTGGGTAATAATACAAATTTCAATCATAAATTTAAAAATTCGTTTCCAAATTAAGACTTCAAAGGCAGTTTAATTTGAATTTATTCTGTATATAAGTTTTATTTTCTATATCTTCATATATATATTGAAAAGTTTACCAGAGATTTTTTATTGCAAATAAATAATGGAGTTGGTAGTATTTGTACTTATGTGTAAGATATTCTACACATTATATATATATATATATATATATATATAATATATATATATATATATATATATATACGTTAAATTGTATAAATGGCAATAGCAATGGTGTTTGGTCTTCCGATCATATGTTAGTTTGCTTATTTAAACGCATGTGTGACAGATACGGCCAAATACAAAATAATTGAATCGGAAAAAGTAAGCGCTCTGTGGTGTAAATGGTAGCACATTCACGCCGGCAATGTGAGAGATCCGGGTTCGACTCCCGGCGGAGCAAGTACTTTTTGTGATTCAATGTTTATATATATATATATATATATATATATATATATATATATATATACATTTAAATTTATGTATTCAGCTAATCTGGAGAATTTCATGAAGATCAAATTTAAGGTTAGTTATAAAAATGCTTAATTTAGCAGCAAAAATTTCCATAAACAATAAATTTGATTTTTGTGAGGCCTTTCGGGTTCAATGGACACATCATCAGACCCACATAACTGAAATAAAATGTCTTATTAGAAGCTAGTAGAATGTAGCTATAGAAATGTTTTATATGAATAGATCTAAACGTATTATAGTCAATACACATTTGTTGACGTTACTATATTAATATACGTCCATCACAAAACAAATCCCATTACAATTCAATTAAAATGCGTTCAGTGTGGTTGCAATAAGTCAGAGTTTAGATTGAAGTAAACTGGATTTCCAATCGGTTCCGAAGTAAAACAGTCTGGGGACAGACTTATTGAAAGGAGTCTCAAAGCTTCAACGCCCCATCTTATGACTTGGATCCCTAAGGAGTTTTAACATTTTCATTTGAAGATAAGAAGTAATCATTCCTTAAATTGCCCACAAACTATTCAATCTCCAATCACAGAAAATACAGAGAAAAGATTTATAGATTTAATCTAAGCACGTTTTATTTCCTTCACTTATCACACGATGTACTCAAACAGCCTAAAAGTAATGTGAAATTTTTACGTCAGATAATGTTTTAACGAATAAATTTAAGTTATCAGAGCATATGTTTTTAATCATTAAATGCATAAAGTATTATACATTTAAAGAATATCACTAAATATTAACTGCCTCAGTAGGTAAAAAAGTAGATAAAATATGTAGTCGTCTACTACTCGTATAAACTTCAAACTGAACATACGTTGCTTTTCTGAGATTTTTATAACTCAGCACTGATGGGAGTTTACCTCTTAATGTTTCCATGCTAATATACATTTATAAAATCCATAACATTAAAACCTTACTAAAAAAAAATTTCTGTAAGCATAAAATGATTTTGTAAAACGTAATTTGATTAGTTACAATAAATAAAAAGCTGTTTGGAAACATATTTACTTATAACAGATTAATTTATTACTTATATAAAATTAAGTAGCTACAATTTTCAAACCTTAAGAAAGATGGAAAAAATGAACGCTTGTTGAAAGGGTTTGAATGATAATAAATTGGTTTATAATAAGAAAATAATAAATAGATAATCAAAAATGATTATTATTCATGTTGTTGAAATTAATTGTACCCTACTGTAATGTTGAATTTGGTCTAAATAACAGTTATAAGTTCTCTTCAGATCGATGTTTATTAGCTAACGAAGCTCATTAACAGTATCAATATAAGCTGTTTGATGATCCTTGCACATTCCCTAAGGAGTTTGCTGATCACACGACCTATCGTCAAAGAGACTAAACATCTATCTATGCTAAGGCTCCTTTCAACATATTAACGCGACATACTGGTTATAATTTGAAAAGAAATCAACGCAAGCTGTAGCTAAATATACATTTTATAATATATGCTGAACTTCATGGCGTTAGATTTAATATATTATTTAAGGTAATTATCTGTGAGTTTCCTATTTATTTCTGTTCTAGACGGTTAATTCTTTAAACTGTGTCGGAGAAAAGCTTAAAACCAAAAGTTAAAATAACCAGATTTTTGCCCCACAATTTTATCATTAGTTACTTTATTAACTAATGCATTTATTATATTATATATACCTTGATATAGTATATTTCATGTAGTATAAAAATAAGTTAAATATTATGCACCATAAAATTTTATTTAATAAAAAATATAACCCATAAAATACTATACAAATTATCAATAACAATTTTAAATAGCGTGATTTAAACATTTTATTTAATTATAATACCATTTTTTATCGAATGACTATATTTATTTTTTAAACGATACGGTGTTTCATAAAACATGATTTATTTATCATTGTTTTAATATGTGCACAAGATGTTTAACGTTTTTACCGTATATTTCAGCTATTCAATATGTAAATAATCCTTGTCAGTTACGTAGTTATTATAACAATAGAATTTTAAAATTAACATTATTTTTAAAATGATCCATTAACAACTTGCTATTGAGCAGAGAAAAAACAATTTCTTTCTTACCATTCTTAAATTAGAGCAACACGTGTTTTTGTCCGATCCCAGACTGGCCGAACATCATTCTGCTTTTTATGGAAGGTTTTACCCAACCATTAATCTTCCGCTTCTTTATGTTAGATGTAAACCGTTGACAAATATGAGTTATTTTTAAATATCTGAATCAGAAATGAGTATGATGATTAGTAATTAATTGTGCCTTTGTTGGCCTTTAAAAATTTCAAGCAATGTCTCTATAAATAAATATGAATAAATGTCTTAGAAGCAGCCTACCTTAAAGGCCATTAGTGGTTGTTGGGAAGTCACCTTTAGCAGTTGGTTCCCAGGTTGTATTTGACAGGTATTCTTAGCAATAAGTTAGCCTGCTAAAATAAAACATTTTTTACTTTATTATTAATTAGAGTTTTTGTGTATTATATTATTAATTATTAGAATTAAAGCTTTTTGCACGATTTCGATACGTTCGATACAAGATTTCGATACGTTCTATACATGATTTCGATACGTTCGATACACGATTTCGATACGTTCGATACATGATTTTGATAAAATGTTTTTATTGGTCAAGTTTAGCTAACAACCTAATCCAAAATATCTGGCAATGATACCTCTTTACCAAGATTAGTCTGTATCTATGAGTATTAAGAACTACGGTAGAACTCGTGCTCACAATATATTTCTGACAATGTTTGTAAACTAACTAGAACTTTGTACACCCACTTTCTCAAAATCTCATTAGTTAGAAAAAAAATAATAATAATAAAACACTATTTTGTTCTCAGTAGTAATAATAATAAAAACAGATGATATGTAACCATTAAAGTAATGGAAAAAGTTATTAAAGTTGTTTCCTAAAAATGTATTACACTTAAATGTATTGTTTTGGTCTATGTTGATTCTTATTATTTGTATCTTGAAAATATATAAATCCCAAGACGAAGAGACAGTAATATTTAACGATTGATACTTTAATAAAACTATGACCCCACTTTAATCTTTAAATATTTTAAAACTGCCTCAGCCTTTCCTGAACTGATCATATTATTTTTTCACATTAATATTTTGTTTAGGATATATGAAACCTGTTTTTAGAACGTTCCTTTTTGATATTTTTGGTCTTCTGTGACCAACGCTATACTTATATCATCGTATTTATGCCAATTTCTATACTATCACTCCGATTAAAAAAAAATTACAATTCCAAAAGAAGGTAAAATCATCCAACGGTGGTTTAACTTTTCTGTCTCTTGAATAATTGCTGTGCTGTATTAGTATCCACTACGATTTCTTAGCTTGGAAACCTACAGTTACGATTTGGTGTATAAGTCTTCTTGTATCGTTGAGCATTAGGATCCTACGGATCTCTTCATACAACTGATCACCATGTAGTTGTGGCGACTAGAAATTCTACTTACATTTTACATGATCACTTCGAGGAATCCTGGTTTATACGGTTTTTGAAAATGCTGACTGCTTTTCTATTCTACTTCTGGACAATCTTACATATATTATTCAATGCTTTTAATAACAACTGATCTAGAAACTGCGAAAAATATAGTTTTTATAAATATAAATTTTAATATATCGTATATGCCTAATATCACAAAAATATTACTCTATATACTTTTTTACTTGTAAAAAATCACATTTTAAATCAACATGTTTAATAAATTACTTTCAAACATGTTATACTATTAAAATAAACACAATACAGTATTTCAATAAAAGTTATTAGGCGTTCAATAACCTTAGTTGTTAAACATACTATTCTATTGTACAAATATAAAATACATTACAATGTAAAAATATGGTAAACTATATTTTATTTACCTAACAACCAAATTGATATGATAACACTCTTTTCAGAAATATATCATATGTGTTAACCAATATTCTTAGTATATGCTGTAGTTTTATACATCCTCAAACTTGCGACGTGAAAACTTTAAGCTCTTCATGACATTAAAGTTGGGTTTTGGAGTTAACATTTCATAGATATTTCTTATTTAATAATTATGTCCTTCCTAGTTAAACTCTATTATGTGTATCTGGGAAATAACTCTTGAGGATGAAGATAGTAAACGCCAAGGGTGGAGAAATGTTACAAATCAACGTAACGACAACCTTTCCAGTGACCGCTTCCGTTCCAGCCTCTAACCCCGCCACTCTTTCTCAGCTTCGTTTACAATTTTCCTGGCTTTATTTCTAGAACCTCTCCTTTGGATTTGCGAGTAAAAAATATATTCCCCTGCTTATTATAAAATTGTATACCTTTCCAGTCGTTAAATATATATTTTCCATTTAGACGTTTTACCTTACAAACAGCAAAATCCATAATGTTTCACCTTAAGCAGCATCGCTCGTTTTTAACAGTTATTGTTTTTATGTATTTTGTATTTAGAGGTACTTAATATCAAATTACAAACATAAACCATTACTCGTGTGCACACTTTTTTGTATATATGTGTTTTGTATTTAAAGTTCTAACTATAAAACAGCAAAATAATCCAAAAAAATAAACATTTAAAATAGACTATTTTGGTTTTACATTACAAAATTTTTTATAAGTTAAATATAAAATGTTTTTAATGTCGTGTTCTGAGTGTTTTTAACATTGTGCCTTTGCATAAATATGAGAAAATTGGGGCTTAATTGTAATCCTATCTTTTATATGAATGTTAATACCATGTCTTCAGTGCTTTTGAATGCATCATGACAATAAAACTTATGAAAGTGTTAGGCAATAACATGAAGATCAAGTTTGGTTAACATTTTAGTTTGTGTTCTAAGTGACGCAGGTTTAACTATCAGTTCCGTATCCAATGGTATATTATATTTGTTTAAAGATATTAAAAAATTAATGTGGAAAAATGTTCTTTATGTTATTAACCATTGAAATAGTATTTTGTTATTTTTTCCACTATTATGGTTCATGATTTGTTACTCTCTTAGGAGAAACGTCTTTGCCGGCATCAAGAAAATTATATTGTCTCATACAACACAATTTGGCTTTTAGCCTATCGGACCCATCATTTCACCCTCACTAATATTATCTCTAGATATCAATTCCATACATAGTATTTGTACAATAGTAATATACATTAATAAAGTGTACGGGTTTTATTTTAAAGTTTATATGATAGAACTCTTTACTTTAAGAAATGATATATAGTTTGTTATGATAACATAACCTTAAAGAAAACTACTATTAACCCTTAAAATTTTTATTCATTGGGATGATTTCATAATTACAACTTTATTTTCTATAAAGTTTGATTTCAAGCTGTGGTAGTTTCGAAACACAGTTCTATTATTATTTAAACGTAATATTCACTTATCAGTTAAATTTGTACTGAATAACAAAATGCTTACTTACTTGTTGTACTTTTATATTAATATAAAAGTAAAACTATATATTGGAGAAAGCCAGATATAATAGTTGAGTCATTGGTATTGTTGAAACTGCAAATAATTTTACCATACTCAGGTCTGAAGTTAGTGTTTTATTAATATGTAAGTATACTATATACAGTGAACTGTTAAATTATAAATACTTATGATTAAACTAGAATTATGTGATACTAATATACAGGGTGTATATTATGTCTGGAAACACCCAAATATATCCTTTAATAATTTAAATATAAATTTGAAACCTCTTACAATCGTGATAGAGATTGGGCATCTACTTTTTGGAACAATGTTTTGTTATATGCCACACCACGGGGGACGTCCTGCCGATGGTATCGTTGAATATTCTTAATGGAAGTCTATACCTTGTGGTACATAATTTTAAAGGTAATAGCTTACTGAATTGAATGCCAACAAACCGCATCTCAAGGGAATTATTCTATCAGAAAATAGAGCATTTTTTAGTATTGAAAATTTACTGATGTTCAACAATGTAATTTTAACATGGTTTTGCCACAAAATGTGTTACACTAATTTTTTAGCATTTTTTAAATGTTCAATTAAAATAAAATAAACAATTTATTTTTAAGCTGGTTTCATTACTACAAATTTACCAGTTTTTTATTACAATGAATAAAACCTATGAGTCACTTTCTCTGATTACTTATGAATCTGTACTTGGTGTTTTCCAGTCAGCAGGAAGGTTTCAAGAGACAAAGGTCACTAGCCTATGAGAAAACATTATTGTGTTATTAACCATCTGGTCTACAGGTTTCAGTTTGTTGAGCATGGAGCTATTCACTAGACAGGTCTAAGCTTGGGAATTACAAATGGACAAGAAGGTCATATCATTCCTGTCGAGTTAATCAGTGTCTCTGAAGCATTGCTGTCAACAAGTTATCTAATTACAGTAGTTCAGTTTTTTATTTGGCATTTTAATGGAATTGTCTGAAAGAGAATTGAATTACTCTGTTGATGATGCGAGGATATGGCGATCGTCAAAGATCTTATCGGGAAGTTTGTAATTTGTTTTAATGACACTTTCCCAGAAAGGAATCCCATAAGTGTTTCAACAATATCAAAAAAACTATTGAGCGTTTTGAAATGACAGGGAGTGTACGTAATCGGCCAAATTCGGGTAGGATACAATCTGCAACAGATGAAGAACATGCACTAGATGTTTTTGCAAACATTTATTGAAGACCCACATACATCGCTCAGAAAAAGCTGCACAGCAACATGATATGCACCCTATGTCTGTGAGTAAGATTTTGAAAATTAATAAATACAAACCATTTAAAGTTCATTTAGTCCAACAGTTAAGTGAGGATGATTACGACAGAAGAGTTGAGTTTTGTGAACTTGTGATGCGCAAATGTGATGACAATAGAGATTTTCTGACCAACATACTATTTTCTGATGAGGCAACTTTTTTTCCTAAATGGCAATGTTAACAGGCACAATTGCCGTTACTGGGCTAGTGAAAACCCACATTGGATTACTGAGTCCCATTCACAGCAACCACAAAAACTGAACGTATGATGTGGAATTTTAGGTAACAAAATTGTTGGACCCTTTTTCATCAATGGGAATTTAAATGCCGAACTTTACTACAATATGCTCCAAAATGAAATAATCCCAGCTATTCAAATTGCATCAGGAGAATACTTTGATAATGTATGGTTTCAGCAGGATGGTGCTCCCACCCCATTATGGGAGACAGGTAAGAGAGTATTTGGATTTAAGGTTTCCTAATAAATGGATTGGCCGAAGAGGAGAAATCGAATGGCCTCCAAGATCTCCGGATTTGTCACCAATCGATTATTTTCCTATGGGGTCATTTAAAATCCAATGTTTATAGAAGAAAGCCTCATAATTTAGAAGACCTAAGAAACAGGATTATAGAGGAGATTGCTTTGATAACTGAAGAAATGTTTAGGCAACTCTGTCGAATCATTTTACACAAGATTGGCTCATTGTCAAACCGTAGAAGGAACACAGTTCGAACAATTGCTTTGACACCAAATGCAGGTAAAACTTTTGTTGTAAGACTTTTCTAACAGCATACATTATTTTTTATTTGTAATAAGAAATCAATAACATAAGTATTTCCATAATTGTACTGTAATAAAAACTGGCAAATTTGTGCTAATAGAACCAGCTTAAAATAATTTTTTTTTATTTAATTGAACATTTAAAAAATTGCTAAAAAATTAAGTGTAACACATTTTTGTTGGCAAGAACCATGTTAAAATTACATTGTTGAACATCAGTAAAATTTTCAATACTAAAAATGCTCTATTTTCCTGATAGAATAATTCCCTTGAGATGCGGTTATTGTGGCATTCAATTCAGTAAGCTATTACCTTTAAAATTATGTATCACAAGGTATAGGCTTCCATTAAGAATATTCACGATACCCTCGGCAGGACGTCCCCCGTTGGTGTGACATAAACAAAACATTGTTCCAAAAAGTAGATGCCCAATCTCTATCACGATTGTAAGAGGTTTCAAATTTATATTTAAATTATTAAAGGATATTTTTTGGGTGTTTCCAGACATAATATACACCCTGTATAGGAGTTTAACAGTATTTTTAAACTTAGCCCAATATGCTTATTTTTGTAACAAAGTGCATCAAACATCATTATATTTGTATTTGATATTATATTTACAATTATGCAAACACTCCTTTACCAGCGAATGATAGATTCTTGTTTACTCTATTACATCCATAGTTTGTAATACTACTAGTTGACTTTTTTACAGTCTTATTTTGGTTTTAGTACAAACAGAACCTGTAAATTAGTTCAAACTAAGATAGATGCTTAAGTTCAACTGAGATGTTATCAAAGTTGGCGTTGCTTTAGGGCCCTGAACCTCCTTCATGTATTATTTATAAAAACACTGCCTCCTAAGCCAATGTTACCTTTCAATTGCAGGTATTATATGTTGGGTAGCTAATCTAATAATAAAGGTGTTTATTCCTCGATGTTTGCCATATAAAATAATGATTACAAAAATTACAAAAACGTACTGATATTCTGCAATTAGGTAGCCTTTACAAAAAATAAATTAAATGTTTAATATAGAGTAACAGTAACATTATTTATTACTTTAAGGTAACTAATAACTATAATCTGAAATATAATAAGTTAATATATTATGAAATAGATTTAAATTAAGCGCATTTAATTACCAATTGATGCACACTATTTCTTAGTTTAGGTAATAATTCGAACCCTCATTGGCCACAGCTAGCGTGTAACATTTATAAATGAATCCTAAATGTATTAAGTACACATTCTTTAACTTGTTATACCATACACTTGTGATTGGATTAAATTTGTAAAAGCTCAACTAAGAGATGATTTCAAATTACATATAAGTACATATAGACTGATTTCTCACTTTATTTTACATGAACTTATATTATAGTTATAAAAATCATATTTGTTATTAAACTTACAATTGCTAACACTCTTATAAATTCACATTGAAGAAATTAAGCATAACAATTTAATGCGATTGCACGCGAATCATTTAAAATTACAGCATTTTCATTTAAAGAGTAATTTTTCATTAATAAATAAACCTTAATATTTTATATTGTATAAAACAGTGTAAAGTTTAGATGTTAATAGTAAAAATACTGAAAATCCCCTACAAATACACACATAGTTATATATTACTATTTTGGAAACCAAAACATTGAAAAATATTGTTCAAGAATCGGATGTGAAAGACTTTATTTATTTACATAAAATACAATAAAAGTAATCTTTGTTTAAAATTTAATTTTGTTCAATTTCCTTCGTTCAATGATACAAGATATCATCGGTGATACGTTTCAAAATCTAAAAGCAAACTGAGGAAGAGATCAGATTGCATATCTTGAAACGTTATTTAACATTGAATAATGGAAATTGATTCGAGCATAGATGTAGTCCTTTTTATTAATTATATGAAAAAATAAAATTTTAAACTTTACAAAAAAGTAGTATAAAATTATAATTTAAGTAAGGAAAATCGTCTTATTATAAACTCAAGACCACGTTTGAAGTAACGTACCACTGAGGTTAGTATAACAAACTTGTTTAATATTGCAGCTCCTCTTAAAGTGTTTGAAACATTCCTCTCCTCTTTGCATCCCTGAAGTTCCTTTGTGTTCCCAAACGATACGCTGGCGGTTTTGTTTGACCCTGTTTAAACTTCATAAGTTATGCTTAAGTTGACTGTACACTCTCTTCAAAGCATTGTAGTGATGAGCATTTCTCATACCATTACATACAGAATAGTATTATCTTTTACTACAATATTGTTTTATTGAATGTAACTTTTCGTTTGCTAAGTGTTGAACTTTATTATGTGAATAAACAATATAACACAATTGAAAGAACCCGAGTTAGCGTAAGAGGCTCCACGTTTACCCCAAGCGTAAAATTGCCTGTTTTGTAGAGTGATTTTCTAATGTAATGATGAAATATTTGTAATAAAAAAGAGAGTGTGCTACCTCTATCCTACTCAATCTTTGTCTATTCTACGTGTATCAGTATTAAAATTCTATAAAATACATTGTTAAAGCTAATTTGCCTTTTAGTTGTCTATGAAAAACGAATTGAACATTAAGCTTGGTTTGGTACCAATCAACCCAACAAAGTAGCTTAATAAACTATGTTATTAATGTAATAACACGCACGCGCGCGCACACACACATACGCGCACACACACACATACACACTAACACACAAATATCATTAAAGTATGATCTATTTATTTTGTCATAGCTGTATTTCCATTGCCGTTGGAGAAAAATGAAATAAAATATTACCTATTGAATACATACATTAATAACGAAAGAAATAATATATGAATAGTATTCTTTGTTTGAAGTTTGTATTTAACGATGGAAGGATTGTGTCATAGTTCAGTGATAAAAAAATCAGTAATACTAAGTTTAAAGATCTAAAATCTGATCTATTTTTCCAATACATACATACACACATATCATACACAAATCCTTATTTGAATTATAATTATATTAATAATTATATTATATACTTAATTTATACGTACTAACACATAATAACAAACACAAGTTTAAAAAAAACTCAATAATCCAACAACACGCATCAGTGAGATTCACACTATGTTGTGTGTCATCTTATATACAGGTTAAAATAAGTCTGCATTCACCGACCAACCACCTAAGACAGTGATAAATGGCATCCATAAGGTATAGAGAATATGGCAGCAAAAAGGATAGAAAATGAGTGGGACTGATAATTAAAACTACTATAGATAAATTGCCAAACAAAAAATAAAAAAATTGTAAATAAATTATTCAATTCTCGCTATTTGATAGAGACATAGTAAGACATATAATGATAGAGACAAGCTTATGCTCAGATAAAAAATTATTAACAAAAATTAATCTATAGCGAATGTTGAATCTATACGAGATTTTTAGGCTTATATAATAACCTTGTGACATAGCTCGCTTTGTGAGGAGTGCTTACCCTTCAGTAGATGATGAGGTCTATGAAAATTTAACGATGGAAAATTTCTTGGATGGTCTACGTGAGCTAGTAACGCAGCAAACCATCGAGCTCACCCACCCAAAAACCCTAAGTGAAGCATTGGAACAGGCCCTAAATTTCGAAGCATTGAGGCAGTTTGTTCAGGGCCATGCACGAGTAAAGTCTATGGATGCTGAAGATGTTTCATCGCCAGTGGTAGAGAGATCGTCTAGAGAGTGATAGAAAAAAGTAAAAATGCCCCTCCATAGAAGTACAACGTTGCAGCATCATAACGATTATAACTAGGCCTATTCCTGAGACCGAGAAGGTAAACACGTTCTGGTGAGGATGGAATATTTTAACAAATGGGTCGAAGCTTATGCGTTACCAAATCAAGAGGCCGTCACTCTAGGCGACGTGTTGGTGAAGAATATCAGCAGCTGTGTTGGAGAATTCCGACCAAGGAAGAAATTTTGAGACAGCAGTGTTCTCCCGCATATGTGAAGTAATGAGTTGCAAGACAAGGACGACGGCTCTTCATCCGCCATTTGATGGAATGTTGGAAAGGACGAATAGAACTTTAGGAAGTTACCTACCCAAGGTCTGGACATCAACAAGAATTGGACCAGTACCTACACTTTTTTCTTATGACTTACCACATCGTGTTTGGTCGTGAACTTCGATTACCCTGTGACTTACATTTTTCCTGCAAACCAGAGAAAGTCCGGAGAGGATTATTTTACCTAGCTCTGGAAGTAGCTAGATGAAACTGATGAGAGGGTATAGATTAGTGACAGTCAGGGAGTTTTAAAACAGATCCTTTATTGAAATCCAGTCTAGTTTTAGGTTTGTAAATATTAAGATTAATATCTGTCACGAATGTGTTAAATAAGCAAGCTAACTCTTCAGAAGACCAAATACCTGCCAAAATAACGATCATATGTTAGTGACAGATAAGGCCAAATACAAAATAATTGAATCGGAAAAAGTAAGCGCTCTGTGTTGTAATAGTAGCACATTCACCCGGCAAGTGAGAGATCCGGGTTCGACTCCCGGCGGAGCAAGTACTTTTTGTGAATCAATTTTTACTGAAATTAAATAAGGCTATTGCCATTTATACAATTTAATGTATATATATATATATATATATATATATACATATATATATATATATATATAAAGATTGTTGCAAACAAGTATTTTGCTGACAAGGCAAAGTCGTACCAATGAAACTTCGGCTACTATGTCTTGCGTTGGGTACAGTAGATACTGTAACTAGTGAAGCTGTATAAAAGTTGTTTCGCCTAATAAAAGGCAGATAGACAGCACATTATTGCTGTCACTGTGTTACAGCGTACTCAGTTGATGATTGGGAGCGTAACTTCCCCTTCGAGAACCATGGAAGTTAGTGTAGGAGACTATATTACATTACTAAGTATTAGAATTAAACTTTGAATTTTAATTAATTTTAACTATAACACTTCACGTTTTTCATTAATGTGTAGTTTATACATTTTTCTAATTAGATTATGTTTGTTTAAAAAATGTACATCTAGTAGAGTTTTTGTTACGTAACATGTTTTACAACACTCAGATGTGCATTATGTACTATTTACTTTAATTTGAACAGTTTTTACTGTTAAAATCTTTAAGTAAGGATAAAAATTATGTATTGATCAAATTTTTATATATTATCTTTACAATACAACATTACAAATGGTATACATTTGGTTTTTTAAGCAATTACACTGTATAACTTTTATAAATAAATTTTTGTGGATGGAGAAAATCCACGTAAGTCAAAACGAGAACATATTTTCCTGTAAGGACCTGTCTGCCACACCTAAGTTGACCCCTCCCCTCCCCCATCCACACACTGCTAATGTGTTGTCATTGGAGTGACGAGATTTCCCACTGAGAGCCACTCGACTGAAGGGCCAAGGAGAACCCGAGCTCACTTTACTGTCTGCCTTCACAATCTGTGCTTTATATCTTACACTTCTACATCTAAGTTGTTTATTTATTTTCCATTTAATTTTTTGTGAATATATATCATTTTTTTAATAATTTTGCATTAGGCCAAGGCACTAAGTTTTTGGTTAAATAAAGTTAATTGCTGTTAAAGTAATGTGTTTGAGGTGACATCTGGCAGCTAATTAGTTCAACTTCGAGTATCTGATTTTAAATTCGAGTTTTTGATCTGATTTCTGAGTGCTTCCACCTTTCATGTTTTACAATTATAATATACTCATTTTCACTCTTTCCGACTACAGCTGCAATGTAGAGACAAGATGCTGACGTCCGCGCTCAAAGTCGACATCAATGTGAAGGGAACTTAGTTTTAAAATTATAAATAACTATAAGGTTCGTATGCAAAATTTCCATAGAAAATTGGAACCATTAGGCCCACACCCATATAATTTAGCTCTCTGTCATTTGGCACCAACGTGGCAATACATTATTTAGTTTTTAACAACTAGAAGTGGTGCGTTTGTGTTTATTTGCTACAGTTAAACATATAAGTGATCTCTGAAAATCTAGTATTCATTACTACGACCTCAGCGGTATCCAAGCCCAAGTGTTTTGTCCATTCGGTACAAAAGTTTTCACATCTGAAATCTAATAATAACAAAAATCTTCCATAGGCTGGGAGCTCATTTGGGCTGTTAAATTCCCTTAGGTGAGTAACTTAATACACGAAAAAGTATTAATTTGTTTTACCATATAGTTCCTCAAATAGAATTGATTATAATATACTGAAATATATCATGGCTGAAAGTATTAATTCGTATTAAAGCCAATTTTTTTTGTCATTAATAAATAATAATAAAACAAAGTTTTTCATAACTCTAAAAAGTCTACAAGACAAAATTCACAGATGTTCATCACTACAGATATTCATTAACTTTCAAGAAGATTCTCCATGTTTTGTATCTAGTTGTCCAACAAACATTAATAATATAAAATGTATTTATCTACTAAATGTATTAAAGTAAAGTACTGGTTATTTATAAAATAATTAACAAAGACTCCGATTTACAATATAAGTCCTAATCAAAATTTAAAAGTTATTTTCCAAAAGAAAGCTTGCAAAATCATTCAAATTGAAACTATCTCTCAAATAAAAGCTACATGTAACTTTTTCATAAACTTAAAAAGACTTAATCTAACATCTGATTGCTTGCAGTTACAATAAATCCTAAAAATAAATAACATTCTAAAATAAATTTAAAGCTTCGAATCTTTACAATTATATAAAAATCATTATATTATATAGGCTACATATTAATGGGAAACTAAATGTCTTAAGGAGATAAACTACGTTTAGTGAAATAATTATGTTATGCTAATTATTATTATTTGTTGTACATTAATGTTTCTAAACTTTTTAGTATCGAAATATTTGTTTTTGTTACGAAATACAATCTCATAACATTTAAACGTAATAAGAGTTTAACAAGAAATAAAACTCAAACGAAAGTTCACTACAATTTATAAAAATGTATTCACTGTGATCTTAGTCGAACTTCACATAAGATAAACTGGATTTTCAATCGGTTGAATTGTCTGGGAGAATTATTGAGAGAAGTCTGAATGCTTCAATACATACATCTTATAACGTACGGACCTTTTAGGAATTTTTCCATTTACTGTTGAAGATAAAAAATATAATTCCTTTTATTGTTTGCTACCACTCAATCTTTCATTAAAATTACTGTCAAAAGATTTATTGATTACATATAAGCAATATTTACGTTGTGACGCGTATTCCACGGTATACAGTATTGATAAACAAATTAGAGTAAACTCTGCTCCAATTGTGTAAATCAAAACTTATGGATTAATTAATTTAATTTCTAAATAATATTTTATAAAATACTAATGATGTTTGCTTATTTCCAAAATTTATTAAACAAAAAACATTATTTACGGATTTTTTTTAGAAATGTAAATTTCACATATAATTGTCATCCATCGGAAACATTTTTCTCTATATTATTGTCAATATCTCCACCTTATCTCATATGCTGTGCCTTATTAAATGCAGTTACCTAATATTAAAATAATGTACTTGTGGTTCAATGTGACAATTAATCATATTTCAAGAATTGCATTGTACATACTGTAGTATTTGTTCTACATAACAGGTTC
Source organism: Homalodisca vitripennis (assembly GCF_021130785.1). Taxonomy (NCBI): domain Eukaryota; kingdom Metazoa; phylum Arthropoda; class Insecta; order Hemiptera; family Cicadellidae; genus Homalodisca; species Homalodisca vitripennis. The sequence continues at coordinate 131,789,227 of NC_060214.1, read as the reverse complement.
CTCAATTATTTTAGGTCCTATTTAGATCGATCGTTGTTTATTAGCTAATGGAGCTCATTAACTGTATCAATATAAGCTGTTTGATGATCCTTGCACATTCCCTCGAGAGTTTGCTGATCACACGAGAGGGTCGTCAATGAGACTAAACATCTACGAGTATCTATGCTATGGTTCCTTTGAACAAATCAATGCAGTATAACTATTTATACTTTAAAAGTAATAATCAACGAAAGCTGTATCTAAATATATATATACTTTATTAGATATTATGAACATTATGGCGTTAAAATTAATATATTACTCAAGATGATTATATGTGGAATTCCTACTGGTTTCTCTTCTAGACGGTTAGTTATCTCACTGTTCCATAGAAAAACTTCAAGGTCAAATAATGGATACGGAACTAGCGTATGACCCTAGTATTATACATGTGTTAGTATTATTTAGTGTGTGCATAAATGGTACGATATATGACTTATTATTATTCAAGTTATTTAATTTTAAATACAAAACACAGTTAACCACAATAATGTTTTAGTGAATAGTCGAAATAACACATAAAACACTAGAGAAATATATTATCAATAAGTTGTTTTATTACCTTAAATAAATATCATATTTATTACACTATAAAGACCATTATAAAAATATTCTACTTATTTTAAAAATGGATTTGAATAAGATAATAAGTATTATTCATAGTTTAATTTCAATGTGAACGTTGTTTAGGTTTTTGCTAAAGGATAGGGCTATTCAATCCTTAAACACAGCTAGTAAGTTACGTTTTTATTGTAGCTAATATAGTTTTAAAGATATTTGTAAATAAACTTAGTTTTACAAAAATATACTATCAAGTTACTATCGAGCAGTAGAAAAAATTCTTTTTTTCCTATTACTAAATCAAAGTATCATAGTATTTTATCCGAGCCCAGGCTGGTCGGACATCAATCTCCTTTTTATCGTTGGTCTTACCCAACCATTAATCTTCCGCTTCTATAGGTTGCATGTCACACGGGGCCAAAAAATATCAATTGAACGGTTTAAACATTAAAACGGAGATGTGTGGGATAATTAGTTATAAATGTAGTACGTTTCTGGCTTTGCACTAGTTATACCGATATTTATGTGAATAAATCATACACACCAGGATGACATATCGTAAACAATTAGGTTGTTTATTCAAAACCCATATTCTGATCTTTTGCTATTTATTAATGAGTTTTCTGTCGATATTAAAAATTATTCAAGATACAATGTTTTTATAAATGTGAATGACAGCTATCTTGAAATGGTTTATTGGATAGGACTAAATAACGAACTCATCCAAGGTACCTGAAAATCCTACCTCTGTACCATGTTTAGTTCCATTACTTTGGCAACTAGTTTAGTTTTTATTTATAATTATTTCCGCAATTACAATAGCACGGTTTCTTCAAAATATACCCAATGAATATTACTGTAATTAGAATAATCTACTTTTGTGAATATTATTAATTTCATCTAACAAAAACCACTTCTAAAACTTCTCCATATGAACAAAATTTTATTAACACATTACTTTTACAGCAGTGGTAGGAACTTATATACTAATTCAATTTTATATACTATTCATCCATGGTATTTGGCCGAGAGTATAGAAACATTTCATTTCAAGGACGAATTGGGTATAAACTTATTTTGTATATTTTTATCATGTATCATCAATTGTTCCTTGTATTTTCAAAACGATATCTTACGAAAAAATTGACCTGTGCATTTTGAAGTTTGTATATAACTTCATTAGTATAAAACCAATGTCTTCATGGGCATATATCTCCATCACATTTATATTAGCGTGTGCGTACCTTAACGACCTACAGGATGTCTCGGAAAGATTTCATCAGTGGATTATGAATGTATCCTGAACCTTTATTTCTCTATAAACAAAAACGGCTTATAGTTTAATACTCTATATGGTACACTAAACTTGCATCCTGACTGTTTGGGGTTTATAACTTTCTGTTTCTTTGGTTGCATTATCGCTAGTAGTTGTTGGAATCACATTTCAATAGAAACTTCCAATTATAGTAGAGATTGTTACAGTATAGTAATTTTTACTTTTTAATTAAATTGTTATACATTAAATTTTAAGATGCATTCTATTTATTTTATTGAATCATTGCTTTGTTATATTTTTAATAATATAATATAGGATGTACTATAATTTACATAGGTAATATTTAAATAAGCCTTGCAATATTATTAAGTATATAACAAAATTATAAAAGTGTATATAAATATATAAAATGTTTATATACAATATTTAATATATATATATATATATATATATATATATATATAATATATTTATATATTTTTAATATTCTATTTTGCAATTTTTATGATATATTCCGAATTTCAATTTTATTTAGGTCCATAAATTAAAATGGAAGTTGCATTATAAATACTATATTTACAAATAGAATCATTACTAGAAATCGATAAACTAATTTTACAATGCAAACGTTCTTGTTTCTACCGTACTATGTAAAATATGTGAAAGATAAACCCTTATTACCTTTTTCATAACATAACTAATATTGACCTAACACATTTGACTTAAAATAAGACGAATATAACTTAGAGTATGTTTAAATACGTTGCACTAAAAGGATGGTGGAATGGAGCTAAACCCAACATTCAAATTAAGACTATAAAATTTGCTGAGCCGGTATAATTAGCAGCTTTATAACGTTACACTCACAATCAGAATAAGGCTGTAATACTAGTTGCTTATAATGCAATGGAGTAGTGAACCCGGTACGGCAATTATCGCAAGATAATAGATACGGCTGCTGCTTGGATGGGTGGCAGATGAGTGATCCTATTTTTACAAGCTACCCACCTGCTTGACTTTGGTGGTGGTTCGAAAGTCCTTTACTCCGTTGTTACCCACGTTAAATTTCAGAAAATTTTTCTTAGTTCTAACATTCTCCAATACAAAATCTTTAGTTCACGTTTCCCCTTTTACTTTTACCTATATTTGCATGTTAAAGTAGTAGCCACTAGCTATAGTAATTTTGATTTAATTTATCATGTTACATTGTACAGATTAGTACTGGTATTAACATGGATCTATCTGGAATAATATTGCTATTGAGGAAATAGTGGTAAGTATGAATTACGTCTACTATTATATGCCATCCAAGTAATTTGTATCTCTAGTCGATATCGGGACTTCCCGCTGTTCTAACACTGCCTAACAAAGGCTAGATATCATTAATGTTTTTGTCTCTGGTTAGTTCGGAAGACTTTAATTTTGCTTTAGAAACATAATAATGAACTAAATTTCGCCTTAAAACTACAAACAATTACGATAATTATTAGTTTTAGAGATTATTTTTATACACAATGTACGGTTGTACAGATTCCTGTCCTGTATGGGTTCTCCATTCAATATATATTCTATTGATTTATCCATTTTATATTAATTTACAGAATATACTTGACATATTAGTTTATATTCCCACAGTGAAATAATAATACTGAATTTCTTGACAAGTACTTGTATGTGACCCCTATCATTTATACTATTTTAGTCATGTAATTGTTACATTACAAGAGAGCAGAACTGGAGAAGAATCTTGTTGTATTCCAATTTGTGGTTTCAAGTTTCGAACATAATAGTTATGTCTTACAGCTGTGGCGAGTTTCGGGGTAACTAAAAGTTAGCTATTTGAGTATTTATTTAAAAGTAACATTTACGTTATTATAATGGGTTACTATTATTGCAATTAAGTTATGCAACATGCTTGCTTTTTATTAGTTACTTACACATATTTTATTTCGTAAGAAATAAAACTTATGAACACAAACCATATAACCTAGAAATAAATATAATAAAATATTTATTTCATACATCTAACAGTTTTAAACTTCAGGTCGCTGTGAATATAGCTATTAGCTTTACAATATCCATTTTAAATATAATTTAAAACATTTTTGTTTTAAGATAAATTATATTCCAATTATTATACTCAACTGTTGTCAGTCATTTCATACCACTGTTAAAAATCTCATACGTTATCAGATATAAAAATGCATCAAGTCACTGCTGATTGGAAACAGTATTTCCAGTCTGATTGCTGATAATGCTAACAGGACTGTATTGATCACGGTTAAACTCAATCCGTAACAATTTTCGTTCTATCATTCTTAATTCCACCCGACTTATATACAGTGACAAAAACTGAGAATACAATTTTAATAACCAATAAAGTAACTTTGTCTTAAGGAAAGAATTAACTGTGAGTAAACAAAAGGATGGATCTGATTAAATTTTTCAATGGTAAAACTGGTGAAAGAGATAAACATGCTTTAGATTTCAACATGAGTGAAGCATTTAAATTTGTCTTAAGTTCACACCTAATCTAGTTGTTCACAGTGGCGTTTCCTTGCACTATTTCTCTACACGTGCGCTAGAAATAAGTACGAAAACCAAATTAATATTCAATATGATAATGAATTTTATTTGATGTAGGCTAAAGATATGTACCTAACATATTTCCTCCTTTTTGAGAGGACTTTATACATGTGTTTAAAGGATATACTATTTGTTTAAGAAATAAATGTTCCAAGTTTTAACATAGTACTTTATTTACGCATATAACAATTACTGTACATAAAAAAACATGCAAGTATACTATTCATGTTATACTGTTTAAAACATTTTTATTTATTAGGAAGAGTTTAACATTTAAAGTATACTAAGTAAAAAATTGTTATAATTAAATCAAATTTATTAGTAAAAAGTTGAATTTATAAGCTAATAATATACAGAATAAAACTAATAACTTGTAACAGCTAGCTAGTGTTATTAAATAAAACTTTTTTTAATAACTTGAGTATAAAATGTAATAACTAATCGCTAATATACTGATTTAGTTATATGATTATTCTTTCTATTCCTTTATATAAATTATTGTAATATTTGATAAAATAATAGAAAACATTACAATTATTATCCTGTGATATTAATTAAGTGGACATTAAATTTTATGTCAATGAAATTAATTTTAATAAAGTCAAATATTTTAACAAACAATGTTTACTTATATCTACATTATATTATTTTAAATTATAATAATCTTCCACCAGCATTTCAATTCAATCAGAATATTACTCTGAGCATAATCCCAACTTGAACCCGCTAGAATTGCAGTCGGGCGTATAATGTTCAGAAGGATTATAGATAATTACTACTCAGAATCTAAACTGATTAGAAGCTGCAGTCGATCTTAGAGTATACAATATTGATGTTAAACGGTCTAAAGTTCAACTTGTCATTAATACTTGATCTGTACTATTAAGTTCCATATCTTTTAAAAAATTATCTGTTGTACTAAACATTTTTACAATACATTGCAACATAAGTAAAAAGACACAAACAGCTTCAATAGAACTTTATTATGATTATGTGATCTAAAAACAAACTCAACCAAAAATATAACAGAAATAGTTTTTTATGTAAAGAAATATAACTTACAATAAACGGAATAGATTTTTCAGGGATTCAAAACATACTAGACCTAATTGTAGTAGATTTGTCATTGATTTTAAGCAGGATTAATAAATATTACAATACATTTTTTAAGCATATAATACAGCATTTGTAATGGATTGGTCATCGATGTTGAGAGATTTTGAGACTTGTTTGTTAAAATGTCATCATTGAATTAATTGTGAAGTTATTTTGCTGATTTTTCATATATTCCTATCGTATCTTTTATTTGATACACAATTCAGCTATTTTTCAAGCAGATTTTCCGTTTCAAGCATAATTTTTAATAACTTGTAAGAGATTTACTTTTTGATTTTAATGGTCTTTTGGACTAAATTTTTCATGTTTTTTCTGTTTAAAGGTGTGGTTAACTGATTAGCTGTTGGATTATTTATAGTTCTTTGAACTGTAAATTACAATAAAATTTTTAGTTTGTTCCAAAGGTGTGCTGGAGACCAACTCGAATTTTAGAAGGCATATTGGCATTTTAGAAACGACTTACTTAAATATGTTGAAAGTGTTATATTTTCAGGTGTTTATTGATTTTTGATCAGTATTTTTTCCGTGTTTTTGGGCTATATTGATATATAGTTATATACACGTGTGTGTGTGTGTGTGTGTGTGTGTGTGTGTGTGTGTGTGTGTGTGTGTGTGTGTGTGTGTGTGTTTGTGTGTTTGTGTGTCGTAGCCCTCACTCATTTAACACTCATATAAGTAGGTTTTTACCATCCTGATACCTGAGAAGGTTATACTATAAGTATAAGTAAATCAACTGTTGAAAGGAGTTTTAATAGAATGGTATGCCTTATACAAACATTTTTTTATATCTTATAACTTATAGATTATTTTGAAACATAAACTTTTATCATGATGTCAACAAACTATTTCGTTATGATGGTCAACTACCGATTTGTTTGAAATGTGTATTTAAACCACTAATAGTTATATAACTTTGTATTCAAATTCTCGATGTTCTACAAAGATAATATTCAACAGACACATGCATCATCCGCTAAGAAAGAAGGAAAAAACATTATTCATGAATATAAACTACCCATAGCTATTGAAATAGGTTTCCAACCCGTAAAAGTATTATATTATGCTTTCTGAATTCCCATGTTGTTGAAAGATAAAGTGTTACAACCTTGTGTTTTTGTGCTGTGATGTCAGTAGACTAACACTGACTTGAAATACTTTAAAACAGAAGTTGATTTCAATGGCCATGAAGCATGTCTTTAAGACCAAGGATGGCATTATAGAGCTATGTATATTTATATTTTCTAGAGGGAGCAATGAAAATGCTACTGAGACAACGGGAATAACGTTTACTGAAAGAAGGTTATAAACCGTCGAAAGTAGAAAAATATTTAGAGAATTAGTATTCTCAGACTGAATATACATATGGTTTGTGATTGTAACAATAAGGAAACTCTACCAAAGTTTGTACAAAGTAATTTATTCAAACTCAGAAATTCATTTACTTTAACTTAAACCTTGAAAACGGAGGATTTAAGTTATCATAGTACTCCTTCACATTACATTATTGGTGCTTTTACTAAGGCTAGTATAGTCGTAGTATTTCTACTGTCCATCGGAAATAGTTCTAGTACAATTAAAATTAGTGGAGTATTTATTAAATTATTTTTGAATGTCGAAAATTTGTTATTTTCATTACTACTATTAAAAAAGATTTCTCTCTGATTTCAGGGCCACAAAAATTGCTCTATATCCCTATTAAAAAAATTTATTTATGTTTTTCTTTTTAATAAAGCACTAATCAAAAAATAATGTTCCTTCTACTTAATTTAATTCATTTATAATTCAGTCACATCAATGTTGATGTTTTATGTGTTGAGTAAACGACTACAATATTTAATAATTATTGTCTTTGTTTATCTTAAATGTGGTCCAAGAAATATAGCTATATATTATATTTAGTTTTAAATAGTAATGAGGGTTAAGAGAGTGTACAACTCACTGCTATAAGAACAAAAAAATTTACTTTATTACAAAGGAAAATGGTGCTTGTCCTGTTCATTTTATCATGGGAATAAATATATTTTAAACATCTGAAAATCTAAAATCAACTCAGAGGTATCTTATAGTTTGTTTCCCAATTAATGTGGACGTAAAAAAATACAATGTTTAGTTATTCATATATACAATATTTTAATTACTAACGTATACATACACTTTTTCTGACTTTAATTGTTATATACGCCAAATTACGTTTAGTTTGTGGTTTAAACTCTATGGTAAGGTAGTAAACATTTTTCGCCATTACACATTATTAAATTTTTGCCAAATACTCACTACAAGTATTTATTTAACGCATATGATGGTTTAGTACATGATACATCATAACTCAACATATGGTAACCCATTTACAGTAAGTTGTATAATATCCTTTACTTGAATTATAATAAAACGTAAAATATAATTTTTTGTATTACTTTATGAGTGCATAAATACTGGCTTTCGTGAGGGTGAGACATACAAAATCAGGCGTGCGTTTAACTTTAAGCTCGTCTATTGGCACGAAAACTACCGTAGTAAATCGAATGTGTATAGATCTCTCGTAAATACCTTTAAATGTATTTACATAATTGGCATTTTTGTGCTTTATATTAAATAAGTAAAAATATAGTGTACAACTGTCTATTATACTAGTAAAAAGTTTAATTTTCAAGTAACTTAGGCCTCAATTCTTTGTAGGAAAACTTTTTCGAACATATCTATTTACATTTAATTAGCTTTGGCTGAGCCTTTGCGAGTATAGACACTGAAACTTTAAATTGTTTCCTTGACTCTAAAACATGTTTAGTACTTTAGCAGCATAGCTGTGTCTGTAAGTATAGCTACACTCCTATGTACTTTAAAGTACGACACAAAGGCGTGTCTTGTTTACCTCATTGCCCAGTACACTTTAAATATTCAATGAGAGGACTACTGTGAGAATGCCAGGGAGTTATGTTTTAAGGTATTCCCGACAGCCATGTCTTCCATCTCGTCAGAGAGGACACAGAGGATTGAATGATATATAATTGACTGGAAGAGGTTTAACTCTAAAGACAAATTTGTAAGTCTTCTAATTACCATTTCTGACTTGATTTTAAGGTAAAAGTCTTTTTCATTTTAAAATATGAATATGTTTTTTGTATATGAATAATTTAAACAAGAATGTTGCTTAAGGAAATACTTCGTGTACAATAAATCTTGACACTTTTTGATTGGAAGCAGCTTTTTATAGGCAGATTATTTTAAGGTTAAAGCACTTTACTTTCCTATCTGTATTTAAACATTTCTGCACTATTATTCATTAAAAAAATTATCTTACGGTGTTATTGTTTGAGCATTAGTAAAACCTATCACTCCAGAGACTGAAAAATTCCATTTCTGTCACTCTGCCCGCAAAATATTTGAAAAAACTTCATATTTCTGGACCTAAAATGTTCCATGAAGCTTATCTCTATATAACAAACATTGAGTATTATAAAGGTAGAAGTCACAGTATGGGATTTAGAGAATTATTGATGGGCAATCATAATGGAAAAGATAATTTCACAGAATTCATTAAATTATAAACTATTGGAAGAAAAATCAGAACGCGCATTATTTGAAATTTCAGGTGACTATCGAATTTTATTTAAACTTCAATGAGAACTATCTCATACCAAAAACTGAGTTTTAAGGTAGGTTTTTTAGATCTTTTAGGTCTCAACCTATTGAATCGGTTTTCATGTTTATAGCATTCACAGACTAAATATATAATAACAAAATCTTAGGTTTTATTTTGATTTAACTTAAAAAGATGTAGGATCTCCTGCTATAAAAGGAAAGAAATTACCATATTTTGTATCCAGATGTGACTAATAAACATACACTAAACTGATGCACTGAATAAATACTGGTACAAAATGTGTATTTGGCAAAACGTTCTATAACGCTTAAAAGCAAAAATCGTTGAATACCTTAACATTAAAGCAGTAGTATTCATAATATGTCCTAATACATTATCCATCATACAGGTAGAGAATACGTGGAAGAAACTTTTGAATAAATTATCACAAATCATAATCGTAAATCAGATGAAAGAGACAATTTTTAAGTAAAAGAAATGATTTAGGTACCCAGATTGTGTGGTAGACAGTGAATTTGATACTGTATTTAAAATATTATATATAACCTGATATTTATTGAGGATTAAATTTGTTGTAAATAAAAAAGATATTATTCTTGGAAGGATGGGTGATTAAATTACAAATACAAACATCCTGTACAAAAATAACTTTGTAATTGTAGATTGCTATCAAACAAATAATATGAAAAGTAGGATAAGTTTCATTAAATTATATTACGTAAAAGGGTTGACGATTTAATTTACAAAATACAAAGATAATATACAATGTTTACTATGGTCTTATAGTCGTAGATGTCTATAAAATTAAGTCCAATTCAATGTTCAAGAAACTCCAGAAACTCTATTTATTTATATATAAATAATAGAAGAAAAAGACTTCATATAAATCCTTTAAAATTTCGAATATATTTTCGTTTTCAAAAAGGTACAAAAAGTGTATATAATGTAAGAATTAAAAGTAAACATATGAATTTTTATAATCAGCTGAAATGTTCTATTCTGATTTATAGTGTAATTTTATAAACTCCTTGGTATATTATACTAAAAAGGGCTTTATGTTAAAATGAAAATTTAGATTAATAATATATAAAGGCGTTCTCTAAGCTTAAAATTGAATTAAATAAAATATTAACAGTTTTGTAGTTGTACATTCATACAAAATAAATAAAATTAATTAATTTAAATATAGACAATACATTGTTTTAGATTTGCTAGATTAATTTAGACTATTTTAACAGATCCTTTCTTATTTAATCCAAAATGTAATTTTGACTTAGTGACTAATTGATATGCTTGTTCTAAATTTTCGAATTGAATATTGGAACAATCTTTTGGTACTTTACAAATCCCTTTTAATGTGTAACAATTATTAAATATTTCGTTATAAGCGAATGCATGTTGCAAAACCAATTTGTCGTCTTTTCTGTTGGATGAAGGCCGATGGCTATTCATCCTAATATGTAAGGGATTTGTCGTTAAACCAATATAGTCCTTGGGACAAAATTTGCAAGACAACTGATAGATTACATTCTTCGTTTTATAGTTAATGTTATTTGAAATTTGATATGTTTTATTAGTTATGCTACTTGTAAAATTTTAGAAGGATTTAGAATTTTGCATGTAGCACAACGCTTGTCTTCGCAAGAATGGCAACCTAAAAACTTTGTATTAGAATCTGAATTTAGAATTTGGTTAGGCAATAATTTAGGTCTTACCAGAAGGTTCTTCAGATTAGGGGCTTTACTAAAAATAATTCTCGGGGGTTTTGAAAACAAACAAATTGTCAAGGGTGATGATTATAAATAATAATAAATGTTATATATTATACTATATATAATATATATTATAATATATATTATATTATATATATATATATTGCAGTTTCTTTATATATATACATATATATATATATATATATATAATATATATATATAATATATATGTATATTTTGAAAAGTCTGGGTACGGCTTAATATTTTACAAACCATTGCAGATAAAATCTATAAACTTTGCACAGTGTCATGTGGCTATGTAAACTATTTTTCCTTGCTATTACCATGACTGGATCGTCGACTACGTGAAACCATTGGTTAGTAGAGTGAAACGCCGCTTACCGCACCAGAATATGCTATCCAGTCAGAAATGGCAGCGCATAATGTACTTCACAATGTGTACCTAAAACAACCCGCCATTTCTGATTGAATAACCCCTTTGAGAAGCTGTTAGCGGCATTCAACTCTACTAAGTGATCACTTTCAAATGAGGTATCACTCGACCCATGCTTTAATTTAAGATTCCCATGTTTTCTTCTGTGGGCCGTCCCCCCATGGTTGGCATGTCATGGTAATAGCAAGGAAAAATAGTTTACATAGCCATATGACACTGTGCAAAGTTTATAGATGTTATCTGCTATGGTTTGTAAAATATTAAGCCTTACCCAGACTTTTCAAACACCTTGTATATCAAGAACTTGTCAGGAGCTTCTTATAATATTTGTATACGTTGTAACCATTAATAATTTTAACAAGTAAGGTTACAAATATTTATATATTATATCTTTTGCATTTTTATTTGGTTTTGCTTCACATGAGAAATTATTTAAACAAATTATTCCGTTAGTCTTTACCATTTTTACGACTTTAAATTATCATTTTGTGTAACGATACGAATTGAACGTGAACTATATGTTACTAGAGACGCTTTAACGCTCTGCGCTTCACAAACTTTTCTTACGTTACTTAGTTTAGTTCTAAGCGGCTTTAAACTTTCCCTCTCTTTCTTTCACAACTCATTACGTTCTCGATAGGAAACGATCACGAACTACTCTTTGAAATAACAACCTTGAGAGTTTCTTTAATTTTCTTTTGGTTCATCTATCATTATAGTACGCGTATATGAAGGGTGATTCGCTTAGTGTTACCGGCACATTCTGAGGTTATTTTAATTTAAAAAATAATTAAAAATAGTTTTCGTAAACATAGGCCTAAGTCCGGGACTACTTTATTACTGAGTAACGCCCAAAAAAAGATTTCACCCACAATTTGGTATCTGAGGTCAAGTGATCATTTACTGGAAGTTTGGGAAAAGAGATTTAGAGAAAACTGCAGTTTTTCCTAATGGTGTTTGACATGACAAATTGAATAAAGTTCGTTCCACAACGGTATTCCTATTATTTTTAAGTATGTGTTATGTAAAAAATAAAAAAGCATTCGCTAAACCATGTCTTACGTTTAACGTACGATTAATTTGTTAAATAAGTAATAAAAACAAAGTTCTACAGAGAAACCTGTTGACAATTTTATACTAAACAAAACTTTGTACAATAAACAAATACAATGAAATAATAGTTTGGTATTTTTTATTAAATTTTGCTACTAATACCTTACCGTGCAAGATATAGCCATTTTGCAGGGTAATAAACGTTCAGTTAGTTCCGCACTTTAAATGCAAACTCTACTGGTAAATTAAATTATGTTTGAAATGAACTAAATTATAACATTTAAAAAATAATAGCACTACTGCGATTCAATATTATCCAAACAGTAACAAAATGTACCTACGTATCTTTGTCACTTAACCTTCAAACAAGTTAATTTTTGCTTTCGTAAGTTGGTATCACAGATCAGCTGATCAACAATGTAATGTAGCGAGAAGTTGAAATTATTGGTTACCTAGTCTGTAATATTTAACACTATTGAATAACCAAGTATATTTGTTTTGCCAAAATATGAACTTAACATGTTAAGGTATCTTACGGCAAACACGAAAGGTAAATGAAATAACATGAAATTTCTTTATTTATAAAATTTAGACGTAAAATAAATTACGATTGCAACTGTTTAAGGAAATCTGCTACACTTAACATTTTTTTATTTTGAAGTTCTTAACATAAAATACAATATTTTAAGATAGCATTATGTAGATCATTAATAACGCAAATACAAATTTTATTATTAAGAATAATTTTACTTCAATCACTTTTTTCATGTACCTTAATGCATTAAGATATAAATTACGGAGTTTAGTTTTGAATTTAATTTCATTTTTTAGAGGTGCTGCGGGCGAGTAAATGTTTATGTTTAATGAATGACATAAATTACTTACATAAGTTATTATGATACGAAATATAACTATAGGGTTCTCCTGACCACTTATTGATTTATGTTCTACCTGCTTTAACTGGGTTTTGATGAACATTTAATTGGACTCTGTTTTGTAGCTATCTATCATTTCAAGATCTTAGTTAACACATTGTATAGGATCTTTAAATTTTGTAAATCTAATCTTCAACACTTTTAAATAATACAAATTAAATGAAACTTTTCCTACATTTCAAATTATCTACTAGTAATGTAAAACTTACATTTTTACGTTAGGACACAATCCTCCATCTAGGCTAGATATTTACCTCTTAAGTAGAGGATGTAGTCCAGGTCCTATTTTAAGGGGTTTATAATTTTCGTCATTTTTGAATAACTGGAATCATATAACGCTATGTCATATTGTATTAATAAACAACTATTGGTTTGGAGCCTATTCTAGTTGACAATTCTAATAAAAAAAGCTATCGCTTCCCGAATCTGGCCAGAACAGAACCAATACATGAATACCGTAATATCTGAGTCTGAAAAACAAACTGAAACTACCTACGTCTAGAATCTTTAAAAATCTACATTATATATTTGCTTTCTGAGATTTCTGAAAACGAATTTTTGTAAATAGCTATTTAAAATCATTGCTACACTCATTTATTTAATCGTAATTGCATACAAGTAAACACAATACATCATGTTATTTTTGTCTGTATAAACTTTATTTTAGGGAGAGTAGAATTTATTTTATATAATTTAGTAATAAAATAAATAAATAAAGTTTTTATTCTGATGCGTTTTTTAACACACAGTTATTAAAAAAACTTTAGTTATACCAAATTTACATACATATTCCAAGTAATAAGAGTCATACCAAACAAAATATATCACCTCCTCAACTTAAACTTTAAAATAATCAGGTTCCAAATGTAGCCTAAGTTTATGTTTGAAGGGGCATTGCCGAGTGCTTTGAAATGTAGGATTCCATTGTAAATCTGGGGAGGCATTAATGCAAGCTTATGAGTTATCTTTATTCTTTGTGCTTATATTTGTACTTTGTTTCGAGTAAAAGCGAAAGTAGTTTGAATATGACATATTTTTTTAACCAAACGCTCTTTACTTTAATTTAAAATATATCGAACCTGTGGTCATTTATACTGAAGGATTAATGTTTGTGTTTAATGTCATTATCATGAAAAATGTTGATGAATTCATTGAATAGTTAAACTTTTAATTTACGATAGAGGTACTCTGTTAATTGTGAAAGCAAGGACAATAAAATAGCCCTGTTCTTGTTTTCTTTTAAAATTTGCAGCTAATTTATTCAGGTGCCTATTGATGCATGTACATTACTTTTTATTGCGCGAATATATTGCAGACTCATAGCTTGTCACGTAATAATCCATATAATATACTATAGATGTATAGAAACATCTTGGGAAATGAAAAATAAACATTAGTAAAGTAGCAGTCCTAAACCTACACAAAGACAGCGCCTCAAGTGAGTTTTCCCAAATATCCAAGTAAATCAATTACAATATTTTAGGCTTGGAACTGACGACCCATAAGTAAACGCAACTCGCTTTGCCGGATTTTGCAAACTGTAAAAATACTTCAGATAATGAAAAGTAAACACTAACAAGGGCACTGTTTCCTAACGACAATGTTTGGATGTAACTGCCTTTTACTCATGTTCAAATTTGTCCTTCCTTTTGTGAGCACATCTCGTGATGTATTATAAAAATAATATTAGCGTGTTTTATTATATAACCAAACATGCAATTTCTATTAAACAATTTATCCATTATAAATATTTTATGAATGTTTCTACGTTGTAAGATTCGTCTTTTTACAAATCTTAGATACATACTAATGTCATCCTTACACTATTTCAGGAAACATTTTTAGTATTATTAATTTACTAAATCATTATGCAAATAAATCTAAATAAAATAGTCACGTATTAACAAATATTTACCTGAAGTAACACTAATGGTTTTTTATTACATAACCAAACAACCAATCTCTGTTAAACATTTTTACAAATCTGAAATAGTTCATATAGTCATTCGCTATACACTGTAAGTATGATATTTATCTTTAAGCAAATATATATATATATATATATATATATATATATATATATATATATATCTGCAGTGTAAAATTTGGATAATTACAAATGTCAGAAATAGTATTGAGCAATAATGAACGATCTAAGCGACTTTGTAGTACCCAATTTTCTATCAGAACTGTACAAGAAGTGTTAAACTAAATTTTGCCTGAATTAATCTTGAACAATAAGTAAATGAACGAAATAATTAAAATTAATTTGATAAGTTTAGTCTTCACTGTTTAGATGTCCTATTTATCAATAAAAGTGTCCAAAATGCAATTATGTTGTAAAGAATGTATCTAAGCAACATTAATACAAGAATATAACGACTTATAAACAAACTTAAAACCTTTTATTTTGAATAACCACAATTTCATTACCGTCAGCAGTTTGTTGCAAAAAATATTCTTATTCCCACTTGACTGCCTTGTTTTCACTGCAAGTGTGTATACTTCGATATTTTACTTCCATTCACGCTTATACGTATCTAAGTTAAAACTTTCCAACTATTTTCCTAACTTTCTTCAAAGTTGTAGCTTTACATTTGTCGATGTTTACTTTCAATTTTAAGTTTAAACTCTTTTTCAAGGTTTCCAATCATATATTAGAAACTAACCCCACAGATGACACTAAGATGATGGAAAACGTGTACAGTAACACACTTACTCTTCCACCTCTAAAAATATGTCCTCAGTTGCTTCGATACATCATTTATAAAGAACAAAAATAAATTAGACCCTAGTTCAACCCTAATTGAAAAAAGCACTTTCTTATACCTTTAGTTTAAGTATCAAACCAATTACCTGCTGTGGGGTTTTCTTAAAGGCTCATAAATTAATAAAAAAATACATTTTGATATTCCACGGCATGACAGTTTAGGCGAAAATCTGTAGGTTGAGTTTTTCAACCTAATTTCTGAATAATTCCTTTGGTTGAATTAATATAAGGAGATAATTTAAAAAAATGTGAAAATGCCTTAGTAGTTTTTATGTTCTGTGAGTTACACAATGTGCATTTGAATACGTATTGTATATCTTTTATAAGTATATAAAAAATACCTTAAACTTTTAATTAAATGGACGGAAACATTTTAAGTAGCTTTTAATAAAAAAAATTATATTTTATGAACAGTATACTAGAATATATAGTTTTTGTTAAAAAACTATATTCTTGTTTTTAATTTTAAAACCTCAGGGTTTTCCAGCGTGTAAAAAGATTTAATCTTATATCTATTTGATAATTTAATAAAAAAAGTGAGAAGAGCATAAGAAAAACTTTTTGTATGTATAGCATACGAACTTGTCAATTAGGAGTAACATCTAGGAAATCAACAAAAAACATTGAAAAAGAAAATCTAAGCATTAAGAACGTTATAAAAATATATTCTGTACTTGTTTTGATTACCATGAAAAATGGCAGACTTAAGTATTTTTCAGTAAGTTAGATATTGTTGAAAATTTACCATGTATCAGGAAATGTAAAAGGAGTTATTTAATTTTATTAACTCAGAATGAAGAGTTCTTTTACTATCCGTGCGTTTTGAAAAGTTGCTATACTCAGATTTTTGGTTTTCTAAAGACATATAGAAGTTGGTGACATAAAAAACAGATAAATAAAATTGGTCTTTTACACTTTTAGTGATGCCAAAACAATATATTGCTGTAAATTACAGCATCATGAAAGAGGATTTCATATACCGTATATCAGCTGATACACGAAAATACAAAGCGAACATGAATACATAGAGGGTATTTTGCAGGCTTAGCGTAGTAACGCAGCGGTAAAACTAATCTCCTTTTTTACGCTGTACGATAAAAGGACGGTACCCGAGTTATCTTAACATACAACGCATTGTACGGCTTTGTCTTCCCTGTAAACTCGTTTTAGATGGTATCCCCTCATTTTATATTATTATTTTATATTGTTTATACATGTTGTTTTATAATGAAAATAAACATTCTTCATGAATCGGATATTTGAGCAGTAGATATATACTACACATAAACTATTTATACTATCATTTTGTTAACTAAGTGCTTGGTTTAAATGTAGAGCACACACTATCTCGAAATGCCTATAAGCGAGAAAAAGCGAGAAACATACAGTGTAAATTCATATTTTGTTTTGTTCTCGAAAATTGAACTTATCATGTCTTATATTATCTCATATTATCTTATGTTGTCTTATGAAAAGAAACTATAAAAAGTAAAGTGTCCTAATTCACCTTCATATTGAGTTACTGAATTTGTACTTGTGTTGGTTCATTTATAGAGCGTGAGTTCTGTCCATTGTTTATTATTAGAGACCGGAATATACGCTAGTGAAAAAATTGTAACGTATATATTTGTAACAACATCGTATACTACTTTTGTAAAAAAACACATAATATACTGCCGTAATGGCAGTTATCGAGGAGGTAACAACTAGAAAATGGTTTTCAACCTCACATAAAATTAAACATTTTATTATAAAGATAAAAAGTGGAAATAAAAAAACACGATACGTCAGAGGCTCGCTGAGGTGCATTCAAAGATTTCATTGTATCGCTCATTTTATTCTTGAGATGTCTTCCTGGTATATATATATATATATATATATATATATATATATATACAGGCAGAGAATCATTGAAAAAAATTTAACCCTCGGCAGAAAAACACAGAAAGCGTGTCAGACTACGGAGTGACACGCATATGGTGTCCAACCCTCCTCCATCGAGTAACATGCACCTTCATTGAACCCCAAAAGATGAAACAGAATCGGTGACAATCTAAATGATGCTTTTCTTAATGAAGCTCAGAAACATTCCATGGGATTTCATGCACTATCATTTAACCCCAACTGACGAAATAGACTCAGTGTCCGGCTAAACATTGCTAAGCTTAATGATGCTCAGCAACATTACATGGGTCTTCATGCACTATCATTGAACCCCAACTGACGAAATAGACTAGTTTTCCGGCTAAACATTGCTTTGGGTAATGATGCTCAGCAACATTCCATGGAGTGTCAAGCACAATAATTGAACCCCAACAGACGAAACCGAATTAGTGTCAGGCGAAGAAGTGCTATGCTTAATGATGCTCAGTACAATTCCACGGCGTGCCATGCACCTTCATTGAACCCCAAAATATAAAACAGAATCGGTGACAAGCTAAACGATGCTTTGCTTAATGATGCTCAGCCACATACTATGGAGTGTCATGCACCATCATTTAACCACAACAGAAGAAACAGAATTGGTGTCAGGCTAAACAAAGCTTTGCATAATGATGGTCAGCAACATTCCAAGGAGTGTTACGCACCTTCATGGAACCCCAAAAGACGATACAGAATCGGTGTCAGCCTAAGGAATGCTATGCTTAATGATACTCAGCAACATTTCATAGAGTGTCATGCACCATCATTGAACCCCAACGGAAGAAACAGAATCCGTGTCAGGCTAAACAATGCTTTGCGTAATGATACTAAGCAACATAACAAGGAGTGATATGCACCATCATGGAACTCCAACAGACGAAACAGAATCAGTGTCAGTATAAGGAGTTCTATGGTTAAAGATGCTCAGTACAATTCCATGGAGTGACATGCACCATCATTGAACCCCAATAGTCGAAACAGAATCGTTGTCAGGATAAGGGGTTCAATGGTTAATGATGCTCAGTACAATTCCATGGAGTGACATGCACCATCATTGAACCCCAACTGACGAAACAGAATCGGTGTCAGGATAAGGAGTTCTGTGGTTAATGATGCTCAGTACAATTCCATGGAGTGACATGTACCATCATTGAACCACATCTGACGAAATAGAATCGGTTTCAGGCTAAGGAGCGCTATGCTTAATGATGATCAACAACATCCATGGAGTGACATGCACCATAATTGAACCCCAAGAGAATTAACAAAATCGGTGTCAGGCTAAGGAATAGTATACTTACTGATGCTCAGTGACTTTATATGGAGTAATATACACCATCATTGAACCCTAACAGAAGAAACAGAATCGGTGTCAGGCTAAGGAGCGCTATGCTTAATAATGCTCAGCAACATTCCATGGAGTGTCATGCACCATCCTTGAACCCCAACTGACGAAACAGAATCGGTTTCAGGCTAAGGAATAGTATACTTATTGATGCTCACTGACTTTATATGGAGTAATATACCATAATTGAACCCTAACACAAGAAAAAGAATCGGTGTCAGGCTAAGGAGCGCTATGCTTAATAATGCTCAGCAACATTCATGAAGTGTCATGCACCATCATTGAACCCCAACTGACGAAAGAGAATCCGTGTCTGGCTAAGGAGTGCTATGTTTAATGATGCTCAGCAACATTCCATGGAGTGTCATGCACCATCATTGAACCCCTTCTGAAGAAACAGTATCAGTTTCAGGCTAAGGAATAGTATACTTCTTGATGCTCAGTGACTTTATATGGAGTAATATACACCATCATTGAACCCTAACAGAAGAAACAGAATCGGTGTCAGGCTAAGGAGCGCTATGCTTAATAATGTTCAGTAACATTCATGGAGTGACATGCACCATCATTGAAAGCCAACTGACGAAACAGAATCGGTGTCTGGCTAAGGAATAGTATACTTACTGATGCTCAGTTACTTTATATGGAGTGTCATGCACCATCATTGAACTCCAACTGACGAAACAGAATCCGTGTCAGGCTAAGGAGTGCTATGCTTAATAATGCTCAGCAACATCCATGGAGTGACATGCACCATCATTGAACCCCAACTGGCGAAACAGAATCGGTGTCTGGCTAAGGAATAGTATACTTACTGATACTCAGTGACTTTATATGGAGTAATATACACCATCATTGAACCCTAACAGAAGAAACAGAATCAGTGTCAGGCTAAGGAGCGCTATGCTTAATAATGCTCAGCAACATTCCATGGAGTGTCATGCACCATCATTGAACTCCAACTGACGAAACAGAATCCGTGTCTGGCTAAGGGGTGCTATGTTTAATGATGCTCAGCAACATTCCATGGAGTGTCATGCACCATCATTGAACCCCAACTGACCAAACAGAATCAGTTTCAGGCTAAGGAATAGTATACTTCTTGATGCTCAGTGACTTTATATGGAGTAATATACACCATCATTGCACCCCAACTGACGAAACAGAATCGGTGTCAGGCTAAGGAGCGCTATGCTTAATAATGCTCAGCAACATTCCATGGAGTGTCATGCACCATCATTGAACCCCAACTGACGAAACAGAATCCGTGTCAGGCTAAGGAGCGCTATGCTTAATAATGCTCAGCAACATCCATGGAGTGTCATGCACCATCATTGAACCCCAACTGACCAAACAGAATCAGTTTCAGGCTAAGGAATAGTATACTTACTGATGCTCAGTGACTTTATATGGAGTAATATACACCATCATTGAACCCTAACAGAAGAAACAGAATCGGTGTCAGGCTAAGGAGCGCTATGCTTAATAATGCTCAGCAACATACCATGGAGTGTCATGCACCATCATTGAACCCCAACTGACGAAACAGAATTGGTTTCAGGCTAAGGAATAGTATACTTATTGATGCTCAGTGACTTTATATGGAGTTATATACACCATCATTGAACCCTAACACAAGAAAAAGAATCGGTGTCAGGCTAAGGAGCGCTATGCTTAATAATGCTCAGCAACATTCATGAAGTGTCATGCACCATCATTGAACCCCAACAGACGAAAGAGAATCCGTGTCTGGCTAAGGGGTGCTATGTTTAATGATGCTCAGCAACATTCCATGGAGGTTCATGCACCATCATTGAACCCCAACTGACGAAACAGAATCAGTTTCAGGTTAAGGAATAGTATACTTATTGATGCTCAGTGACTTTATATGGAGTAATAATTCACCATCATTGAACCCTAACAGAAGAAACAGAATCGGTGTCAGGCTAAGGAGCGCTATGCTTAATATTGCTCAGCAATATTCATGGAGTGACATGCACCATCATTGAACCCCAACTGACGAAACAGAATCGGTGTCTGGCTAAGGAATAGTATACTTACTGATGCTCAGTGACTGTATATGGAGTAATATACACCATCATTGAACCCTAACAGAAGAAACAGAATCGGTGTCAGGCTAAGGAGCGCTATGCTTAATGATGCTCAGCAACATCATTGGAGTGACATGCACCATCATTGAACCCCAGAATATAAAACAGAAACTGTGTCAGGCTATTTGGTGGTATGCTTTATGATGCTCAACCGTATTCTATGGAGTGGCATGCACCATTATTGATCTTAGTGTTGCATGTTTAATAATGAACTTACATGAGGTTCCTTTATAGATAAGATCTATTTTGAGACATCTTGTGACAGGCACGCAGTTATCAAATTCTTTGAGCCTCTCTATTGTTAGGCTTCGGTGACGCTAAATACACATTTGTATATAACAAAATACGGAATTTTTTTAAATTTTATATTTGTTTCTAAATAAATGTTATTTTTTATTAATCCTAAAACTACTTTTAATACAAAAGCTTAAACGCGTATAGATATTTACTGACAATATATTTAAACCTGGATGTCAACTATTACTCTAAAACCATAAATAAGATCACACAGTGTTTGAGGTATAAAATTGGCTTTATGATGTAAAACCCGGATCTCGTTTCACTATAAGGGGTTATTAATACAGCCTTCTTTCAGGTCTAATAGATTCTTAAGGTTTAACATCGGTCGTTTTACTATAAGCGGCTCCTCAGTTATATCAGCAAAACTCTGAACGTTGAGAGGAATATCGTTAATGCGTTCAGCCCATCTCAATAGATTTATATCGTACAAATACATTTTACGAATGTCAACTATAATTTCGGTCCTTAAACGAGAATTATGATTTGTTCATAGTATTAATTTTGACAAACTTCTTAACCATTATCACTCTCTATATTGTCTTCAAATGCAAACATCGTGATTAATCTGGTCCTGACACATCATTACGAAACTTATACATATTACATTTTCCCAAGAACTTTCCTAGTTAGCTTTAAGGTGCAGTGTTAACTAGAAACTCAGTCACTGATCTTGACTGTGGGGGAGTAGCAGGAAATAAGAAGGATTTTTTACTACGTATCTTCAATTCCTAATCATATCTTCCCTTACCATTTTTTGTGGGTATTATATATCTTTATTTAGTTTGTTTAAAGTGTTTAAAAAATTAATTTAAATTTAAGTAGATAAGCCAAATTTAAAAGCTACATTCAGCAAGTATGCACCTTTCTACAGATGTGTATCACAATAGGATATAAATACGTCACGCTATATGTCATATAACATATTTGACTCAAATCACTTTAATAGTAATAGTTTACTGATAATTTTATTAGAATTGATTAGATACTACGTCAGAGACTAAAATGATGATATCCGATTATATTTAGTTTCTCTAAAAATGCATTTACTCTGCGAGTAATGTGCCCATCATGATTACTTATGGGACAAATTAAAAATCGTTTACTAATACCAACCCAAATTCCACCAAGGAACGTACACCAGTATTAAAATTAGGGAATTTCTCTTGTAACGCACTCTATGGAGACTAATTTCCATACGTCCAATGGAAGAACTAAGATAAAAAATTAATTACAGCAAGGAGATTCGTCCACATTTTCAAGTCTATAAGTCACTTCCTTTTCAACGTGTTGTACGGATAGACAAACATATGGTCAGGTATTTCTTGCAGTGACTTTATTTTGCTGACATTTAGAATAAACATAATGTATGCTATTTTTTAATATTTCCATTGCCTAGAGAAATATTTGTATATGTACATCGATCCATTACACTTGCGTTCTCGACACTCCATTTAACATTTAACACAAGTTTCACCTCTATAAAAAATACATAACAATTCTAGACAAAAGTTTCATTTATTTAAAATACATAACAATTCTACATAAAATTCTTCTTTTTGGAGAAAATGGCATGCACTTTAGTTCCCCTGTCAATTATATTAAAATGGCTGAAACTTTTATTTGGAACTAATCATTAATATAGGTGTTGTATGTGAAGCCTACTAAGGAATGGAGATTTAAAATCCATATATCAAATATATGTAATCCTAGCTACAGGATAGAATTTATATATATATATATATACAGATTTCGGTTCCTTAACGTGTTGGGATTTTAAATTGAATAAGAACATCTAATAATACGATTCAAAATAAAAAGATAAAATAAGTTAATATTATCTACAAAGGGCTTTCCATGCACAGACAGCCGATCAATGCCCTGTTTTGTATGGTTACAAAACTCACGCACTGTCCCTTAAATGTAAATCGTAAAAAAGGAGATTACTTTTATTGCCTTCTTACGATACTATTCCTGAAAATTGCCCTCTATTTTATATGCTTTCAAATTTTCGTGTCTCATCTGATACGTGAAATCCCCTTTCAATGTATAGTATTTTAGAGGAATATATTTTTTAGCTTGCTTAAGAGGCGAAATTATCTGTTCATTAAGTTACCAATTACTATGTGTCTTATGAAAACCTCAAACCTAAGAGTATAATCTTACAAAATCCACTAATAATGGAAAAAACCCTTCGTATTGAGTTAATGAAATAAAGGAATATCTTCCACTTACCCTAATAAAAAAGAAGCGTTGATTGAATCATCAACTACTATGTATCTAATCAATTTTGTATATTTGTATACAACAAAGTTTATTAGCACTAATAAAATTTAGGTTATCTACCCTGGGTTAACTAGGCTACGATATTGATGAATAGAGGTAACTACACAGAGCATGTATTATGCATTTGCTTAGAAAAAGCTATAGATATTGTTAATATTTCTTCTTTTGCTGAGTAATTGGTTGTTCAGGTTTGATGTGAGTGAAGAAGGAATGTAAGGTAAAAGGCAAAATGACGATATAAAATGGAACCTTTATGGATGCTTCCCCATCATAACTTCTGGTATTACGTAATTTGCCTGACTCCAACTTGTATTAGGCGCTAAAGCAATGATCGATGTAAGAAGTTTATTAAATCTTTTCCGCTCCGAGTTTTATGAAAACTTCAATCAAAATCTATTTTAATCAACCGACACTAATAGGTCAGCATCTAAACATACTTGTGTCTATTTATTCTCAATGGATAAGAAAATTGGTATGTGTTTGATGAGAAAATCAACACATGATAAAGCTACGTCAAAATTAACACTGACTAGAAGTTTCCTTTTTAATTAACACTCTAGTCCTGGAGTCGTTACAGATATTGACAGTTGAAGTAAATAATAAGGGGTATGCCTCTAAAGTAATCTGTATTGTTATTGTAATTACTAGTCACGTGCCTATGCCTAAATTGCACAAAGATATAAGTTCTATTTTTCTATATTTATAAAATCTTATTTTATATCCTATTATACACATAAATATTACATTTTGCCAATGATAACACTAAAATATTTCTAAGAAACATTTATTGTTAGAATATTAAACGTTTTTTGTAATTTGTATAAAGACTTTTAAAAGAGTTAATTAATACCGTATTAGGCACAATAACCTCTCTAATGCAAGGTTAGAAATTTTTTTGAGTATTATAATTCATATAATTTCTAAGAAAAATTAATCACTTACAAATAAAATATATTTTTCTCTACATAAGGAAAAAAATAAATACATGTTATTTAAATCCTTAACCGTAATATTGAATTAGGAAAATGTGTTTATATTTCTGAACCATGAACATTTTATATTGATTCTATTTTTCTTCGCAGAACGTCGTAGTCAGTTCAATATATTTATATTGTCGCCTGATGTACGAAGAATATTAAAATATGTTCAGTGGATCGTGAATAACGCTATAATTTATAATTTTTTTTCAAATTTAAATATTAAAATGGTAAAAAACGTCATAAAACATTTATTATCGATTATAAGTTTAATAGAGGTAGGATATTTGGTTATGTAATAAAACACACTATGTTATGTTGATAATACATCATGAGATGTGTTCACAAAAGTGAGGACAAATTTGAACAAGAGTAAAAGCCAGTCACTTCTAAACATTGTTGTTAGGAAACAGTTGCCTTGTTAGTGTTTACTTTTCATCTTCTGGAGTATTTTTACAGTTTTAGAATCCAGCAAGGAAAGATCCGTTTACTTATGTGTCGTCGGATTCAATCCCGAAGTATTGTAACTGGTCTATTTAGAAAAAATCACAATAGTCATTGCCCTTGTGTTGATTTAGGTCTGGCCTTTTACAAATGTTTATTTGTCATTTCAATACATTTGTAGTATATTAGATCCAGTGGATGCAGCCATTCGATTAACTAACCGAAATTCAAAGCTAACAAGAACCAGGCTATTTTCATTGTGTGTTCTTTTATCAATAACAAAGTATCTCACTTTAAAACTAAAAATGAAAATATTTGATAAATTTAGTAATATTTAACTTTCAGGTTAAGTACAGGATACATCAAATTTAAAAACATATTATCAAG
Organism: Homalodisca vitripennis; assembly: GCF_021130785.1. NCBI lineage: Eukaryota > Metazoa > Arthropoda > Insecta > Hemiptera > Cicadellidae > Homalodisca > Homalodisca vitripennis. The sequence goes on along the minus strand of NC_060214.1, from coordinate 131,763,354 downwards.
AATCACATGACTGCGTAATTTTTAAATGGATTAAATTGGGTTTGATGGAAATATGTTTTTATATTCTATCAAATTTTTGATTTTACTTAAAATAAAGTAAAAATATAATCACAACAACTAAGAAAAGCTACTAGTGTTACAATGAAAAAAACTTTATTTTCAGTACAATAAAATTCATACGGAAATATATATATAACATCTTATTATTATGTTTACATGCAAATTATATTAAATAAAATTAATACATTTGGCAATGATTTCATATAAATTTCTACACAAATAAATTTTTTTTTCCAAAAACTAGGGGTGTGAATATAAATTGTAGATTTTCAAAGACACTAGAAATCGCTTCACTTCAGTGTGCAGAGTCAGATATTACGGTATTCATGTATTGGTTCTGTTCTGGCCAGATTCGGAAAGCGATACCGTTATTGTTATTGGGGTACTGGTTTGAACATTTTTGTCCTGTGCGAAGATGGTTATCTTCATACGTGGTATTGATTTATTGTTGAATTTTATTTTGAAATATTTGATCCATTGGTTTTACTTTTAAAATATCATTGTCTATTTAATGACAAATGAATTATTATTTAATTAACTTAAAATAAAATCATTATGTTTAAATAAGTTATTAAAAAATACATTTTATTTACAACTACAAGTATTGGGTCCTACAGTAAAAATAACTTAGAAGAATAAGATGTTCTGGTATTATACTGTAATATAAAGCTATATGCATTGTCTCCAATGTAAAATATAAACATTCTTATAATTATGTTCAAAACATGTTTTTGCCGCCTGAAGAGGTACAATTTAATATATTAGGTTTAATCATTATGTGGTATCTGTTATACCGCTACTCTCATTTTTAAGTAATTATAAGTATTATACAGGGTGATTCAAAACTAAACGGCAATCTCTCGAGAGCTTATTCTATAACTAAAAACAAGTAAAAAAAGTTCATATAACCATATGCCCGGAAACGCTTAGTTAGCGAGTTACGCCTAGCGAAAGATTTCGCCCGGATTTCAGAACCCTTGGTGAAGTCAGGTCGTATAAAAAATGGTAAAGGTAGTTACAAAGATACAAATACGATTGTTTTTTTATGTTTTTATATCTGAAAAATTTATTAAAATTCGTCCCAGAGCTGCAAATGCAATACTTTCAGAGATATCTTACGTAAAAACACAAGAATTGGTGCAAAGAAATAACACATTTTTGTCTTTAACGTAAGATTACTTCCATAAATGTTAAATAAAGGTCATTTTTTTCTTAAACAGATTTGTAGAAAATTTAATTCTAAAAAGATTCATGTGAATTACTTAGAAAAAAAATTAATAATAGGTATTGAAATTTAGCTTTATTTAAAAATAAAACAGACGCACAAAAATGCATATTCTTATCTGCATAAAATATTAACTAATTTTTAGGTTGTGAGTAACAGCTGATCATTTATTCAACACTTTTATCGTCATATTTTCTTTGCAAAGGTTGGCAATATCAGCTGATCAACAATTAAGTTCATGAAGTAATATTTGAATAACCTTTATGGAGGTTTTTGTATTGTGGCGTGTGAAGATTGTATTTTGTGAGATCCTGTGATCATTTGAAAATATTTTATACAAGTGTATAAAATATTTTTTTTAAATATTTATTTTTAAAATATTTTATTAAATATTTTTATAAAAGTGTATGTAATTATCTTAGTAAATAATGGCAGATAATGTAAATGGTATGTATTCGTTTGAAGAGTATACGGACATGATACTGATTTACGGCAAAGTTAACAAGAATGGTTTAGCTGCAGTTCAGGAATATCGTGATACTTTTCCACATCGAAGAACACCTGATCGCAAAACATTTGAAGCTGTGGAGAGACGACTTAGAGAAACTGGTAGCTTTAAACCGAAGCGAATAGATACTGGTCGTCAACGTAGCGCAAGGAACTATAATAATGAACAAGCAATAATAAATGCTGTAGAATTATCACCAACCACAAGCACCAGACGATTATCACGTCAGTTAAATATTTGCCAGTCAAGCGTATGGCGGACACTTCATGAAGCACAGTTGTACCCATTCCATATAACACGTGTTTCAAGACTTATTACCGCAAGATCTTAATAAACGGAAGATTTTCTGCCGCTGGTTAAGAAGAAATTGTTTACGACATCAGTATTTTCTTCGGCGTATTCTCGTTACTGATGAATCCTGTTTTACTAGAAATGGAATTGTAAATTTTCGTAATACCCATACTTGGGCGTACGACAACCTACATGAAACTGCGACGAGGCATTTTCCACATACATTTTCAGTCAATGTATGGCTTGGTGTTCTGGGTGATAATTTTGATTGGTCCATTTTTCCTCCCTAATCGACTTAATGGAGTAGCGTACTTAAATTTTTTAAGAACAAACCTGCCTACCCTCTTGGAAGATATTCCTGTTCAAAACAGAATAAATGCATGGTTTATACACGACGGAGCACCTCCACATTTTTCTAATGATGTGAAAAACTATTTAAATGATACGTACGGTAGACAATGGATTGGTCGAAATGGACCAGTAAAATGGCCACCACGTTCTCCTGACCTCACGCCAGCAGACTTTTTCTTATGGGGTTGGATGAAGTCAATTGTTTATTCAAAACGGATTAACACCATAGAGGAGTTACGTAATCGCATTACAGAGGCGGCAGAAACTATCAAGAATGCTCCAAACGTTATGAAACGCGCTAGAAAAGAGTGGATTCGTCGTGCGAAAACGTGCATTGCTAACAACGGAGGACACTTTGAGCAACTATTATAGGTGATTATTACAGTTTTATAAAGGTAAATACATTTTATTTTAATGTTCATTCTAGAATAAATGATCAGCTGTTACTCACAACCTAAACATTAATTAATATTTTATGCAGATAAGAATATGCATTTTTGTGCGTCTGTTTTATTTTTAAATAAAGCTAAATTTCAATACCTAATATTAATTTTTTTCCTAAGTAATTCACATAAATCTTTTCAGAATTAAATTTTCTACAAATCTGTTTAAGAAAAAAATGACCTTTATTTAACATTTATGGAAGTAATCTTACGTTAAAGACAAAAATGTGTTATTTCTTTGCACCAATTCTTGTGTTTTACGTAAGATATCTCTGAAAGTATTGCATTTACAGCTCTGGGACGAATTTTAATAAATTTTTCAGATATAAAAACATAAAAAAAACAATCGTATTTGTATCTTTGTAACTACCTTTACCATTTTTATACGGCCTGACTTCACCAAGGGTTCTGAAATCCGGGCGAAATCTTTCGCTAGGCGTAACTCGCTAACGAAGCGTTTCCGGGCATATGGTTATATGAACTTTTGTAATTGTTTTTAGTTATAGAATAAGCTCTCGAGAGATTGCCGTTTAGTTTTGAATCACCCTGTATAATTACTTTCATTTTTATTACCTAAGCATAGTTTTTGGTTTTAGTTTTAACTATCTACGTATTGCGGTATCAGAGCAATTTGCAAGTTTTCGAACTTTATATTAAAGGATCTGATTATGAAATCCCAAATCCAAATTATTTAAATATACTATAAACGAACAATTGTGACAGACGAATATATGATACAACTGTATTTACTCAATAGATTTTTTCGTATTATAGTTTATTTATTCTACAAGGAGGGACTTGAAAACAAGAAATATATAAATACAATATATACAATGATATAGAATTAACTAATTCCAGTTACAAGTCGTGGTGTATTAAAAACCACTTGGGCTACATTAACTTTTTAAAGGGTAAATATCTAAATCGAAAGATTATGTGTAAGGAAGAATGTTTACAAAAAAAACTGTAACTCTTTAAAAACATTTTCTAAATTTTCTACATTGTGTGTGACAGCCTATTATTTTAAAGTATTTCTTTAATTTTATCCTAAATTTCATATTATTTGTATTTTAGCTATCTATGATTATAAGACTTAGTTACCATCATATAGGTTAATAAAAATTTAATTATTGACATTTTCATTTGATAATTAATTATGAATTGTGGTACATTTTTGTAAATGCTTTCATCCATGTACTGTCCATCCTCATACTGCATAAGTATTATGTTATATATATATATATATATATATATATATATATATATATATATATATATATATATATATATATATAATAAATCTTACCGTTATCATGTAATTAGACGTCTGCGATGGATAAAAGCAGCTTCCAATGTTGTATTTTGACTTTCTGGTTAGTTCAAAATAGGGGCACTTGGGAGTGCCCCCAGCACCGTGCACCTTTCACAATGTGTTCATGTGTTGGCACTGTGGAATGCCTCACGCACTTTGTCCACCTGCTGAATTTTTCTTGTCCCCGATGTAGAAGGGCCGTTTGCTGCGATTTTTATAGCCACATTATTATCATCACTGAACGTAGGTAGTAACACCACAGTACTTCCACAACCACGCGATATAATGCAACAATATTGTACAATATAGCAGTCATAAGTGCCGTGCCGCACCGTGCGAACCGTCCACAGAGTCGCCACAGATGTTTTAAACACGCACACAATACTACAATTGCCTCAACAAACCGTCATATCAAAACCGACGGTCCTAGTTTATTTCAGTAAAGCGGCACTCTTGAAGCCATGCAGTACTGTGTAGGCTTGCGGCGCCGGCACTCAATAGGGCCGCCAGCATTAAATGTGGTAATTGGCGGGAACATAGCGACAGGCACTGCACGAACTTTAGCTTTTGATCCGTTTTTACAGGGACGTTCTGTCCACGAACGGGTTATTGGGTTAATGCCTACTAGATTATGGTATTGAACTTTAAGAGTTTTATTGATTTTTATTCCAGATACATTTTTAAAGGTTAAAGCCAAAATTTTTATTGACTTCCTTTATTATAATTAAAACTTATTTTATAAAATGAAGTCACTGATCCCATTTCAAGCCTGTCCATGCTCATTGCCCGATGGTCTTTGCAAGGATCTTATTTAAATGTATAAAGATGATAGTTAATACTGTAAAGGATTGATGGTACAGATAAAAATGTGCGGTGGCCACAGGCAGGATTTAAACCCGCACTATCGCTAGTTCCGATCAAATGGCAAACGTTTTACACCGCACATCTGAAACGTTTATGACACAATAATGATAAAATGTATAATTCTATACCTTTTAAAATTGAAGCATTTCCTGCAATTATTGTTACGTTTATGAAAAACTTATACTTTTTACTGCTCCTTAATTGGATTAATACATTCTGTAATACGTTTATACCACATTGCATAAGAATTATCATATCATTGTAAAAAAAGGTCAGTATTTAAATTATATACAGATTTCGTAATGATAGTGTATTGAGTAACACTGTAAACTAAGTACATAGTTTAGATGATTTTTTTCTAATTATTTGTTTGTTGTAGCATATGTCTAGAGTTTATATTGCGGATTTTAAAAAACTGAATTACAATTTTACAATATAAAAACATAATTTATATAAGTAATATAAAAGAATGAGATAAAATTAGTGAATATAACGTGTAATGGGTGTTCAGGGAACACAAAGCCGTACAATGCGTTGTATGTTAAGATAACACTGGCACCGTCCTTTTATCGTACAGCGTAAAAAAGAAGATTAGTTTTAAGCCACGTTACGTCGCTAAGCCTGCAAACTACCCTTTATATATTCATGTATTCTTTATATTTTCCTGTTTCAGCTGATATTAAGTGAATGAAAAACTTATTTACTGTGTAGTAGTATACAGCTATATGTTGTTGTAGCATGATTTAATGTACTAAGTCACTAACTACCATGTATCCTATGACCGGTGCCTAAAACCTAACAATACAAACTATACAAGACACAACTATAGTATAGGAACTCTTCATTCTGAGTTAATCAAATAAAATAACCTCTTCTATAGTCCCCACTGTAAGGGAAATGGTCAATGTAAATCATTAAATCACTTTTTTGAATTATTTAATGGTGCCTCTGTACATTTGAAAACTTAATAGGTTAGGGTAGAATACTATATGTTCTATTCAACATTATTTATCAGCATCAAATAATGGTACCAAAACTAGGCTACGGTATTTAGGACCATAATAAACTACACCAAGCCTGAAATATGCATTTGTTTGGATTTAGTTCCAGATCCAGATTTAGTTTCATGTTTCTTTGTTGCTGATTATTTGGCTGATCAGTTTCGATATGCGTGAAGAGTATTTTATGTTAAGTTGTGGAATGAGGATAATTAATGGGACCTTTATGGATGCTTTCAATTCATAACTTCTGGTAATTTGTAATAGGCCCGAATCCATCTCATATTAGGTGCAGAATCAAAGAGTAAAATGAATATTTTATCAAATCCTTTTCACTCCGAATATCCAGTATAACGAAGCCTTCCACTTACTAGTTTCCATATCGTAGTCCAAAAAAACACCACTAAGTATTTAGCAAACGGATAAAAACTTTCGTATGTCTTTGACGAGCGACGTTGATTATTGGTAACTGACTAAGATAAGGAAAAATAACCCCCGAATATGAACTATACTAGTCATAGTAAACTTCAGGTTTTACCTGAAGAAGTGATCAGATTGCAGATCTCGAAACGTAGTGTTACTGATTTCTTGTTTCACTGAACGATGGCAAACGTGCGGAAAAGTCTTGTTTCCTTCACACTCCTTCTATCGTCAAAAATAACCTTCAAACAAAGAATTATACTAGTCGTTAAATTAGTTAGTTATTGATAAACATATTGAAGATTGAAGTAAGGAATAATGTTTTTTTTTCAAATATATTTGTATGCTATGACCTTATTTTTGTTTTTATTCGAATACACCTTATTCTGTATACCAGAATGTGGCTGTATGGAACTCGCAACCTTTCCATTTTGCAAAACCTCGTTTGTGACTAATACAAAACAAGTAAAACATTTTAATTTTGAAGTACTTAAACATTTGCAAAACACATTTACTATTAGAATATAAGACGTATATTACTCTGGTTAAATTCTATTGTAAAGGGTTTCAATATTTTTTTATAAATTTATTTGACACAATAATCATTCAAATGCATCTTCCTTTGCACGATCCATGCGTTTAATAATTTCCAAGAAGTATTCACAATTTAAAATTAATTGTATAATTTTAGGCCAAATAGTATGAAATATGTAGAGGTTATAAAATTCGTTAACTGTCATACCCATTAGGAAATCAAATATATATTTAAAAAAATATATATATATATATTTTGAATTTGTTTTACAATATTTTAGTGTATTAATATTATTAAAAATTTCGACTAATGTATTTTGATACATTAAATGAAGAATTATTTGCTGCGAAACATGAATGACACTGTCACGTTTTTGAGATTTTTCAAAATTGTGAATCTTACAGCTACCTAACATTTCGCAAAATATTTATAATATACGAATTGTTTAATAGGGATTTTATGTTTGGTTGTGTAAAAAAAAAACACATCAAGCTATTTTGATAATACATCACGTGTTGTGCTCACAAAAAGCGAGGACAAATTGGACCAAGAGTAACAGTCAATTTTTCCAAACATTTTCGTTAGGAAATAGTTACTTTTTTAGTGTTTACTTTTCATCATCTGAAGTCTTTTTAGAGTTTTTAAATCCTTCAAGGCGAGTTTCGTTGACTGATAGGTAGTCGATTCCAAACTTAAATATAGTAATTGGTCTTTTGGGATATTTAGGAAAAATATCTCACCTAATTCATGGCCTTGGTGTTAGTTTAGAACCGCCCCTTTAATAAAGTTTATTTTTCATTTTCCAAGATGTTTCTATATATTTGTAGTCTATTAAATGGTTATTAAGTAACAAACTAAGCGTTTAAAATATGTTTGCGATGCCTTTTTACTAAATTATCATAAATAAACATATATCCAGTTGCTGAATATTTAAATGTAAAAAAGACCCAGTTTAATGTTAGATAAATTATACATCACTTAAAGTTATGTAAATTATTTCAATACATGTACACAACACATCGTTATGATCGTACAATAAAATGTAAACGGACGATTTTAAACGGTTTTTTGTATGTTTATTGGTATGAAAATCCGTTTTAATTAAAGGACGTAAGAATAATTTTAAATCGCTAATTACTAAAATACATTTTAAGAAACACCTGTACGTGAATAAAGTTGATTCTCAAACACACCAGACATAGTTTCAGTTCAGAGTGCAGCGTCAGATATTACAGTATTCATGTATTGGTTCTGTTCTGGCCAGATTCGGAAAGCGATAACGACTTTGCTATTGGGATGCAGGTTTTCACATTTGCGTATTTTACAAAGATATTTAAATTGATAAATTGATATTTTGATTATTGGCTCCTAAAATCAAAACTATTCAGGAAGAAAAACATTCTCATGTAAAGCCATGTGCATTGTTTTCACTAGTCAAATTCAGTATCAGTTATTTAACTTATATTTTTTTTAAAACTTGTTTTTGCTTCCTGAAGAGGTTAGAATGAATAAATTAGGAACAATTACATATACTGTATGTTATTCCGGCATACTTTTTTCTTTTTATACTGTTTAATAGAGGTTTAGGGTTTAATTTTTTTTTCTTTATACCAAAGGATGCGGTTATGGAGTCCTAAATCTTTAAAACTAAATAGTTTACTTGAAAAGAAAACAGTGTGGCAAGACAAATATATTTTACAAATTTATTTCCTGAATGGTGTTATGTTTCCTTCATACCATAGTTTTTTTTTATTCTACGTGAATCGACTTCAAAGATAAGGATAGTTCTCTGTTTTCTCTAAATAATTTTTTAATATTTAAGATGACAAATTATATATAAGGAAGAATATATACAAACACAACATTAACTAATAATCAAGTACATACAAATTTGTATATATTTTCTGATGGACTGTTTTAAAGTGACAAGTTGTAAAACTTTTTTTTATGCCGATATAATGGAAATTTGTTTTCGACTCGTAATGAATTTCTGTAGAGAAGGAGACAAGTTTGGTATGTTTAATTAACGATTTTCTAGTATTTAAACCGTAAATTTTGTGTAAATAGATAGCAATTAATATTATAGGTTAAAGTAAGTAACCAAGATAGTTATCCATTGTTTATGCTACAAAACGTTCTGGAAAGGAAAACATTACAAAATACTATTTATATGAATTATGTCGTAATTACGCAATGAAAATTTTAAGGATGTTGAGTACTTTCAATTTAATTACATTTTCAATAGTGCTAATGTAATAATGTATATATTAGAGAATAATTCAAATCATAGAACCCAAAGTTGAAACAAGACTATTTAGTTTGAATAATAAATACTTGATAATAAATATATCTAGGACGTAGTACGTTACACAATATATCACATAATATGCTTCGTTGAGGAAGCGAGCATAGTGAGCACCACGTATTACAAGGTACGCCAAACAGTATACTTTGTCACAAGTATCGGTGAAGATGTATGCAATGTTGATCCCAAATACTACAAGGTAATAGTACGCCACACACCGCACGTTGTGACATACATCGCTGAACAAGTATACAACATTGATCCTAAATACTACAAGGTAATAGTACGCCACACCCCGCACGTTGTGACATACATCGCTGAAGATGTATGAAATGTTATTCCGAAATACTACAAGGTAATAGTACGCCACACCCCGCCCGTTGTGACATACATCGCTGAAGATGTATGCAATGTTGATTCCGAAATACTACAAGGTAATAGTACGCCACACACCGCACGTTGTGACATACATCGCTGAAGATGTATGCAATGTTGATCCCAAATACTACAAGGTAATAGTACGCCACACACCGCACGTTGTGACATACATCGCTGAAGATGTATGCAATGTTGATCCCAAATACTACAAGGTAATAGTACGCCACACCCCGCACGTTGTGACATACATCGCTGAAGATGTATGCAATGTTGATCCGAAATACTACAAGGTAATAGTACGCCACACACCGCACGTTGTGACATACATCGCTGAACATGTATACAACATTGATCCCAAATACTACAAGGTAATAGTACGCCACACCCCGCACGTTGTGACATACATCGCTGAAGATGTATGCAATGTTGATCCGAAATACTACAAGGTAATAGTACGCCACACACCGCACGTTGTGACATACATCGCTGAACAAGTATACAACATTGATCCCAAATACTACAAGGTAATAGTACGCCACACCCCGCACGTTGTGACATACATCGCTGAAGATGTATGCAATGTTGATCCGAAATACTACAAGATAATAGTACGCCACACCCCGCACGTTGTGACATACATCGCTGAAGATGTATGCAATGTTGATCCCAAATACTACAAGATAATAGTACGCCACACCCCGCACGTTGTGACATACATCGCTGAAGATGTATGCAATGTTGATCCCAAATACTACAAGATAATAGTACGCCACACCCCGCCCGTTGTGACATACATCGCTGAAGATGTATGCAATGTTGATCCCAAATACTACAAGGTAATAGTACGCCACACCCCGCACGTTGTGACATACATCGCTGAAGATGTATGCAATGTTGATCCCAAATACTACAAGGTAATAGTACGCCACACCCCGCACGTTGTGACATACATCGCTGAAGATGTATGCAATGTTGATCCCAAATACTACAAGATAATAGTACGCCACACCCCGCACGTTGTGACATACATCGCTGAAGATGTATGCAATGTTGATCCCAAATACTACAAGATAATAGTACGCCACACCCCGCACGTTGTGACATACATCGCTGAAGATGTATGCAATGTTGATCCCAAATACTACAAGATAATAGTACGCCACACCCCGCACGTTGTGACATACATCGCTGAAGATGTATGCAATGTTGATCCCAAATACTACAAGGTAATAGTACGCCACACCCCGCACGTTGTGACATACATCGCTGAAGATGTATGCAATGTTGATCCCAAATACTACAAGATAATAGTACGCCACACCCCGCACGTTGTGACATACATCGCTGAAGATGTATGCAATGTTGATCCCAAATACTACAAGATAATAGTACGCCACACCCCGCCCGTTGTGACATACATCGCTGAAGATGTATGCAATGTTGATCCCAAATACTACAAGATAATAGTACGCCACACCCCGCACCGTTGTGACATACATCGCTGAAGATGTATGCAATGTTGATCCCAAATACTACAAGATAATAGTACGCCACACCCCGCCCGTTGTGACATACATCGCTGAAGATGTATGCAATGTTGATCCCAAATACTACAAGATAATAGTACGCCACACCCCGCACGTTGTGACATACATCGCTGAAGATGTATGCAATGTTGATCCCAAATACTACAAGATAATAGTACGCCACACCCCGCCCGTTGTGACATACATCGCTGAAGATGTATGCAATGTTGATCCCAAATACTACAAGATAATAGTACGCCACACCCCGCCCGTTGTGACATACATCGCTGAAGATGTATGCAATGTTGATCCCAAATACTACAAGGTAATAGTACGCCACACCCCGCACGTTGTGACATACATCGCTGAAGATGTATGCAATGTTGATCCCAAATACTACAAGATAATAGTACGCCACACCCCGCACGTTGTGACATACATCGCTGAAGATGTATGCAATGTTGATCCCAAATACTACAAGATAATAGTACGCCACACCCCGCCCGTTGTGACATACATCGCTGAAGATGTATGCAATGTTGATCCCAAATACTACAAGGTAATAGTACGCCACACCCCGCCCGTTGTGACATACATCGCTGAAGATGTATGCAATGTTGATCCCAAATACTACAAGGTAATAGTACGCCACACCCCGCACGTTGTGACATACATCGCTGAAGATGTATGCAATGTTGATCCCAAATACTACAAGGTAATAGTACGCCACACACCGCACGTTGTGACATACATCGCTGAACAAGTATACAACATTGATCCCAAATACTACAAGGTAATAGTACGCCACACCCCGCACGTTGTGACATACATCGCTGAAGATGTATGCAATGTTGATTCCGAAATACTACAAGGTAATAGTACGCCACACCCCGCCCGTTGTGACATACATCGCTGAAGATGTATGCAATGTTGATCCCAAATACTACAAGGTAATAGTACGCCACACCCCGCACGTTGTGACATACATCGCTGAAGATGTATGCAATGTTGATCCCAAATACTACAAGATAATAGTACGCCACACACCGCACGTTGTGACATACATCGCTGAACAAGTATGCAACATTGATCCCAAATACTACAAGGTAATAGTACGCCACACCCCGCACGTTGTGACATACATCGCTGAAGATGTATGCAATGTTGATTCCGAAATACTACAAGGTAATAGTACGCCACACCCCGCCCGTTGTGACATACATCGCTGAAGATGTATGCAATGTTATTCCGAAATACTACAAGGTAATAGTACGCCACACACCGCACGTTGTGACATACATCGCTGAAGATGTATGCAATGTTGATCCCAAATACTACAAGGTAATAGTACGCCACACACCGCACGTTGTGACATACATCGCTGAACAAGTATACAACATTGATCCCAAATACTACAAGATAATAGTACGCCACACCCCGCACGTTGTGACATACATCGCTGAAGATGTATGCAATGTTATTCCGAAATACTACAAGGTAATAGTACGCCACACACCGCCCGTTGTGACATACATCGCTGAAGATGTATGCAATGTTATTCCGAAATACTACAAGGTAATAGTACGCCACACACCGCACGTTGTGACATACATCGCTGAACAAGTATACAACATTGATCCCAAATACTACAAGGTAATAGTACGCCACACCCCGCACGTTGTGACATACATCGCTGAAGATGTATGCAATGTTAATCCGAAATACTACAAGGTAATAGTACGCCACACACCGCACGTTGTGACATACATCGCTGAACAAGTATACAACATTGATCCCAAATACTACAAGGTAATAGTACGCCACACCCCGCACGTTGTGACATACATCGCTGAAGATGTATGCAATGTTGATCCGAAATACTACAAGATAATAGTACGCCACACCCCGCACGTTGTGACATACATCGCTGAAGATGTATGCAATGTTGATCCCAAATACTACAAGATAATAGTACGCCACACCCCGCCCGTTGTGACATACATCGCTGAAGATGTATGCAATGTTGATCCCAAATACTACAAGATAATAGTACGCCACACCCCGCCCGTTGTGACATACATCGCTGAAGATGTATGCAATGTTGATCCCAAATACTACAAGATAATAGTACGCCACACCCCGCACGTTGTGACATACATCGCTGAAGATGTATGCAATGTTGATCCCAAATACTACAAGGTAATAGTACGCCACACCCGCACGTTGTGACATACATCGCTGAAGATGTATGCAATGTTGATCCCAAATACTACAAGATAATAGTACGCCACACCCCGCACGTTGTGACATACATCGCTGAAGATGTATGCAATGTTGATCCCAAATACTACAAGATAATAGTACGCCACACCCCGCACGTTGTGACATACATCGCTGAAGATGTATGCAATGTTGATCCCAAATACTACAAGATAATAGTACGCCACACCCCGCCCGTTGTGACATACATCGCTGAAGATGTATGCAATGTTGATCCCAAATACTACAAGGTAATAGTACGCCACACCCGCACGTTGTGACATACATCGCTGAAGATGTATGCAATGTTGATCCGAAATACTACAAGATAATAGTACGCCACACCCCGCACGTTGTGACATACATCGCTGAAGATGTATGCAATGTTGATCCCAAATACTACAAGATAATAGTACGCCACACCCCGCCCGTTGTGACATACATCGCTGAAGATGTATGCAATGTTGATCCCAAATACTACAAGATAATAGTACGCCACACCCCGCACGTTGTGACATACATCGCTGAAGATGTATGCAATGTTGATCCCAAATACTACAAGATAATAGTACGCCACACCCCGCCCGTTGTGACATACATCGCTGAAGATGTATGCAATGTTGATCCCAAATACTACAAGATAATAGTACGCCACACCCCGCACGTTGTGACATACATCGCTGAAGATGTATGCAATGTTGATCCCAAATACTACAAGATAATAGTACGCCACACCCCGCCCGTTGTGACATACATCGCTGAAGATGTATGCAATGTTGATCCCAAATACTACAAGGTAATAGTACGCCACACCCCGCACGTTGTGACATACATCGCTGAAGATGTATGCAATGTTGATCCCAAATACTACAAGGTAATAGTACGCCACACCCCGCCCGTTGTGACATACATCGCTGAAGATGTATGCAATGTTGATCCCAAATACTACAAGGTAATAGTACGCCACACCCCGCACGTTGTGACATACATCGCTGAAGATGTATGCAATGTTGATCCCAAATACTACAAGGTAATAGTACGCCACACACCGCACGTTGTGACATACATCGCTGAAGATGTATGCAATGTTGATCCCAAATACTACAAGGTAATAGTACGCCACACCCCGCACGTTGTGACATACATCGCTGAAGATGTATGCAATGTTGATCCCAAATACTACAAGGTAATAGTACGCCACACCCCGCACGTTGTGACATACATCGCTGAAGATGTATGCAACATTGATCCCAAATACTACAAGGTAATAGTACGCCACACCCCGCACGTTGTGACATACATCGCTGAAGATGTATGCAATGTTGATCCCAAATACTACAAGATAATAGTACGCCACACCCGCACGTTGTGACATACATCGCTGAAGATGTATGCAATGTTGATCCCAAATACTACAAGATAATAGTACGCCACACCCCGCACGTTGTGACATACATCGCTGAAGATGTATGCAATGTTGATCCCAAATACTACAAGGTAATAGTACGCCACACCCCGCACGTTGTGACATACATCGCTGAAGATGTATGCAATGTTGATCCCAAATACTACAAGGTAATAGTACGCCACACCCCGCACGTTGTCACAAGCATCGCTGAATATGTATGCAATGTTGATCCCAAATACTACAAGATAATAGTACGCCACACCCCGCCCGTTGTGACATACATCGCTGAAGATGTATGCAATGTTGATCCCAAATACTACAAGATAATAGTACGCCACATCCCGCCCGTTGTGACATACATCGCTGAAGATGTATGCAATGTTGATCCCAAATACTACAAGATAATAGTACGCCACGCCCCGCACGTTGTGACATACATCGCTGAAGATGTATGCAATGTTGATCCCAAATACTACAAGGTAATAGTAAGCCACACCCCGCCCGTTGTGACATACATCGCTGAAGATGTATATAACTTAGATCCCAAATACTACAAGGTAATAGTACGCCACACACTACACGTTGTCACAAGCATCGCTGAAGATGTATGCAATGTTGATCCCAAATACTACAAGGTAATAGTACGCCACACACTACACGTTGTCACAAGCATCGCTGAATATGTATGCAATGTTGATCCCAAATACTACAAGGTAATAGTACGCCACACACTACACGTTGTCACAAGCATCGCTGAAGATGTATGCAATGTTGATCCCAAATACTACAAGGTAATAGTACGCCACACACTACACGTTGTCACAAGCATCGCTGAAGATGTATGCAATGTTGATCCCAAATACTACAAGGTAATAGTACGCCACACACTACACGTTGTCACAAGCATCGCTGAATATGTATGCAATGTTAATCCCAAATACTACAAGGTAATAGTACGCCACACACTACACGTTGTCACAAGCATCGCTGAAGATGTATGCAATGTTGATCCCAAATACTACAAGGTAATAGTACGCCACACCCCATGTCGCTTAACATGGTTTGCTGAGGATGCAAGAGATGTCAATACATTATTTCTTCTTCGAGATGTCTCGCAAGTATGAAAATAAGCAAGCTATTGGAAAACCATGTTCTTTCATGATATACGCTTTGAAAGTGTACTAATCCACACAATGGAGAATAAAGGAAAACAAATCAAACAAATAGTATTAAGAGAGATGGGGATGTCTAAGGACAAAAGGTTTCGTTGGCGCTGTGCGAAATCTTATAAATACTCATGCAAATCTTGGAACTCATTTTCAATGTAGAAATAAAGTTTTATCCTACATTTTTACTCTAAAAATTATATTGTTCATGAGCTTTGATTTTTGGTCAATGTGTGTTAGTAAATCACATGGTAAAGTTTTTTAAAGATTTTACGTAGTTTTTATCAAATTTATGTTTCTTATTATCCGCTACCATTAATATTTCTCATTAGAATAATATCAAAGTTTTTCTTACGCTCATTAAAATTCGGTGGATTTAGATATATACTCAAAGTTTAGCCATTTTATATATTTAATAGATTGTTTTACCTCTATTAGCTGAGGAACTAATTAATTTTAATGACTATTTAAATCTTGAGTTTACAATAATAATTTAAGATTTACATTTATTTTTCCACAAATATTTTATCTGTATTCGTTTGTTGTGCAAGGTATCAATTTATAACATTGACAAAGTTGAATATTCACTAAATTTTATTAGATAACATTTAAATAACATTTAATTACCACTTGACAAGTTCTAAGCTTGCTGATGTTTTACCCTACATTTAAAGTGTAGCTTACTATATAATTAATGCATATGTCATAGTAAAATGTGATAGTTTCTTTTACAATTTGACAAGTTCTACGATTTAACTTTTCAATTAATATGATTTCCTATGTGGAGAGTTCAAAATTATTAGCTAATGCTCATCCAAACTTCGTGAAGTAACTTACTCCTACATCATACTCATAAGTTGCTTATATAGAAATTTAACTACATGCAACATAAAAATCTATTGATTTCTAGGTTGTTCTAGAGATAAAAAGCGGAGAGACATAGAGAAATAAAATGATTGTTTTCACTAATGTTCAACCAATAAAACTATAAGAAATTAACTCTTTTCAATGTATACTTTTTATGAAAAATTGTGTAGATATTTGTAACTCAGCTAGTCGGTATAGCTATATATATATATATATATATATATATATATATATATATATATATATATATATATATATATATCCTACAATACCACGCCTATAACAAATTCTTTTCAAAGAAAAAGGTGTGGGGATTGTTTTACGCAAAGGATTTGCTCAAACAAGATTCTTGTTGAAAAGATTTATATCGAATTGAAACATATTTTAAAGTTGAAATGAGAAACAAATAAGACTTCACAGAACTTACAAAATTGTCTTTGAAGTTCAACCTCTTCCAGTCAGTTATAAGACGTTCATTCCTCAGTGGCTAAATGGAATGTGTATCTGTCTAGAATGTCTTTAAACAAAACTCTCTGACATTCTCAGAACCGCCCTTTTTTAAATCTTTAAATTTTATCGGGCACTCAGGTAACCTAGATATTCTTTTTTGTTGCTTTTTACGTTCATTTGATGGTACGTGCACTCTAAGCTACAGCTGTGCTGATAAAATACTAAATATGTTTAGGAGGCAAACTTTTTATTTTCTTAATTCGTAAGGACTCTGTTGTAAGTTAACTTCATGTGGGAAGATATATTCGTAAATGTTTGTTTTAAAGGATTGAGCCTTAAGTTACTTAAAATTATAATTATATCTGTATAGTAGAGTTTCACTACAGTTTTGTTCCTTGAAAATAAAAATTATGAATGTATGTGTAAATACGTTGCTAGTGTAATTGAGATAGTTCTCTACTCTGTCGATTTAATATAGTCGAACTCTTTCAAATTACTGAGCTTTAAGTTCATATTTTTATAAAAAATATTAAAAATTGAACAGGTTTTATTTTGATATCTTACCCCCTTTAACTTAAAGCATATTAAGCATTAGGCTAAGGAAACGGGAATTTTCCGGACATTTGCCTTTATTCAGTGAAACAAAAAAAATCAGTAACACTACGTTTCGAAACCTGAAATCTTATCTATTCTTCAGGTAAATAACTAACCTAATACATAATTGCAAACTTGGTTAACTCCATTGACCATTGACATTACCTGAGGTCAAATGTCAGACTGACCGGCGTAGTGCCTTGGCCGGCCTAGCTGTACACCGGGTAGTTGAGTCTTCCAAAATGAACTGACGCCTCACACTTCTATCTCTAGCTCAGGAGCGGGTTCTCTACAAGTTGAGAGATATATCGTAACCCCTACTGCCCTCTTTATATTTTCTGTAACCCGTTAGATTTGTTATTGCATTACTTTTGACCCAAAACAAGTCAACTGTATGGATTTAATTGTCCCATCCCCCGATGACACTTAACAATATTTATCTTTAACAATTTAATCTCTGTTTTTATGTCTCTTGTTCATTAGAAAGGCATATATATATACAGGGTGAGTTTTTTAAAGTGATCCAATAGCTAACTTTTTAATTACACGACTTAGCACCACACTTTAAATTTGGAACTTGCTCTATTTTAAGTTTCACTCAGGGATACACTTTCAAATTTTTTGAAATGGCCGCCATTTTCCAATATGGCGGTCAACTTTAAAATCTCTTATGGAACACCCTGTATTTTATGTTGTTGTTAGATTCTAATCAACAAAATAATACATTTTAGATTTTGAGAGTTTTTCAATATCTCTAATGGTTCAGGAGCTACGTGGACTGGAAGTTTTCATAATTTTTGCCAATATGGCGGCCAACTTTAAAATATTTTATGGAACACCCTGTATTTTATGTTGTTTTTATATTATAAACTACAAAATAAGACATTTTTGCATTTTAGAGTTTTTCTATATCTCTAATGGTTCAGGAGCTACGTGGACTGCAAGTTTTTATCATCAGTCCGAAAAAATCCGAAAAATCTGTATATATATATATATATATATATATATATATATATATATATATATATAATATTATATATTATATTATTATACATACGAACAAATTATGTTTTGTTTTTAGTTTTTAACTTTGACCGAGAAGGATACGAGAGAAATATGAAATGCTAACTAAAAAAACCTTCAGCATTGACCCAAGGTGATAAAATTGTAATGTGCTCGATAAATAGTTAGCAAAAACTTGCGTAGCTTCAGAGTCGTTAATATATCTTAAGAAAGTAGTCATACAATGTTTGTAAAAGTAATGTTTAGATATCATTATTTACTATACTACAAACTAAATAGTGTTTTTGAGATCCGAGGTGTATATCTTAGAATTTATTTTACGTTTATATCTCGTAAGAATTTCAGACACTTCGTGCACTAAGTTTTTTATCAGTATACTACATTTCAGGATTAATTGTGAACAAGAATACTACCGTTGTTCTTAATACTCGTTGATTGAGACTAACCTTTGTAAATAGGTAGTATTAACAGATAGCTTCGATGAATTCAATAGTCAACCTTAACCAATAATACTTTTCAAGATTACGATAATTTCCTTTATGCTGAACTGTTAACTAGAGTAAGTCTTAACCACACCACCCTAATATATTATGCATTAAGATATTTATAAATAAATAATAATGTTTAAAATATATATTGTGGTTAAAAAAGAACTTTAGCTGTATTGCATTTACTTAAAAATATATTCAATCGTGCTATGACTAAATTGACAAGCAAAAATTGAAAATTACAGCTCAATCGATGTTTTCAAATTAAATATATAAATTATTATTTCTTCTTCAGTTTTACGTTTTGACGTGGCAACTACGTAATAAATAGTTTATTTCCTTTTATCGCTTGAGCTGGATCAGAAATAATAATGAATATTTATTATACTTGTATACCAATGGTGATATGACGTTACCTATACTTTAGTATTGTTAACACATCTGTGTTTGTAATTAAAAAAAAAGTAAAATCGCTTATTCCAAAAATGCATAGACACCGTTTGAGCTACCGTATAGGCAGGGAATGAATTCCAAAATTAATTACTAATCATCCTACACGTTCTGAATGTAAAGGTTTAAAAAATACATTTTATCTTTTTGTACAGCCTGAAATCCAACCTATAGAAGGGAAGATTAATGGTTTGCTAAGACCTGCAATAAAAAGGAGATTGATGTCCAGCCAGTCTGGGCTCCGACAAAATGACAAAATGTAAGTTGCTTTGATTTAAAAATGGCAAGAAAGATTTTTATTCCCCTGCGCGATAGCAAAATGATAATGAATAATTACAAAATTTATTTAAGCAACGTAACTTATTTTTAGTATTTATCGGGTGAATATACCTAATATATCGTCATATTTTTAAGTATTACGTTTAAATTTAATATAAATTATTGGGAATAAATAATGTTTTGTTAAACTTCACATTTCTTCACGTTAAGTCCGGTATTTCGATATTAATTTTTACTATGTAATATAATTTTTAATTCAGGTAGTTTTAACATGTAATTTATAATTTGTATAGTATTTAATGTGTTATATTATTATCTAAAATTGTATAGTGTTTTTATCTGTAAGAGATAAAAAGTATATATTTATTTTAAGGCATTGATAATACAATGCATTAGCTTAATAATAATATTAATTTTGATATAGTTAGGCAAAAAGGTTATTATACACTTTGACCTTTCAGCTATTTTAGGGAATAGTGAGAGATTTATTGGCTTGGAGTAGGAACGAATGGGAACCTAACAGATAACCATCATAAGTCGTATATCATGGTAATGTTAAGGATACATATTGAATCTGTATATTTAGTGAAATTTTTTGTTGGTATTTATTTAGAAAATATAACCAATCATACCACATTGATATATTCAAAGTTGCTATAGCATAGATGGTTGTTTCCTTTCTTATTGACGATCCGATCGTTTGATCAGCAAAATCTCGAGTGAATATGCAGTGATAATCAAACAGCTTATATTGATAATATCAATGAGCTTCATTAGCTATTAGACAAGGATCTCAATAACTTTCGCTATGCTTAGCCAAGTCTCATATTATGACGTGCGCCATTATCCAACACAAAACTACCCATATATAAATGTAATTTTATGCAAAATTAAAAATATACAACTGAGTTTATTCATTACACTAGTTTGAGGCGATGAAGCTAATAAAAAAAAATTATTATTACATTTTACGTTATAGATAACGTAACTTTAAATAGACTGACCTTAATACTGATAAATTACCACATAATTACCTTGTAATGATACATAACATCAATCTATATAGAAATTATTTAATTTTAATCATAATACCTGATTATAAAACAGTGTTTATTTAATTTATTTAATTTCTCGTAAGGTTTCTTAATGGTAAACTTGTAATGTTATAGAAGTATAAAAGAGTTCCGTTACAAGTAAACATATTTAAACACAATCCATGATTCATTTTAACTATAACAAGCTACCTTTCTTCCAAACAAATAAAATGCTTTTAGGTATTTTTGAGTTTTAAGATTTCAATATAATACAGTTGCATAATGTTGGGAGTTGTTACGATTATATAAACATGCCAGCAGCAATGTGTGTTAGAAACCCACCAGAGTTGTACAAACCAAAAATGTAACGAAATAATATTCAGTATGACATTTAGAAATGTCAGAAATCTACCTTTTTTCGACTGAGTCGGTAGTGATATTTATAGATCGAACGTATAAGAAAGGAATACCTCATCAAAACTCATTCAAACGATAATTATGTGAAAACATATGTTTAAATAATTACAACTGAAAAAATTCCATAAAATTTTGGTTAAAAATGTATTTAGTATTATTACTTAGATATTCTGGCAATTGATGGCGTGTTTGAGGCTGTATAGCGTGTAACTCGCCTTCGGCTCGCTGGGGGGCCCCAGGCCCCCAAACTGGATGCTTAAAAATTTGGGGATTAGATGGATTTGGTGATTGGTTAAATTCGGACATAAGGTTTCATGTTCCCTGCTCTATCCGATTCCGAGAATCGTACGGGCATATCGCTTCGCTAACGCTCAGCCAATTAATATGTGGTGTATAATAATAATCAATAGACATCGTAGAACAGTAATTTATGTGTTCGCGAAATTAGAAGACAAGAAGAATTTGATGGTAACTAAAGTCAGCGTATATCATAGTTTAATTTTCCGGATTCACCCAAACTTTTGACTTTGAGAGCGTTTTACGGCTTAACCGTTAGAGATACGACAAAAAGTGACTGAACCTTTCTTGTCGGAAATTTAATTTTATCTCTCGATTCCGTTGTCAGATTTGAAGTACGACGTCTGGTTTAGGTGGTAGAACGCTTTTGATAAAAGTCTGCACTGGCCAACTATGGTGAATTGTTTAGTTTAAACAAAATAAAAACTACCTTTATCAGATTATTAGGTTGTTCAGGGGGTCTAATTTAATCAGGAATTCATCTACCAGAATATTTGCGGGAGGGGGTTTATGTTATCGGGGGTTATAAGAACGCGTGGTACTTTTCTGGGAAATGTGTGTCTGTGCTACAAAAATATGTGTACAGTAATTTTATAAAAAAAAGTTGATCAGAGGTTACAATTACTTAGGAAATTATCATTCCATACCACAGTGTTCATAAGGAATCAGTATTTAATTAAAATTATTAAAACGCACTCTGTCCCCATCTACTATTGACGCTTAGCTAACTCTTAGCTAATTTAAAATCTGGGGTTGTATTCACTCGTTAACCTAGCAAAGCAAGTGCAATCGGAACCTGGAATGAATTACGCAACTATTAGTCACATATAAATTAAAATCTCCAAAAATTGCCAATTCACGACAAATATTTTACTATTTAAGGCGATTTTCGGGCTTGCGAAAGCTAAATTTCGGGATATACGACAAAAAGCTACTGGACCTTTTTTGTACACCTTGTCATTTTATTTTAGTAGAAACTTTTATATTTAATCTAAGACTGAAGGTTCGACCGCTATTCACTCCAGAAACAATTGTCACGTCAAAATTACATAATATTAGCATTTATTAGCCAAAAAAATAAAGATAGAGCAAAAAGCTACTTAACCTTTTTTGTAGATCACTTCAATTACTAATCAAAACAATTTTTATATTCAAGCTAGACCCAACGGTTCGGTCACTATCGAGCCCGGAAGGTAAGTTATTAAGTACAATCTTCAACATGATCACGTTTTACGGCTAAACCAATGAAGATAGAGTAAAAAATCACTGATTCTTTTTTGTAGATTGCCTTATTTTGTATTGAAATCACATTTTTAAATTTGTGCTAAACTTAAACTGCTGATCGCAATGTAGCCCAGAATCACAATTTTAACGGAAAACTTAAAAAAGTAATGCGTTTAAACGCGTTTTCCGGCCAAACCATTGGGGATAGGGCAATATGTTACTGGACCTTTTTTGTAGATCGTGCAATTTCCTAAATCCTAATGAAAATTTGTTTTGAGCTACGACCAATAGTTTAGCCGCTATCAGGCCCGAAATGTAAATTTTAAGGCGAAAATTTCCAAAAAAATTCACTTAATCGCGTTTTGCAGTAAAAATAATGGAGATATAGTAAAAAGTCACTGCACCTTTTTTGTAGACCATATTATTTCCTAAATCTAACCTTTGTTTTATTTTGACCTCCGACCAATTGTTTCGCCGCTATCAACCCCAAAAACAAAGTTTTCGCGTGAAAATTACAAAAAAATTGCACATAATCACGTTTTTCGGCCAAACCAATGGAGATAAGGCAAAAGATCACTGGACCTTTTCTGTAGATCGCGTAATTTGCTAATTTGATGGGTCAATCAGATTTGAGCTACGACCAACGGTTCGGCCGCTATCGGGCTCGAAACATTATTTTTAACGAAAAATCTCTGGAATGTCAAATATTCAAGCGTTTTGTCGCTTAACCATGGAAGATAGAGCAAAAAGTCATTGGACCTTTTTTGTAGTTCACTTCATTCCTGACTATGAATTTTTCGTCAGATCCGAGCTAGCTCCAACGGTGCTCCCGCTATCGGGCTTACAAAAAAGGCCTGCAAGGGTAAAAAATGCGCATTTTTTTAACAATTTTTTTTGAGGGGTTTAAAAGTAAAAATGTCCAGTTTTCAGACTTTTCCTCCGGGTCATATTGCAAAAGGTACCTGCATGCCAAATTTCAAGTTTCCAGCACTTCTAGAACTATGTTAGAATTTGTATCTATATATCAGTGAGTCAGTCAGTCAGTTTCACATGCGGCTGTATAGTATATTAGATAAGTGAAGGAATAAGGAAATAACGTATTACTACGTGAAGCAGACTTAGATTAGATCTAGTAATACTTTCATAGTATTTCAAGTGGATTGATTGAATGGTAGGGGATAATTCATGGAAGGACGACTTTTTCTCTTCATATTAAACGTTAAAACTGCCGAGGGATCCGTAAGTCATAAAATGGAGGCGTTGGAGCATTAAGAACTCTCTCAATAAGTGTCTTAAAACTGTTTACTTTGCCACCGAATGGATATCTGGTTTACTTCAATCTGAAGTCTGTCTTATTCGGTCCACAGTGAGTTGGTTCGGCTTGCATTTGTGGTGAATTTTTGTTGTTGTTTATTTGTGTTGAGCCCTTATTACCTTTAAATGCATTCAATTAAAGCTCAGAACGGCGACAAATATTTATTGCCTGAAAAGGTTTAGAATCATTAATGTAAAACAATTGCTCTTAAATAACAAAACATTACTATTTCCCTTAAGATTGTTTATATGCCGCATACCACAGGTTTCATAATGACATGAGTGAGATAAAAATGACTACACTTAAATATAAATATTTTGAAAATTTAATTTATTTTGGATTGTAATTTATGTTTAGGATTTGTTGTACTTAAAAACGCACTTTGATTTGGATACTACTTTTTAGTTTGTGATAGAATAATGTATTCCATATTTATTTGTTACATATTTTATAAATGGTAATTACCTTACTTTAATAAACCATAAAATTAATTTAAGGTTTAATGGAAAGACAAACATAGATAATTTAGTTAAATAGAATCTTTAACCTGTTATGGAGCTAACAGTTTCATGAAAACTTACGGTCTCTAGAGCCATTATACCTCGTAGATTTTAAAAATTGCACGATATGTAAAATATCAGGGCGTTTGGAAATAGACCTTGGAAATTTTTGGGTGTATAGAAGTTTTAAGACTTAAGAGGTATTATTTTATTGGAATTTTCAATCTTGAAATTTGATAAATATCTGGAGAAAACAACTTCAAAGATTTTTGTCTTCCAGAGATTTTTGGATATTTAGTTTATTTGTTACTTCCTGACAGTAGTGCGGTTTTCGTATCTGACACTTTCTACTTCATATCATATATATATATATATATATATATATATATTTATTTTTCTATACCAGCTGGTGTTTCAATGATTAAATATTTCAGTATAATTTAATTAGTTATATTTGAGGAACTATAGTAGAATATAATATCAGTACTCGGAATTTTAAAGCATTTATGAGCTCTCACAATTTGGATTTTTTTTTATAATATGAAATCTTAGATATTTCAATCGTCTTATGAAATATTCCAATGGTTTTTGTATGTTGATAAAAAATTCTCATGGAATCCTATTTACTTTGCGGTCAAAAGATCAATTGAATGTGTGTCCGTCTGACTGTCCATCTGTAAAATACCTCATTCGTTATGTTTAGACTTGTCTTTGATATTCCATTTTATCGGTTTTCTAGTGTAGTATTTCGTTATTTTGGTTACTAAGTAACTGCCCTATTACTATTTAAATGTTATAACTAAATTATGAACACCTTATTTACTATTAGATATGTGATTGTTACTTACTAATCAGCTATAACATATATCACCTTAAACATGTTTCTCCAACGTATTTAATGAAAAAAGAAGTAGAACTGTTTAACCGACAAGGGAGTGTCCGATATATTAAAGAGAAATTATTCCAATAAGATTTACATATTATTTCTCTCAGTGCTATATCTCGGTGCTCCAGTGACAACAAATTAGGAGTGTGTTGGTAATGGATGGGTGTAGTTTCAACTTATATGTAGCAGACAAGTAATTACTGGAGTAATTGGTCGCGTTTTACACTTACGTGGATTTCCTCTATAATAGTAATGGATGGTTGTGGGGTCAACTTAGGTGTAGCAGACTGGTAATTACTGGAGTAATTGGTCGCGTTTTACACTTACGTGGATTTCCTCTGTAATAGTAATGGATGGTTGTGGGGTCAACTTAGGTGTAGCAGACAGGTAATTACTGGACTAATTGGTCGCGTTTTACACTTACGTGGATTTCCTCTGTAATAGTAATGGATGGTTGTGGGGTCAACTTAGGTGTAGCAGACTGGTAATTACTGGAGTAATTAGTCGCGTTTTACACTTACGTGGATTTCCTCTGTAATAGTAATGGATGGTTGTGGGGTCAACTTAGGTGTAGCAGACAGGTAATTACTGGACTAATTGGTCGCGTTTTACACTTACGTGGATTTCCTCTGTAATAGTAATGGATGGTTGTAGTTTCAACTTATATGTAGCAGACAGGTAATTACTGGAGTAATTGGTCGCGTTTTACACTTACGTGGATTTCCTCTGTAATAGTAATGGATGGTTGTGGGGTCAACTTAGGTGTGGCAGACAGGTAATTACTGGAGTAATTGGTCGCGTTTTACACTTACGTGGATTTCCTCTGTAATAGTAATGGATGGTTGTGGGGTCAACTTAGGTGTGGCAGACAGGTAATTACTGGAGTAATTGGTCGCGTTTTACACTTACATGGATTTCCTCTGTAATAGTAATGGATCGTTGTGGGGTCAACTTAGGTGTAGCAGACAGGTAATTACTGGAGTAATTGGTCGCGTTTTACACTTACGTGGATTTCCTCTGTAATAGTAATGGATGGTTGTGGGGTCAACTTAGGTGTAGCAGACAGGTAATTACTGGAGTAATTGGTCGCGTTTTACACTTACGTGGATTTCCTCTGTAATAGTAATGGATGGTTGTAGTTTCAACTTATATGTAGCAGACAGGTAATTACTGGAGTAATTGGTCGCGTTTTACACTTACGTGGATTTCCTCTGTAATAGTAATGGATGTTGTAGTTTCAACTTATATGTAGCAGACAGGTAATTACTGGAGTAATTGGTCGCGTTTTACACTTACGTGGATTTCCTCTGTAATAGTAATGGATGGTTGTAGTTTCAACTTATATGTAGCAGACAGGTAATTACTGGAGTAATTGGTCGCGTTTTACACTTACGTGGATTTCCTCTGTAATAGTAATGGATGGTTGTGGGGTCAACTTAGGTGTAGCAGACTGGTAATTACTGGAGTAATTGGTCGCGTTTTACACTTACGTGGATTTCCTCTGTAATAGTAATGGATGGTTGTGGGGTCAACTTAGGTGTAGCAGACAGGTAATTACTGGAGTAATTGGTCGCGTTTTACACTTACGTGGATTTCCTCTGTAATAGTAATGCATGGTTGTGGGGTCAACTTAGGTGTAGCAGACAGGTAATTACTGGAGTAATTGGTCGCGTTTTACACTTACGTGGATTTCCTCTGTAATAGTAATGGATGGTTGTGGGGTCAACTTAGGTGTAGCAGACAGGTAATTACTGGAGTAATTGGTCGCGTTTTACACTTACGTGGATTTCCTCTGTAATAGTAATGGATGGTTGTGGGGTCAACTTAGGTGTAGCAGACAGGTAATTACTGGAGTAATTGGTCGCGTTTTACACTTACGTGGATTTCCTCTGTAATAGTAATGGATGGTTGTGGGGTCAACTTAGGTGTAGCAGACAGGTAATTACTGTAGTAATTGGTCGCGTTTTACACTTACGTGGATTTCCTCTGTAATAGTAATGGATGGTTGTGGGGTCAACTTAGGTGTAGCAGACAGGTAATTACTGGAGTAATTGGTCGCGTTTTACATTTACGTGGATTTCCTCTGTTAATAGTAATGGATGGTTGTGGGGTCAACTTAGGTGTAGCAGACAGGTAATTACTGTAGTAATTGGTCGCGTTTTACAGTTACGTGGATTTCCTCTGTCCGTCCCAATTTATCTATCGATACATTCTAGTTATGTTAACAAAGTAAAATTGTTTTAGCAAACAAATTTGGACTGCTTTGGAATAATAATTAAATCTTTACAAGTCTTATTGCAGTGCTATTTTAAAATTCAATCAATAATAATTTTTTCCATTATTTTAGAAATGTACTATCAAATATTGTTTATATAAAAATAATTAGCACGCAATACATATATAAGTGTTGTAAAAAATGTAACATAATAAAAGCTCTAGTTGGAGTTCAATAAATTAAGCTAACAAAAATTATAAAGTATATACAATAACTAAATTTAGCGGCCCAACTGCAAGCATTTTTAATAGCTAATATACAAATGTACATGTATTACTTGGCTGGGATGCTAGTCGAAGAGATAGTAAAGCTGTCGGTCTTCATAGGGTACGCTAACACAGTGGCAGCTAATACGAGATATGCTGTTTATCTGTGTATAAATCGAAAAAAGGACGTCTAAAGGACTCATCACTAGACGTACAACCCACAAGTTTCCTCAACGAAACTCAAGCTTGGCAGCCGCAATTACATTTCAAGTGCAAGTTAACAATTTGCCCTAACAGCCATCCAAATAGTAGCGGGCTATTTGAGAAGAGACAAATCCGTATTTACAATAAGGGGTGTAAATGGACTGAACTTACCAAGAAACTTCTTTCTCTCTAGTGATTAGGAGAACAACAGAAGATCTGGATAGGTTAACGAGATTGAAGCTTTTCCTCCCATGATAGTTGGAACTATGTGTACTGGAGCTGTGTCTCTAAGTGCTGACAAAGTGCACTGTACTCAAAACTTGCTTTATTACTCAGCCTCTAGAGTAATTCCTGGATTCAGCTACTGACTGACATTCCTCATACACGGTTGTTAATCATGAAAAAATTGCAACCACAATATTTTTAGCT
Organism: Homalodisca vitripennis; assembly: GCF_021130785.1. Classification (NCBI taxonomy): domain Eukaryota; kingdom Metazoa; phylum Arthropoda; class Insecta; order Hemiptera; family Cicadellidae; genus Homalodisca; species Homalodisca vitripennis. The sequence goes on along the minus strand of NC_060214.1, from coordinate 131,734,367 downwards.
ACCATATCAAAATATCCTGTTTTTTTATAATAAATGTTTTATTATGACGTATTTTTGTAACTATACCGTGTGCTACAAACTCTGCCCCCTAATACTAACTTTTTTATGAACAGGGATGAAGTGATTTACTTTTGTGGATGTTTTTAGGACCAACTTGAGAGTTCTTTTATCTATGAAATGATTTGATAATGCTTTGTTTTAGGGAAGGATCAAAACTTCAAATAGGAATTCTTAGCAAGTGACCAAATTTTAAAGGTATTATAAAAATTAAAAGAATGGTGCAAATTGTTCTCTGTTAAATTAGGTGATGAAATAAAATTTGAGTTGTTTTTAAATTCCCATACAGTTTAATTTACATTTAAAACTATTGTAAGCTACTTATTGGTAATGTTGAGGACTTACGACATAAAATAAAAAGAAGTAATTACAATAATTAACAAACATAAATAGACCATGATGAACAGTGCATTAATTAGGCTTTTTTGCCTGACCAAAGCCCATTAGGAAGTCCTGGAAACACCAATAGCTGGTTTTGCCATGGCATCTCTTGTTTGTTACAGTTAATATTTGAGACATGAAGTCCAGATTGACACAGTAACTGGTTATATAAACATCCCCAAAAGTAAATCAACCAATCTCTATTGACACGAAATTCCATAGTGGGAAGGAATTTAAGACAACCAGTATTACAGTGTAACTGAGATTTTATTTACTAAATAGTAGTATAGAAATATTGTTTTTAAATATAGAGCTCCCTTTATTATAAACTCAAGATTAAGATTAAAGTTATTAGCAACAGCGCGGTGCGTGTAACCTGTTATTTCAAGAATGCAACTCTGATCAAAGTGTTCCAAACATTCCTTTGCTCTCTGCATCCCTGAGGTTCCTTTGTAACTATAAATGAAACGCTCTGGATGTAGTTTCACCCGGTTTAACTTCACACATTATGCTTATATTGCATGGACACTTTTTACAAAACTGTATAGCGTTGAGTTGTTCTTGTACTACCATTATTCTTCAAACCAACGAGTTAATTTTCAGAAAAGAATTTAACTAATTTTGTCGCTTAATTAATTTTACTTCATTATGTAAATAAAAAAGAATAAATGTTTAGCGTAAAGGATGCGATTGGCCAAAACAGCATAAACAGACCTGTAAAGTGACACCCATTAAACTGATGCTTCGATAAACTATTTGAACTTAACAAACAGACTGGAGATTGAGTAAATATAATCTTTTCAAATACTTGTCGTGGTACCGCCTCCGTGAATCTAATTTTATCAGTAATGCCTAAGAATCAACAAAATACATAGCAAAAGCTCATTACCACTTAGTTGGCCATAAAAATGGCATTACAGGTTAAGCTGAAATTGAAACATGGAACCAAATATCTCTATCGTATATGTCACTAAACTATTGATTTATCAATATCAGGCGTCAATGAAAGCGTTTGTTTAAAATCTAAACACATTTCAAAATGATTATTAACATTAAAATTCTATTGTTAATCTCAGAAGCGGAAGAAAACTATCTCTACACTTTAGGTTACCTCTATTTTCCAGAAATCTTGTGAACTGGCTACAAATATGAAGTGACTACTACGTGGTACAGTTTCATTCACAGAGTTACAAACTAATGAAAATTCAATGTTATAAATTGTTTACATTCTTTATAAAGCGTTTTCTTACGTCTTTATAAAATTTTTAAATCGTTGAAAAAGAACCATATGAGATCTTAACACCGCCCGACTACAGTAAATTATACAATAACATATTTCGGTAACTTGATAAGTAGACATTTTGCACGTGGCGTACATTGTAATTTTTCTGGATATTACAGATAAATAAAACAGAGAATCTTATTATAGTACCTTGGTGAAGAGGAGCATTCCCTGAGGATGTTTTTACATTTTAAATTAAGAACTACATTCCATTTTAAATGCATAACGTTGTCAAAACCATAACCGGCAGTCCTAATGTATCCTGAGTTCTAGCAAAAAGTATCTTTATCATTTATTTGTAATATTTATTTTTAAGACCGGTATATGTGTTAAATTTGTGAATAGAATTTTAAAATATAAATTTTAAACATATTAATGACATTCTTGCAGCTCTTGTCTTATTGGAAATTATATATTAATTTAAACAAACTCTACAATAATATAAAGTTTTTTATTTTTGTGAGGCCTTTCGTACTCAATGAGTACATCTTCGGACTCACACAAATCAATAAAAGTAATAATAACAATAGTAACATAAACAATTTTGTACTAAATAATAACATATGTCATTAAAAATACAAAGAGGTAATATTCTGTTACAGCACAGTATGTTATATGTATATATAAAAATAAAGTTTATATTTAGTTAAATCAAATAAAGTAACGGTGAATTTTGAAAAGGCCCAGGTTCGTTGTTTACCAGATTATTTTGGTCCTTTTTTATAAAAATTGTTTCATATGCATCAAGGAATTTTTTATTTTGTACTTCTTTTAATAATTTTGCATTCGAAAAAGAGTGTCCAGTTTGAAGTACATGTTTTGCCATGGCTGATCTTTCTTCCTGTTGGTATTTTAAACATGTCCTATGTTCCTTAGCTCTCTGTTTTAACTTTCTTTTTGTTTGGCCAATGTATTTTAAATCGCAATTGTCAAAATTGATTTGATAAATTCCAGATTTTTCTTCTTCATTAATTTTATTCTTGGGATTTCCTAATATATTCTTTAATTTAATTTTGGAATTTGTAGATACATTAATAATGGCATGTTCCTTAAAACTTTTAGTAATATCTGTAGATAGATTGTTGTAGGAAACAGATATCCATTTTTCAGGTTCTTTACTTTTCATTTGATATAAGGTTGTTCTAGAATTTCTTTCAATAAATTTCTTTTTCTTTTTTATCATTTTGTCAATCATGTTAGTTTTGTAGCCGTTAAATAAAGCAGTTTCCTTTATTTACTTCACTTCTTTTTTATAATTTTCTGTTGATAATGGAGTATGTAAAAACCGATGGATTAAATTGTGAAAAGCTGCTCTTTTTTGTGAAGGGGGATGAAATGAATCAACTGGGATGAATCTGTCATTTTGTGTTGGTTTTCTGTATATTTTAATTTTGTTATTTTTAAAATTTGTATCATATTGTTATAGTTTGTTCAAGTTTATGTCTTGTTATTGCTTTAATAATTTTACTATTATAGTCGTTCAAATTTTATTTTTGATTGTTGCTCTCGTTGCCTGGACACTAGTCTTGTTGCACTTGCTGTTTTGCTCACCAGCTCCTGACTTTTTTGTCTTAGTTGTTGTCCACATATTTAATGCAAGTATTATTGTGTATTTAAATAGTATTAGTAGGCCTATATTTTATTGTGTTATTCAAATATTAATAATTATTATTGTAAAAATGGTGGATACCGTTGATGAACAAATAAATAAATAAATAATGAGTCTTTATTAAAAGACAGTGAATGAATAAAGATATGTATCGATAAATCGGTAGAGATTGGTAGGCATTTGCTGCAAAATTTACGATCATCTTATAATTGGGCCCAAGTCAGAAGACAAGGCTATAATTATTATTTAATATGTTGGCCTATCTGTAGGATTGCTGCAAAGAATTAAACGGAGAATGTTTAGTTAATGCTATTAAAAATGTTATCAACTTCCAATTCAATTAAACATATCTTTATTTCACAAAAAATATATATAGTTGTACAAAAATGTACAACATTTTTACAAATTATAAAAAAATTATAACATAGCATTAATCCAAAAACTACGAAAACGAAATAAAGTTGGGACCTAATAGGTATTACCTGTGTTTGGTTTTGATGTACATACACATCAAAAGAAAAAAAACTCGAAAAACTTATGTGCCACTTAAAAATTACTCATAGTATAAAATACACATCTGATGAATTTTTATGTTTAGCTCCTAACTGTGGCATTAAAAATATTAAATATAAACACAATACATAGACAATAATAATTCAAAACTAAACCATAGAAACCCTATATAAAAACATTTATTTTTATATTTAAACAAATTAAGTACCCTATCTACTTAAAAAGAGAAAAAAATAAATTAAGTACATTGGTATAAAATAATTATTACAAAATAAATAAGGCATAATGTCAAATATTTATTGTGCCTCTACATAATTACGCATACATATTGTACATGCATAAAAATCAAAGTCCTGTAAAATACACAACAGGAAATAATACACTAAATAGAAATGATATTTAATACGTATATTTACTTAATAATGTTCTATATTCATCTGTCTTCTATTGTGTTAAAAATGTTTTTAGATCGATGAAAAGGTTATTTTTGACGATGGAAGGATTGTGAAGGAAACAGGATTTTTCCGGACATTTGCCATCGTTCAGTGAAACAAGAAAACAGTAACACTACGTTTCGAGATCTGCAATCTGATCTCTTCTTCAGGTAAAGAACTAACCTAACACATTAAGTATTAAGTGCATGTCTTTAGTGTTAGTGAAGTTGACAACAACATGTAGGTTGTGATTCCTGACTTAGGCGTGCCAAAACGCTTTAGTAAGATTTGTTTATTTTAACTAGTTTGTAATTATGTGTTAGGTTAGTTCTTTACCTGAAGAAGAGATCAGATTGCAGATCTCGAAACGTAGTGTTACTGTTTTCTTGTTTCACTGAACGATGGCAAATGTCCGGAAAAATCATGTTTCCTTCATTGATGAAAAATTTTTTTTACTATAATACTTTCCAATGATTCCGCTAAATATGTTAAAAAATCTTGTGTCGTACAACTGAAAAATTTTTGATGAATAGTGAGATGGGATTTTGGACCTGGCATCAAGTTATATCTTCTTAATTCACAATAATTTTTATTGACATTTCGTGCAGTTTTATGTGATGTGCTTCTCATGAAAAGCAACTTAAGAACTTTAAATACCTAGAGGTTGTGCAACGGAAGAATCCTTAATTCATTAAAAATAGGCCAAGAGTGATCTAGTTCACTCTTTCGTGAAATTAGCCGTACAAAGTGTTTCTGTACAATGAAAACCGGATAAAGTGTTGTGGGGTATGCTCCCACCCCTTAAGCATGAGAGAGCATAGCCCAATTTTGATCCTACTAGTGCATGGTAAATAATCAATTGAACATTTTTAGGACAGTAATTCCGCAATAAATAGAACTTTCTTAAGCTAGTAAAAAGATCTTTTTTTAGTTTTATAATTTGATTTTCCAAGACAAATTTTCATCAACTACTAAACCCAAGCACTAAATTTTGTTGACGTTATCGACTTTCAGGCATCCACAATCATTCAACTATACACAATTACAATTTAACTCATGATAAGTAACTGGCGTACTAAACAAAATCTCCTCCCTTGGACAAAAAGCCATATACTTTATTTTCGCTCAGGATCTTAAAGCTACTATCAAACCAAAGCCTCAACGCTTCTAAATCGCTAAGTAGCTCGTTAAAAACCACATTTATATCCTTATTGCTGGATATGAAGGCTGTATTGTCAGCTATTGCAACAAGCTATTCTTTAAAATTACCTTTGCACAAATCATTAATGTTATTTATTTATATTTAATTTCAAATAATATAACATTATGTTATAAGTTATTAACAACATTTGACTATATAAGCTTCCTTTTTTGTTTTGATCTTGGGACCTGTATTTTGTTTGAAGAACAGTATTAACAATGGGCAATGACCCAAAAAGATTTTAAATTAAATTCATAATATTTCTATACATATTGTATATAGGTAGTAAATATTTATTTATTTGAAGTTTTTAGTTATTGAAAAAAAAAAACCACAGCTACATAAATATGAATTAAGTGTAATATATTAGCAGAACATTAGTAAACCTCACCCCCCCTCCATGGGGGGGTGAGTTGTAAAGGGTGTAACTGAATTTCTATTTATATGTCCCACAATATCTGAAAAACACACTTACACTAGAATTGAAAGAATGCAAAACTTTTAATTTATGTGCGTGCAACCTGGAGCCGAAGCAAGTCATAGCTTGGTTTTGGTTGAGCGTTAGCAAAGCTTATGATCCAGTGTAATCTGAAGATTGAAATCAGCTAGTACAAACTGGAATTATTGTTTTTTGTATACTTTCTGAGAAGTAATGCCATTATTAACTATAGGGATGTTTATGAAACCCTAAATATATGTATGACATATTGAAAACGATCATTAGGAGCCGTTAATCATTATACATGAAACTTTATTTTTAAGGTTTTTTTTTATTTACCCAGAGGGATATAGTTTTAAAAAGTAATTAAACTGAATAATTAATTAGCGTGGCAGATTTTCATTACGTCTGACTGGGGACTGAATAAAAATGTGTTCTATATGTTCGCAGGTCGAGTGAAGCCGCTTACAATTTACGTGGTGTGGTGTTCACCAAGCCTGTAAGTAGTTATGCGTACTTATTTACTTAACCAAAGAAATAATACATAAATCTCTAATACTTTTATGCCATAGTATATTACAAATGAACACAAATTGTACTTTTTTTAATATATATAAATACTTAAAATCTTGACACATTTATGCTAGTTAAGTGAGTTTTATTTACCTAACTAAAAAATAATAATTAGTTATTTTTGTCATAATACAGTAGAAGTTAACACAAATTGTACTGTTGTAAGTATATAAAGGCTTTAAGCTTCACAAATAAGTTTTCACACTAAATTAATATGGGTAGTGAAAAACAAGTCTTGATTGATCACTATGGATGACTGATGTGGGCCTCTGTGAGCAATCATATTGACGTCTTGTAAGTAACGTCTGTAATTGTAGGGATCAACTTATAGGAGCTAAAGCAACAATGGTGGTCATGTGGGATTTCTGTATGCTTTGTAAATAGAAATTCCATATAACACATAAGGCTTATAATTTTTAACTCGTTTATATACAGACGTAAACATGTGATATCCGTTTCGATATATATTTATTTACTATGGTTACTTGGAATATTATACTTGCACGTGGGCATATTTAGACATTTTCATTACCCTGGCAGTTAGAAGGTAACAAGTCTTAACTACTGCAAAAAGAAATATACCTTGAAACAGATGTAAAAGAGTTATTGTTTAGAATAAATCAGTTCTAAATTATATACCCAAGCTCCCCCTTTTTGTTAGAAAGACATTTATCCAAGACGGTGGATGTAAAAAAAAGTAAGAGCTGTCACCATAGCTTATAAAAGTTTCCCCCCTCCAATCGGCCCACCGAATATAAGTCATAAGAATAAATACATTGGGAAAGTTTGCAAGAAACTACGTTTAAGTATAAGATAATTTTGATATATTGTAGTCATATTACTTCATAAGACTTTGAGAAGCGTTATTAAACATTTTAATAGTATGGTTATTGGTTTTTACTTGTAATAGCTAAAGGAAAATAGTAAGATAAAAATAGTTTAATAAAATCATCTGATATTTTAGTAAATGTCATAATAACACAAGTACCGTAATAACATGAGTTAACAGTTATAAAAAAGATATTTTATTGTAGAGCTAAAGCACAAGAGCTGATAGCGTTCAAGTCAATGGACCTTCCAACATTCCTTGACATCTTCAATATCCTGACGCTATTGAGTAGTTGAGCCCTTATGACGTCATGGCTGACTTTAGACACTTTGGCATGTGATATGATGTTCAATTCTTCACGATGTATATTAGTGAATATGTATTAAAGCTCTGAACTATAATATTAAGTAGCAGATTTGTGTAAAACATTGTATAATACTAAATGACATTCGTGTGTGACAAGTATATGTCCTTAACATTGGGTTTATTCAATATATCCATAGAAATGCAAAACCTTAAGAACGATAAAGCGATTCATTACAACGGATACCCCATTTTAAAAAATTGTTTACGATTCTCTTTTAAAATCTGTAACTCCCTTTAATTAAAAAAAGTATGTTTTTAATATTTTACATCTACTTTTCGTTGATAATAATTTTTCATTTTGGAAGAAACTTATTTAACCAAAATAAAAAGGATACAATGCGTGCGAATGTCATTTCATTATTTAAATTTCATAAAGTTGCTACAGTATCTTACTTTACACGGATTGGATACAATGATTTAGTCTGCTCCTACGTTTATTATTTCGAGTAAATATAACAGTATCAATAAACCGTATATGGATTTGATTGGGTGGCAGATATATGTAAAACTACCTGTATACGTGCAATTTATGTATTCATATTTTTCAACATTAGCAATATTTTTTATTTCTCATAGATTTGAATAAAGTTAAGTACTGAAGTTTAGCTAGACAACCATACAAGTGATTAAAACAATAATATAATTTCATTTTATTTAATCATGATTTATTACCTAAGCATTCGATACTTTAGAAAAATTAAACTGTCATAATTTTTTTTTTACACATCAGTATAACTTATTATTTGTTAGTATAAACAGCATATAAACAATAAAACCGGGGCATTGTCCAAATATCTTTAGGTACTGTGGCATCTTGCCAGTTAATTAATATATTAAAACTATTTTTTTTTATCCTTGGACCTGAGACTTTGTGTGACAAAGAATATTGTGTTTCTCTACGTTAAAAATTAATGAATCGTTTTGTTTTTAAAATTAGTTACTGTTTTGGAGAGCTAAGGATGTATTTTTTTGCACTGGGGAAAAGTTTAACGTCTTGGAACGTCACGCATGTTGGTATTTTCCACATGCTTTCAAATTAGAATAACAGTTTTGTTGATACGTAAACAAACCGTTATATAAACATTTTATCTGAACCAACAAAAAATGCCGTTAAAAAAAATTTTAATAAAAAAACGTGACATTAAAAGATAAATATAAACCACAATAGCATTCAACATTATATATGACAAGGAAAATAACGAAACGCTTCTCAAATCTATTAGTGTATTGAAATGGATTGTTTTCTAACTGAGCAATTTCTTTAATTGTAATATTATTGACGAAAATATCATGCGAAATATTGCATTATCTTTTTCACTAAAAAACTTTAAATAAAACTAACTACTAATTTATTTACTATGAGTATAAAAATTATAATGTATTACTTACTGCTTCATTAATTAGCAATAGGTAAAGCTCATTAGATTCTAAATTGAAGTTCAGCATGGTTAATTTATTATTGTAATTCCAGTTCACTACTTGGTTCGTCCTGGATGTAATAAAATGATTAGGTCCTTTCTAGGTAACAAAATCATAATGTAATATAATCCTAGAAGAAACTTTTCTGTTCATTATAATTATACCCTTTAACTAATTACATTTGACCTTACCTTACATTCACTTGAAATAAATAACGTAGAAATAGCTTTTAATAGAAATGTTGCTGAAGAAAAGTTAAACGATTAATTGAATTTTTAAGAAATAAATTAAATTATAAATTTCAAACGATGAATATTATTCATACAGGCGAGATATGAAACAACAACAGATGCTCTGTTTAAAAGATACTATTCTAGAATTATTTTCCTTATTTCAATTATCCTAAACCCATAATTTCATTGTTTAATATTGTAAAAATGAAGAACTTATTTTGGAAATATAAGATTGTAGTACTCTAGTAGAAATATCAAAATATAAGAAATGAATATCAAAGGATATATTGAAAATATAAATATTTATTGCTTTAAATCATTTATTAATTATAACTTTATTAATTTAGAAGCTAATGGTCATTCTAAAACATTAAATGTAAAAAACAGTAGAAATTCATACTTATAAAATTTATAGAAAATATAACACATCTTATTTAAAAGAATTTATCGTCATTTTTTAAATATAAAAGAAATATATTTAAATTTTAAATTCCATTAAATAATTTGTAAACGTACTTTATCAAAATAATACTCATAATAATCAAGATAATATCTACATAATGAAAGTTAATCACAGCCCGTTTAAAGAAGTTATTTCTTCCGATCAGTCTCGTGACTGCCTTTCCATTTGTCTCTTTTAAATACAGGAAATGTGTTGTTAATTTTAATAATAAATGTTATGACCAGAATCGAACGTTAACTGAAAATTTTTCAAAAACTATAAAAAGTAATAAAGGGAATGAAATTGTCCTGAAATGACGAAAAACACTTTATAATGGAATTAAACCTATTAACTTATAAATTTACCGATAGTTTATCAAATAGCAGGAATGTTTCTCTCGACCTTGTTGTGTATATAATATGTAACAGAGAATACATTTATACAGGAATTCATCAATGTTTGTAAAAATGTGACCAGTTATTGAGGCAATTATTAATAAAATTTTAACTTTAGGTAACACAGTTACGAAGAAACACTCTTATTCTCACTCTTTACGACACTGTACCATAAAAACACAAGTACAGAATGGGAAACCTGAAATTAAGTCAAAAACACTGGCAGACATTGGAGAGAAGGCAATTTAGCGGAAAGTGGAACGTTGGGGTGAACGGCTTGATAAATAATGCAGGTGCGAGCATGAGCCTTGTGGGGTACCCACTTGACTGAGCATTATTGCTTTGTAGTCTAGAGCTACAATATAACAAGAATAATTTAAGATTAACTAGTTAAATTAGTATACGTGTGTTTTTTATTAACTTTAATGTACACATAAGAACTTTCTTTTACAAAACTATGATTCATTAATATTTTTTAATGAGCGTTTTTATCTAACGTAAAAGGAGAATAAAAATAAATTTTATTCGTAGAAATTATAATTAAAATATATTGTAAAAATATTATTTGCTCTTTTCCCATGGTACAGCAAAAGATTGAAATCATATTAGCTGAATCGTAGTCAACGTTCATTACGCCGGTTTCTTAAAATATCTTTATGCATTTAGCAGGGCGTTTTTAACCAAATGATCCTTTTTCTGACTGTAGAATAAATGTATAAATATATTCCCCTTTTTCCATAATGACTAAAACTTTTAAGCAATAATCCTACAAATAAGTTTTCATTGTATATAAGGGTTTTTAATGCATGCACTATACTATTTATACATTCTTCCTAATTAATTAAGGGGGAAAAATTTTATATAATACCTCCGAAAATAAAATTATATTTAGTATAGTACCAAGTCTGGAATTTTAAACTGTATTTAAAATATAACTTTTACATAAATACAATTTACATTAACAATTGTTTCTTTTTACGCAATAAGGTATTGTATCTAATCGACTAGGAAGTATAACACTATGACAATGGGATAACTTTAAGTCCTTTTATTCAGAAATATATCTCTGATTACAGCTTGTTTAGTAAAAACATGACAGGAGTAGTGGTGAAAACATAAAGTGGATCCAATAAATATTTCTTTATCAATCCCTCCTTCACAAACTCCACCATTAAGAACACATTTACTTGCTAGTACTTAATACACTTTTCAAAAGTAATATTTTAAGAAATACTGTAATACTAATTTATAAGATACCTACTTATAAATTTTTTCCTTTTTAAAATATTCAGGAGAAAACAGATTCATTTTCTCCAAGAGAAGTAATTTCTGGCTGATTTAAGTCATCCAGCAGAACTTACACTTGTTGCAGATAATAACAGTTATGATTATCGACTATATAGCGGTCGTATTAAGAGGATCAATGAGTAGAGGAAAAGTTCGTTTATGAGGTTAAAGGAAATGTTTTAAATCGTATTATTTTCATGAATTGTGCCTTGCATGTCATTTTACGAGACTAAGAAAACTTACGTAAGATATTTTAGAAGGTTACGCATTTAAGAAAGTTTGAATAAAAATTGTAAAAAATTGTTCTTGATTTGTAAAATTTATTGGTAGTTATGTGAGTGGTCCACGTGAGTTGGTGGATTTTTATAATTCTAAAATATTAAGTTTTTCACCTAGAATACATAGAATTTACCATTTAATGTTTATCATTATCAACATGTATGTATTATATGAACTTTAAAGAAAACATAATATTCAAATAATACATGCCCCGCCAATACCAGAACCCAGATACCTTACTTACCAGCCGTGTATCTCATTACACTATGAGTTTTCTTTTTTTATGGAAATCAGTACTATTGTATATACGAATATGAATATATATCTAATATTCGGCTAAGACATACTTTATTCGGGTGCAAATTTAGGACGAAGTAGTAAAATTATTAAGTTAATATAATAAAAAATTGAATAATTTTTTTTATTGGCATTAATTAGCTCAAAACTTAAAAACCGATTTCTCGCGTGACATCAAAGCATTTACCAGTACTACACACGGAAAAGTTTGAAATATGTCAGTACGCAATACTAAGAAATGTCTAATAAGTAACGCTAATAATAGCTAATGTCATATTTTTTATTTAAAACGTAGTCAGTTGCTTATGCTAATTGTAATTATTAGCTATTATATTTAATATGTGGTATTTCGCATTACTAAAATACTTGCTGTACTAAAATATTTTGTGTCGAATTTATTTAATTTTTTTCCAGTTCTTCCTTTACCAGTTCGTCAACACAGAGTTATCATTAGGTTTTAAGCTTTACTAAGCACGTATATGTATTTTTCACAATTTTATAAATATAAAATACTTATAGAAACATGTCACAAACAAGTGTATAAGTCAATTGATATACCTTAAAATATCATTACAATACGTAAAACATTGCAATGTAATCCACTTTTGATTATTCCTAAATTACTAGATAGAACTATTGCAATATGACGAACAAAATAGGGTAGATAAAGATAATCCTTGTAAGCTAAAACGCCAACATTGAGTCCGGTAAGGACCTGTCTGCCACACCTAAGTTGACCCCTCCCCTCCCCCACCCACACACTGCTAATGTGTTGTCATTGGAGTGACGAGATTTCCCACTGAGAGCCACTCGACTGAAGGGCCAAGGAGAACCCGTGCTCACTTCACTTCCTGCCTTCACAATCTGTGCTTTAACTCTGTAAGTTATATGATGAAGTTTTTTTATATTTTTTAGTCCTTTACGAAAGCGAATATCTATAATAAAGAATATAATCGACGTGAAAAATTTATCACTACATCCGGAGCACTCATTTATTGACCAAAGAGGGGTACTTTTTATTTGTAAAATGTAAATACTTGTAAGGGAAAGGATTTTTACTGATTACCAAGCAACAACGGAATAATAGTTTTCTGATTTAAATTTAAATAGTAAAATTATAATGATACTGTCACTTTGTAACCGAAATAATAAAATATCTCTTTGATTATTCTACATAATGGCGTATCCTAAGACTTGAAAGAATGTACTGAACGATTTACCACACAGAGGGAGAAACATTTAATTAATTCTTGACCTCAAAATCAATTCTAGTTTTTCCTACACAAGGACGGGCCTACGTAATAAGTCTTGTAAGACGCGAAGATGGAGAAGTACACTGCTAAACGAAGTGTCCTTTGATGCTTTGACAGCAAAAACAATAACTATCTTCTTCGGACCATTAAGAACACCTTTACTTGCTAGTACCTAATGCACTTTACAAATGTAATAAGCTATTCTGTAATACTAATTTATAAGATGCGTTACATATTTTAATGTACAATGTACAAGAATAAACGTGTAACATTCCTTAATAATAGTTTAAGATGTATATAGCCTACTTATTATTTTTTCCATTTTAAAATTATTTCTTTAGAATAAAACAGATTTAGTTTCTCCAAGAGGAGTAATTTCTGGCTGATTTAAACCATCCAGCAGAACTTACACTTGTTGCAGATAATAATCTATCTATCCCTTCGACCGGGCAACCCGACAGAGCGGCACATCCCTAACCATAAATTTCGACATTATGGGGTAACAATGACTGGTCGACTGAATTATCTGGTTTCAAGTTTCGTAATTTACGTCTAGATAAATAAATAATAAAGAGAAGTTTTACGAAGAGAACAGTTAATGCGAATTAATAATGGGAATCTGCTTGGTTTAGAATCAACCCAATAAAGGATTATTACAGTAGAACGGATAGCATCCTGTTAGTTCAAAGAACTATTTTCCAACCCTGTTTTCCTTATTCGGTGTTCCGTTGTGTCCTCAGTGAGATGTAGTTAACCAGACACAATGCTGAGGCAAGGATAGAGATTAGTTACGGCAGCCGACAGTGTAGTGATCACATCATTCTCAATCAGTTAATCGTATTGAATTATGTCTCGGTTATTAGTGTAACAACCAAAATTAACGGTATTGTTAACTACTCCATTGAAATATACAAGATATAGCTACTTTTATTTAAGTAATATCGTTTATCCATGATTTAGAATTTGATAATCGTGTAACCATAGAAATATAAATTTTATTACTCGTTATAATTTTTTATAACTATCGTGACATTGAATAGCCGTTATCTTTAATTAAGATATCCGAAAATTAATAAAGATCAAAGTGTTTGCAGTGGCTTGAAAGAAAAATATATTATTCCGTTGTTTAATACAGTAAAGTGCTTATAGAAATAAATAAAATAAAAAATAAATAAGGAACCTAACTGAAACTGTCTTGATAACTATGCTTTTTTAAGGTCATTTGTGAACAATTACAATGCTTTTGTAATTTAAACATTAATATGAAGTACCTCAGAAAGTTTGTTACTTTTCGATTGCATAGGAAGGTTTTAAAGTTCTTAGAAACAGCAACCTCACAAGCTAAGGGTTCACGACAGCTTGACATTTCTTTATTCAAAGAACCTAATATACTGAAAGCTTTCTTACCTTTGGATTCTTAGAAATTATTGACTTGTAATATGCCGGAACCGTCTAAGTGCTTTCAATTCATTGGCCAAAACTGCCAGATAATGGAGGCTCCTGGGAGTCAGTAAACTATAAATTGAGGTTTTGCAAACAGGGAACTTTTGTAAGTCAGAAGTAAGATTCGGAGTTTCCACCGGAAAAAGAGGTTTAGCCGATTTTTATTTTTAAATTTTAGCGAAAATTTTTTTAAACAAGCTGTCACTTGACAACTACATATATTTATATAATTACTTATAATTTATTTGACATTAATTGTTATTGAGTCATATAAAAATGGAACTTAATGTTTTTAACACATTCCGAATTAAAAAGAATGAACAATTAATGATATTAAAAAAGAGTTATCAATTATCCATAGAAATATACAAGACATATCTACAGTTATTTATGTAATATCGTTTATCTATGATTATAATTTTCATTATTATTTATAAAATTGAATAATATACACTTAAATGAATTAAGCCTTCAATACGAAATAAAACTCTCTAAAATCTAATCACAATTCCAGTGAAATGTATTAAGCGTGATCGCTATACGAGTAAGTCAGAGTTTAAATTGAAGTAAACTGGATTTCCAATCGGTTACAAAGTAAACAGTCTGGGAGAGACTTATTGAGAGAAGTCTGAAACCTTCAACGCCTGAATCTTATGACTTGGTACCCTTAGGGAGCTTTGACGTTTTCAATCGAAGTGAAAAGTAATCAACCCTTAAAATATTCACTACCCCTCAGTCCTTTTTCTCTAAATACGGACAAAGAATTTATACATGCAATCTAAACAAACTTTACCTATTAAATAGTATTTGTACTAATGTGTCTCGTGACTACTATGTTTGAACATAACAGTATATCATATTTAATTATGATCAGGGGTATAATTAATACTCAAATTGAATGTATTATAGTAGAATATATACATACATTTCCAATAATAAAATATTATAGTAGCTTATATTTAAAAATACAAATCCAATCACGATCTAATGATTTTGATGATAAGTGTAAACTAAAAACTCAAACTTACAAATACCTTTTTATTCCTTATATGAATATGAAAACATAGTGAAATATTTTAATATTAATTATATAATTTTTATAATATTTGGAAATAATTTTAAACAAACAGTAATTATTAGTATAATGCTAACAACTAGTTTATTTTAAAACATAAATCAGGTTCCCATTGTAAGTGTTTATAGATATATATCTCCCTTTAGGACACGCATAATTTAAAAAGGGCGAGATAAGCGAGAAGTGAGATCAATAAGACAAGGAATAGTCTTCATAAAATCATCTTCCTAAAGGATAAATATTTAACAAAATAAAAATAATTTTGTGTAGATTTTGTATGTATTTATCATTCGTTTGAAATTTATGTAATGATAAACGTATTTTAGTAAACAAACTTGTATTAGTAATTATGACACTTTTTATAATGTATTTATAATTCTAGTCTTGGTTCCAGTACATCTGTACAGCGTGCTTTTAAGTTGGTATATAATAAGAACTGTTTAATAAAATCAAAATTTCGTCATCAAATATGAACTGGATAACTTTATTTCGATTATTTAAAAAGCCCAAACCGCATCGTACACAATAAAATTGTTCTCATGGTTGCACGGATTTCTAGCACTAAATAGAACCATTTAAAAAAACCTTTGTTATAATAAGTGTTTTCTTCCATATATTTAAATATTTTGTTATCTTAAAATGGATTCTAGTTTGCACCAAACCAGATTTAACAAAAAATTTTGTGAAAATAAACTAAACTAAGGGTATTTAGTTCTATAAATAATTCTTCAAATAAGCCCGTGATTACATTTTCAAAGAACGAGCCATCCGTGTTCCAATGGCAACGCCTTTTATTTGTAGATAGAAGATATTATGAAATTTAAAACAGTTTACTGATAAAATTAAATGTATCAGTTAATAATAAATACGAGATATGTATGGTTTAGATTCAGTAAGTATTCTGTGAAGAAAATGTTTAACAATTTCTACAAAATTATTACGTGAAATGGTTGTGCACTGAAATATAACCCCAACTGAACCAAAAAATGGGGTTTTTGAAATTGTTAATGGGCTTTTTAATAGTTTTGAAATAAAATTAACAGAGTTCCTTATTTATAATGTGGGTGTTGTTAAACAAATGGTTGTAGCTGGATTAGCATAATATGCAATTAATCTTCTGAAACTTCTGTCGTAAGTATGAATTCAATAAGTAAATTTTGGTGAAATCTACAGAAAATATTTGAATTTGTATTATTAAGTCAGACCATAACAGTTTCTCGCTTTATTTTATTACACTATAAAACACGAACAAGGAAATTGAGAAACCTGATATTTTCAGACTCAACTTCCAGCTCAATAGTTTCATTCAATAATCGGTCTGTTCGTAATCAGTATATACTCCAACCAACGAAATACCATCAACAAATACAATGGCCACTTCGAATGACAACAACGACCTTCATTAGTGACGTCATCAACTAGTGAAGCTGACCAATCGTGTGCGTTATCTTAATTAAGTCATGTTGCTCTTGTCGCAGAACGTAATATGTCGAACCTTGCCCCATTTAATTTATATACCATGCTAAGTCTTTCTATTTCCATAAATGTTATATACTCATTTATTTCCAGATGAAAAAATGCTATAACTTATTTTGCAAATTTTAATTGCGTGAGTATTTACTTAGGATTCTTAATTAATTCTTAATTAACCTTTAATCAACTTAATCATTAACTCCACGACATGTAAGGACACACTACTGTCAAGAGGTCGGAGGCTTTTAAAACTAACGCCTTCTTAACTCAGGAAAGCTGGTAACAAGTAACAATTATTTCATTGCAGTAGTCATTAGAAATAATACCAACTGTCACTTTAAATTATTGCAAAAAGTACAGTAATCTCAAGAGCTAATGAACATTATAAAAATTAAATTCGGCTTTGTGTTCATAGCAAAAATATTAGGCTGTAAACGGCTAAACAATAATTATAACAACACGACATGTAAATTTACTATTTTGCGCTTTAATACTCGCATATTACGATAGCAATTACTAAATGATTTAGTAACATTACAGATTTGTGTGTAGGAATGGATTAAGGTGAACAAAGCAGTGAGTGTGAAACCAAACAATGAAGGATCTGCAAATCTCAATAGGATATTTATATCTGCCACCAATATGGCCCACTCAAAAACATTCACAGACTATTAAAACTTGTAAAATGTATGACTAGCACAGTACACAAGTATCTCACATTATGCAACGATGCAACCTCGCGGATAAAAACGGTTGTGTTAATTATTTAGTCTACTAATTATTGTAATAATAATTTAGAACTAGGGGTCGAATAGATGAAAGCCGGTGAACGGACATGTCCTAAAAAACTTTAGTGTATTAGGACATGTTCAATATTTGTAATTTTATGCTTTTCCTCAAAATAATCAATTATTTGCAAAAAATATAGTTTTTAATGCAAATATAAAATATTATAGATGTGTCAATTAGATATTTCATATTCTTTAAAAGATAATTAACATATTATTGATTTTATTTTTGACGAAACAGAAACTTATATTTCTGTAAAAATAGACGTAATAACGTATTTTAATCACTTCTTTATTATGGTGTGATAGCTTACATTAAAACGTAAAATTACGTAAATTAATTCTATTCTAATTAATGAATTAATTTCTATTGTATTCTAATTAACATAAGTAAAATCTCATCACAAGTTATTTAATAGATATTAAACATTACTCTCAATACATGCTCTAAGGTTACACAGCATCAATCTTATGACGGCAGAAGTTTAATTAGGAAGATCTTCAATAAATTAACTTTGTGTTTGGCGTGGAATTTTCATGAATATTTATTAATTGAAGTGTTAAGAAAGTATGTCAGTTTAATCTTATCATAATAATAATACTAATAATTATTATTAATTCTTGTTTTAAAGTTCATCTAACCTCTTTAATAATTATGATTTTTATTATTTCAAAAACAAATTTTGTTGACCTTTTAAATGGAATTCTAATTTGAATAAGTTAAAATATAAGCAATGTTTGTGTTAATTGAAAAGCTTTTGTAATATTTTCTTCTATTAATATGGCTCTGAACTGAAAATTTACTATTATTGTCATATGCATTCGTCTAACAATAAAAAAGTAGAAATAACAGTACCTAAGATTCGACTTTAGTAAGTCAGCTTCTGGTGACAATAAGTATGAAGAGAGAAGATTATCAATCCAGAGTCGTCATGGTTTAAATTTTAGTTACAAAACACAATGAATAAAAACAAAAAACTGAGCACAGAACATTTTAAAGGTTTATCAAAAAACAAATATTTAATGTATCATATTATGGTCAGTAGAATATGCTTAAGACATACTAATCAGAACATAATGGGGAGAGGGAGTGAAATGGGTGGGGAGGGGTGGTTTGGATGGGGGAGAAGAAGAGAGGGAGAGGGAGATGGAGAGGGAGATGGAGAGCGAGAGAGCATTAGATTTTCGCTTAAGTTATAGATTGTTTGGCCAATATTATTATGTTTAAATTATCCTCAGAAGTTATATTAAATGCAAGTATATTTTATTTGGAATTTAAGCGGGACTTCCCACTTCGCTACACCTGCCGCTCAAAACAAGTGATATTTCTTCACCAATCACGGTATTAATAGTGACGTGGGCAGTTAATAGTATAAATATATCCCTATTCTAACACTATATTAGTTTTGGTTTAATCTTATAAGACAAAATGTATATGGTTTAGGGTTGGACCAACCCTCAGTTTCCCCTCTTACAGCGGATATATTCACGATCAAATCAAAACGCAATAAAGAATATTCTTTAATATTATAACACTACTAATAAATACTGTTACGTAACACTATTTTACATAGGTATTGTTAAAAACATAATGACGAAAATGTAGTAGTAAACTTAACACAGCAAAGAAGGAGTGCAGCAGCAGCTTGTAGTATTACAAGCTGTTGTAGTATTACAATTGAACTGTAGTATTACACTTTGTGGTTTCCAGCCAGAAACATAATCAGTCTTACAGCTGTGGCGTGTTGGAGGTTTCCTCTAAATGGGAGTTATCTGTTAACTGTTACTAGTAGAAGAATCTCATCTTTGTTCTTAGTTATATTATTGTTATCCATAGACAACCATAACTTCTCAATTTCCGTAATACACCTTCTATATCTTGAAACTAATACCTTAAAACAATTAAATGAAAAATTTCTTTATTTACAGAGGCGAAGTTAGGACTTAAAAGTCCTCTGTACCACTTAACCTCCAAACAAAACAAACAAAGTAAAATATAATCATACCTATTACAACATTGTAACTGACACGCAAACTAAATCACTTTAATAATTAATTACATATTGGATGTAACATAATAATGTATATATATATATATATAATATATATATATATATATATATATATATATATTAGTTGCCTGTTGCATAATTAAAATTAACCATTTCGATTAAACTTGAACGTAAATCTTTTTAATGCAACAGACAACTAATAAAACTATTCTATCCTAATCAGCTTTCATTCCCCATCCACGCAACTTACATACAGTTACCACAAGTGTGACCACAAGAACCACCAACCGTCACTCCCGCCGAGTCCGCAGCAGAAAGGCCCTAACCTCCGCCCCAAAGCGATCGCGCTTGTCAATACTTCTGATGTTGCCTGGGAGAGCGTTCCACAATCGACATGCGGAAACATTGAAAGATTTATTATATAAGGCTGTCCTATGAATTGGAGTTTATAATAAAGATGCACCCCTACGAGTTCTACGTGCACTAATATCAAACATAAAAACGAAAGTTTGGGCTAAATAACTTGGACAACCATTGTGGATTAAACCTTATAAAGTGTTTAAAAAAAGGACAGGGGTTTTTTATGTTAAAAGTTATAAAAAATTCAGCACTAAGTTGAAATCCCTGGCCAATTACTATAGATAAACTATAGTAAATAGTTTCCAGGCACAAAGTGTAAACATGGCATCGTAAAATAGAGTCTTTATACGAATGCTATGAAGTCACAAAAATATTTTACGTTGAACATTGAAAACTCTGTTAGTATTTATCACATAACTCATCGTGTCGTAAGATATACACGAATAAAATATATAATCATAACTAACAATCAAATATATTTAAATGTATGTTGCATTATCTTACAGATATCTACAAAATTTTTTAATATTTAATTTTTGTTTTAGATCACTGTCCTGGTTCAGGACTTAATTAAATGGGCACGTTGCAATATATATTCCCCTCAAGGGCCTTTTCCTTCCTCTGTCTGCTATAGTTAAATTTAAAAAGGAGATTTTGTTATACAATATGATTGTAAAAACAATAAATAAATCACATTAGTGGATTTTTTTATATAAAATTAATTAAATGATATAGCTCTAATATTATATTAACCAGTCTAGATCTTAATAATTATATATATATTATTCAATGTTTATTGAAAAAAATTAAATTCGGCTATTGCCATTTATACAAATTTAATGAAATGTAAATAAAAGTCATTTGACAGGTATTTGGTCTTCCGATCATATGTTAGTTTGGTTATTTAAACACATATGTGACAGATACGGCCAAATACAAAATAATTGAATCGTAAAAAGTAAGGGCTCTGTGGTGTAATGGTAGCATATTCACCCGGCAAGTGAGAGATCCGGGTTCGAGTCCCGGCGGAGCAGGTGCTTTTTGTGATTCAATGTTTATTGAAAAAAATTATATATAAGAACAAATACACATGTAAATGCAGCGTAGACTACAATGCATAAATTAATAGACTATACTAACTAAATGTAGCACGTTTGAAAATATAAATGCAAAGTGTTTAGTTACACACAGACAAGGCAGACGTATACTGCAAAGTCTACTTTTCTACTAAATATATCATAAACCTAATTTTGTAAAATTATAAAATCTAAAATGTGTATAATGGCTCTTTGTGAATAATCATAACATGTCAAAGTGTATTTTATTCAATATTCGAAATACACTTTAAAAATACTTATATCAAATTGTATTATAATACTAACCTATTATACAACATTTTTTGGTAATAAACTTTACAAAACATATAAAAAATCTAGGATATCAGATAGTATATATTTGATCATTTGGAGATGGCTGGTCGTTGAAGAATATAATTGTGTTTTATATTATAGAAAACATTGATTATAGTGATAGTAGTATAATCGCCGAATAAATACATTTTAAAAGAAACTGATTATAACTGTATTATATTTTATCGTGTAACATAATAACAAATGTATTTTAAAGACAAAATTTTAATGCAACTTCATCAAATTCTGTTACGTGATATCTGACATGTTTTAACTAATATTTACTTGTGGTTAAAAAATCATATTTTTAATAATTAGATCCTGGACTGACGTCGAGAACCAGCATGCATCTTGTGCATGGATTTCACTTAACATACAATTAAAGCATTTTCATGGTTAACCGTATCAGTTTAAAGATACATGAGAAACCACATCAGAATATTTACCATTAATTTCCACAATAAAACACTTATAATATTATTGTAAACTGGAAGGCACAGCAGACAGTTATATGGATTTAAAAGTTTTCTCCGAATAATTAAATAGGGAGTTGATAAAGACATTTAAAGCCACTTCAAAGACGCCACGGTTTATTTTAAAACAGTGGTTCCAGTCTGACTATTAATGAAACAAGCTGGACTGGAAGTTTCTGTGGTAAAATTAATTAATGGAAATGTTCTTTTTATTCCACAAATTACGGTTAACTGTCAATCAATAGCAATGCAGTAACTAATATCATTCTTAATAATTAGCAATTCATTATTAAACTTCATTTGAAACAAACAGGTCAAAAAAGAATCAAAATATCTAAAATACTAATACACATTATTGTCTTATGCACTGTAAGATTATGTTACATAAAATTATCATTTTCTATATCTCAATGTATCTGGTATAATTTATGGTTCATACACTCTTATTGTGAGTTTTTATGAAAACTACATCGAAACTTGCCTAGGCAAGAAAATCTGATGAGAGCATTTTCTTTATAAAGAACAGCTGATTATGGACACACATCTATTTCTCTGGTAAATACTCACGCACACTAACCAACTTATGACCAAGTAACTATTTTATAATGCTTAAGCATGTGGCTTTATAATATATACCTGGTTGAAGATCTAAGGGATGCATTCTGTTAATTGCTTAAATAATGTAAATTTCGATACAGTAAAATATGCATCTCCTATCAATATAAATAAAGTACTTAACTTGGTCTCAGTTCGCACTGCATGAATTTGTTCATAACGGCGTCTACTTCTATTTGAACGTTTTAGTAAATACGAGAAAATGAAATGAATATTGTAATAAATAGTTATATATGATTGCTAAGATATGATAATTATTGTTTAATATTTTATAATCCATTTGAGAGATGCTCACATAACACTAAAGTTTTGAATGAAATCAGTATTTAAAGAATTTATAAATTGCATTTTAATACAATATATAATATTAGTTGATATGGAAATGTATTACAATTTGTAAAAAAAAAAACAAATAAAATTATCTAGATTTCGTAATTCATATAAGTAGAAATATTTATTAAAATGAGTTTAATAAATATTTACACCAAATAAAACTAACATGAATAGAAGAATAGTTACAAATAGATTTTACTATGTTGGAATTTTATGTACGTTATTACATATAATATTCTTGAGTTTCATAAAGAATGGTAGTGTTTTTTAGTGTTATACTAATAGCTTGAATTAAAACATGGTATTCAAATTCGTAATTTAAGAATTAAAATATTCGAGTATTATTTTTAGTTCTTAGGGTCACTACTTTACGTACCTGAGAAAATAAATAACAAATCATAGTTTTATGTTATATTTAAAAATAAAATTGGCCAGTAACTCTTTTAATTTTACTAAATTTTGTTCTGTATTCTAATATTTTAATATTATAATATTATGTTACTAATGAATGGCTATGTTTTGGTAATTATAATAATATTATATCAATTTATAATTTAGTTTTAATTAGGATATTACATAGTATGTAATCCCGAGTTGTACTCCAGAGAATCTCCGACGAGCGTGTAATGTGTGGGTGGATTATAGATAATTACTACAAGGAATACAAACTGATTAGAATCAGTCGATCTGAGAGTATGCTGTAATCATGCTTATACGCATCAATGAAAAAAACATGTTTTAAAAAAATAGTCACATAATATGTTTAACTATCCTGACGAATTAATTAACTTCTACTGTATACTATGATGAAGTTTTACTGGGAAGAAATTTGTCTGATAATTAACAATAATGTTTTATTCACTAAATGGATTTGATTCTGAAATATGTGTTCTAAAGGAATAATTTTAAAAATATCTAAATAATTCAACAGTAGATTATGTTACGCAATTAATTAAAACCATGCATATAGTTAAATATGGAAATCAAATCTGAAAAAAGTAATAGTAAATTCAATGTGGCTTTCTTCCTGCATTCCTTAAGCTCTAGAATATGTTTTAAGCTTTAATTATATATCTTGCACAAATCTGTAAATCATTAACGATTACTTCAATTGTATAACGCTGTATATAACAAAGCTATAATCTAAATATAAAATTGCGTTAAGCTAATAAAATTTACTTGTTGCATCAAAGACGATCTATTACATTTAAGTAGGAACGATGAGCATACTTAAATTTCATGGGTGGAAAAAGAATATAACGGTTTTTAAAAAAATTTCATACAGTAATTCGGATTGCAAGGGTGGAAAATTGACTTTTCAATCACTAGTAAATTTTAATAATAAATAATATGTAACTTTTAAGGTAAATGAGTGAGGTTTCTACAAAATTCATGGAAATTATTTTTACTTTAAAATTATATTTTTATTTAACTGTTTTGAAAAAGTAGTGGACAATTACTAAAAATGACTTTTATCTTTGATTTCACCATGTCATTGTAACGAATCAAATCAGTGCGGCCAAGTTAAATAGTTTAAATAGAACGCAATTTATATAAATCATAATACTTTAATTAAATTAAATATAAATATACAGAGAAAATTAAATTCTCATAACACAAAAAATTAAACTATCAAATATACTGAGAGACTTAGTGATAAAAAAGTTAAACTTTTTAATCCTAGAATATTTTTGCATTATTAGTTTTTACGTTTCTAGAAGTATGTAGCAATAATCTAGTAATAACACTAATTTTATCAAAATACATGTTATGTTTCGGTAAATTAAAATAATTTTGAAGATATGTAATAAACAAAATGACCATAAACATGTAATGCCAGTAATACAGATTTTAAATCAAAGTATTCTTAGGAGTCTAGGTACACAATCCGCTGAGAGCCAGATACAATCCTAGCAATAATAATAAATCATAACTTTATAGTTCAGAGAGGGTTTGTATCGCTATATTGGAGCATCTGTCTAAGAACTGCTAGTGTTATAACCTAAGAGCAATAAACAACGAAAAATATTTTTTTTTTACGCAGAATATACTGTCTTGTCTAATTTGATGTTACAAGTCTACAAGATCTGTGTATGTAACTACTCTACCTCATATTTTTGAAACACTAGGAAAATATGGTAAATATCTTTATTAATATAAACTGGTTTTGTCTTTTTTTAATTTAAAGGACTCGCCTGATCACAATTTATGATTCTTTTCTTTATTGCTGGAACTATTTATGATTATTTATACAAATTTCAACTCACTTTTTTTGGGAATGTTTCAAAATATTTTGGCTAAAGGGATTTTTGAGAAGACCAAGTGTTCAGTGTGGAGGGAACGTATACAAAGTCACGTTAAACTGGTGAATGAATGAATGAATTAAGGATTTTCTTTCCATTACCTTCAAAACTTTTTACAATACCCATATGATTTGATAAAAACCTATTATACATAGACTGTATGCCTTCAAAATTAAAAATATGGTTACAAAAACTAATTTGAAGATTGTGAATGAGGATTAGGTCCTGCCCCCCTGAGCCAGGTGCAAAGCTACAACAATGTTGGTGTAATTTCCTCCGCTCCACTAGTCTTTAAACTAGACATTAGCAAAACGAGCGAATCTGTTTGTGTTAGAATTTATAGGTAACTGCGTCTTTCACATTGTACACTGTTTTGGCAAATTCATTCAAGCCTGTTTAAACCGAATGCATTATAGAAGACGTATTTACTAGCTACAGGATTTCATTGAAGCTTGCAAGTTCACTTCCCATTCCGAGAAGATCTCAATACTTAAGGGATGCTATATATTACAACGTCACCGACTGTATTAATACTCTTGTTTGAATGGATCCATTTAATACAGTTGAAAGATACGTGTAACACAATTTACTAAGACGTCAACCAAATAATAATCTGTACGGTGTGAATAGGTATTTAGAGATTGAAGCAGGCATTCTTAGTGAATATCTCACCATGTATACACAAGTACTTAATTAATGTTCGCAATTATTTAAGCCAAAACATGCAGTTGAATAGAAGTTTAGTAGATTTTCAGACATTATTAAAGGAGTTTCACCTAAAATAGATGTGCTTATAAATTATGTACCCTTTAGATAACAATCGAGGTATATCAATTTGTCCTTTCGCGTGTGTTATAAATGGGTTACTCTTCTCGTGTTTCTTTACTCTTTAATTTGCAAATTGTGTTATTGAACGTGTCTAACTTGAATATACCAATAGATGGTATCCCATTAATAGTGTTTCAAGTTAAAAAAACAGTTTAATTTTTTTACTTTTTGTGTTTAATTTTCGAGTAATATGGAGCTGTCATTGAAACAGTCTGTTAACAGTAAAATAATTACGTTTACAAATTATAAATTATACTGAAGGGGGACGGTACAATTAGTCACAAAAATTTTGCAATTCATAGTGCAATATTTAACTCCAACCTCAAATAAAGACCAATTCAATCAAATTTTAAAGCCATACTCAGTACAGGTCCTAATTAATTTTAAAAATATTTTGGAAGAAACAATAATGATATTTTTCTTTTTATTTAATGCAAAAGTTTGTTTCATTTTTCAAAATAATTCTGGTTTACTTAATGAATTTATAAACCCTTGTGCTAAGTGAAATATCGCATTATATGCTTCTTCCTGGGTACTCATCGGTACAATGTAAAGTATTATTATTATTATTTTTATGATAAATATTTGTTTTAACTAAACATAAAAACATTAAGCTTTAGTTTTTCTTGATAATATAAAAATTGTTATCTCACCTTTACGATTGCAGTTAAATTGAATTTTAGCTATATGTGTCCTGGATAACTGCTAAATATTCTATACTTGTAGGACTAATTTTTATAGAGTTATTTAGAAAAAATTAACTATATTAATAAATTAAAAACTGTTGTACAAAAAGTTGTAAAATGTTATTTTGATTTCTTCAAAAAAAATTGAATTACTAGGACCAGTATGGTGCATAATTACAACGGTTCTTTAAATTGTTTCCTTATTTGAGGTTTATAGTAAACTATTATGCATTGCAAAACGAATTTGACTAACTTTATTGGCTTGAAATGAGAAACCTTTCAATATCCAAACAATTGAAAAAATTTATTCTCACAATTGCTATGGTTAAACAATGTATTTCATAAGAGAAATTAATATCTAGATTTTTTGCAGTTATATTACAAATAAATGAGAAATATAATTTTATTTTTTCTCCTTTTTGAATCTTAATTTCATGATACACAACACATTAAAAATGCCTTAATCTTCATATTTCAGGATATGAATATTAATTGATTAATTATATATGAAATTCTTACGGGGATTTAAACAAGGGATCTTACCAGTAGTTAAATAAATTAGGTTAATTTGGTTTAATAATACATTTCTTGATTCAACAAAAGCTAAGTTAAATTTAGAACCTACAAAAATTACGTTTTGCAATCTCTCAAACTTGGATACTGAAACAATATTTACCTGAAATGATACTAGTGTTTAAAGAAATTGCAGAGCTCCGTCTTATTCTATGTATTATATAAATGCCTTCTCTGAGAAAGCTGTGGCCTCATATTTTAAAATTACGTGTAATGCCGCGGGTAACTGTTAGTAACAGACAACATATTTAAACATCTTTTGATAGCCTGGAACCCTTTCTAGTGCCCTTCTTTCTTTGATATTTAAACATATAACTAGTATATAGAATTAGTTTCCGTATTATATAAATAACTTACTAATAAAACTGCTTCGAACTCTTTATAAAGATGCTGGAAATAATATTTTAAAACATAATGAGTTACTATTATGAAACATAAAGCAATATTGATCATTAAAAGTAATATATCGATCGTGTATCTTCCCATTAATCATCTCGTGGTGGACCCGAGTAATCAGTCAGCTGTTATCAATATGTTATCTGTGACATGACGTTTCAATCTGTGTGTGGGATTTGTAATCAAGACTGTAATTAGTGTATATACATTTACTTAGGTTCTTAAATTACTTTCAGGCTAAAAACGTTAGAGATTCTATATTATATTATAAATTTATAACCTGTGCTTTCACGACTTAGATACCAGTAGACTTATACGTTACTTTTAAGCACTTGGTATTTTTATAAATAATTTAAGTCTTGTTTTTGTCTTCTGTTATATTCAGGTTAACTTTTATACTGTAATGGAGGTTTATCGTAATGTTAAAGACGTTGCGGCCTTTATCGCCGGATACATCATCCAAAGGTTAATATTCGTTTAAATAAGGAGATGCGTAGAATATTTTGTTTGTAAAAATGTGTGCAAGACCGTTGCTGTTTCAGCTCAATATAGATTTTTGTTACTTGGTAAGAAAAATATCACAAATAACTTTCGTTTCGTAGAAGAGCCCGTGTTGATGTTAAAGGTTAAATGAGTGCCTTGAACTAAAGATAAATTTTCAATTAGGCTTTTAAGACAAGCCCTGGATAAAACACCAGAGGCTTCATGTCAATATACCGGTTTGTGTACTTCAAACGCTGTCTGTAAAGGTCTGATTTTAATTCATTATAATTATTCTTGGTTTATTACGTGAAAGTTTGTAATGGCATCTTTAAAAGGGCTGTCTGTATCTATGAGAAGCTTTTCCTAAAATAACACTGGTGAGTTTCCTTTTCTTTATTGTATCATATAAAGATTTATAATGAATAATATGAATCTACTATCATCCTTAATCCCGTTATCTATGCATCATAGGATGAGAAACACGAATATTTATGACATCTATTATTTTGTATATATTTATAAAGTAAAGTTACTGTTCAAAGTACCGTAAATAGTCCAATAAAGCAATATGTTAACCACACATCTAAATAGACCGAAACAAAAAATATACAGTTCAAAGGACCGTAAATAATAAAGAAAAATATAACGTTAAAAATTAATAAACAAATAGATTTTTCTTGAAAACCATTAAATCCTGTATCTGTTCGAAATGTATGAATGATCTTTTAAGAACCCAAAGACATTCTTTATGTTTTATTGCATTTTGTCCCATTGTTAACTAGGTGTAAATCTCTTTTGTTTATTTATTTGGCCTTTTGTCGTCTAGGACAGCCAAAAATCTGTTCAGCATTTACTCCTTGCAGTCTTCAAACTCATAAAATAATGTAAATCAGAATGTAAAGTTTATTTTACATTTTGTAATTAGTTATTTACTTCTTAATCAGCTAGTGTCTTGTATTATTTTTTAGTCAAATCGCCTACTGTGTTTATCTATTAAAAATCCATCATTTATTAAGAAATAAATTTTATATAAGACACTTTTTTTCTACAAACAGATGAAATCATACATTCTAACATTCAACAACTGGAATTATAAAATTTGTATTGGTGCCTAATAATTGTTTTTTTTTTTTTCATAATTATATTTATTCTTCAAGTCTTTTTTTCAAAATGTACTATGAAATCGTAATCAAATTTGTGTTTCCTTGTTTTCTATTCTTTGGTTTAGGCCTTTCATACAATATTAATTTGTAATTTTTACAATCTAGATATCTATTTTATATAGAAAAAACTTTTTTTGCGAAAAGAGACATTATAAAACTAAATCTCCCAAGAAATAAATCTTTCAGCACAAATGTTTGAGTTTACATTTCTACAACTGTGATAAATAGAAATGATGTTCTTCTATTGTACAACTATTTAGGATATTACGTTTACTATTACAAGGATTATTATGAAAGACAAGATTTTTCAATTGATAAATATATACTTGTATTTTCGAACATTTAAATGGAATGAAAGAAAAGAACGCAAATTAATTAATCAATTACAATGATTATTATTAGGATTTATAAAAATCGATAACATTGAGGACTCCTTGTAAAATTGCATTACGAATTCATATATAACAGTCTTCTTTACATGAATGTAAAAGGTAAATTTATAAGTATTTTAAATACAACGTAAAAAGGTGCAAAACCATGTATTACCATCACTTCTGCCGTTTAAAGGCTAGGATCTTTAATTCAGGCTATAAAGAGAAGATAGAACACTGAAATAGAACAATAGTTATAACAAAGCGTACTGGTTGTTTCTCTAATGTGCATTTGATAACTATGGCCACTCCTTAACAAATAGTACATAGGCAACTTTTGTTAAGAGCGAAGACGTATTTCAGATGTATATATTCAATGTCAACAAATATAATGGCCACTCGAGAACTACTTACTGGTATTTTAGATACGATAAGAAGCAGTATCCTATTAGCTTAAGTAACTGTGATTTAACCATTCATCGATATCAGCGAGTACCTCATTACATACTGAACTATAAGAACAATGCAAGATAAATGCTAGTTTTCGTTGGATTGAAAGGATAATTTTGCTGGAGTCAGTATTGTGTTTAATAGTATACGGTACGGTTCCACCGATAGGAGAAGAATCCAAGAAAGATATTACTACACTTGGGTATTCATTGGAAGGTTATGCAGTAGACAGGCTACACAATGACGTCACTATGGCCATCGCAAAGTTACGTCATATTCACGGGCCTGTCCGCTCACAATATTCTGGCGTTGTCGTAGTTGTTGTGATTGACAAGATTTTATAAAATTGTCTACACGGAGGTTCGGTATTCTGACCTTATTGTAAAATGCCTTTTTTTGGTTTTATATAAAAAATTCTTTTTGTATGGAAACAATATGTATAAAGTAAAAAATTTTTGATAGTACTTTTTTTATTGAAAATAAGAATTAGAATTGATATTAAACGTTTATAAAGATATTGGAATTACTAAAAACGGGCAATTTTAACAGGATATTCCAGAGAATTAAGTTCTGGAAAAATTACTTTTAATAATGGAAATTCCTATCTTATAAGTAAAGTCATGTAAGGACAATGATGGTCATGAAGAAGAATCATACCTGGATGTGTAACTATAAGAATTTATCTACTTCACTTTACAATTAAATTACGTAGAAATTAAAATAATTCTTATTAAAACTCTGTTTGAAGGAAAGAAGATCAGTGTGAGCAAATCGGTGTTCCCGATAATCCCAGTAAATTTTTTAAACAAACTGAGTTATTTCCACGGTGTACTAATACGGCGCCAATAATATATGATTTTTTTATCATACTTTTCTTTGAATTCGTTGAAACTGAAATTATAAAATATATTGTAAAGAATACAAATTTAAAAGTTCATGTAAAATTAAAATTACTGAAAATATAGTAAATTCTGGTACTTTAAAACTTCAAAGAGAACAATCTGTTAATGTAAGTAAATGACATACATTTATTATGTAATATGCAATATAGAAAATATGTACGATAAAATATACCATCAAATAATAATTTTAATATACATTATTATACTGTAAATTTAGAAAACTTCCGGAAATTAGTTTAGGATAATACCTTACAAAATATTTAAATTTCATTAATAATTTTTTACTTTACATTTGTTACAATGCTTAATTTTAATGGTATCTCCATTTTATTCTAAATTACTTATATTATTTAATATTATTTTTGTCAAACATTAAATAAACTAATTATTTTATTTTTTGGGTATGTACGATTTAAATTTTCGTATACATAAATTATTTATAACTTTTGAAAACTTTAAACATCATGATATAACCGTATCCATTGATAGGTTTGAAAATAAATCATATTGTTTTGGAAACTTTAGATATGTTCAGTATCAGATTCATATTACGAGTAAATATTGCTTATGCTTATGTTAAATATTTTAGTAATAAGCTCATCTGCACCATGATACGCCATTGATATTTGCCACCAAAAGACACGAAGACATATTATTCAAGGAGGTCCTTAAAAAGCAGGTCGAACGCATACAATGAGTCAGCACCATATTTAATAGAAGAAACAGAAGAAAACGAGGATAAAACTGCCAAAAACAGGAATGAGAATTAATTTGTTGAAGAGGCTCTTGACAAACGCTAGAACGTCAAAACTGACTGGCTCTATCTTGCTTGTCTTGGCGGTGAAACATGACATTTCAGTTATTTTACGTCGCCTTTTTTAAAGTTTTTTTACAAGAATACGTCGACGACGATGGCCCGTCTTTGTCTTATACACTAATACATTACACTAATAACAGTTATAGATTACCCATCTTTTTCTATAGATTATTTTGTAAAAAAAAAAATAAAAATCCATGGTAAATTTGATATATTCATTACCTGTATTTTAACTTTGAAATTGCTAATATGTCTTCGAATTTCAAAAAGTTTTTTTTGTTTCAATTATATACTGTTTATGGAATCCACTTTTAAAGCAGACGTTGAAAAGGCATTACAAAATAAATAATATACAGTCTGAAAGAAATTTAAACTGAAGTTTAAATACAAAAGAACAAAGTCGCTTTTTGTTTCCTATGGAAAATTTGCGTTTTTCCTACAAATACTTTACACTAATTCTGGTTATTTGTCTAACGTATATCCCTGTATTTAGTGTGGAATATAATCACGTTGAAACGATTAAGAAACTATTGGAAACCTCGAGATTTAAGCTACGCCTTAATTATTCTCACTATTTTTAACGCGGTGTTGTCATTTCATGAAGTTTAATTTATTTGAGGAACACAGAGGTCTGTGGTGGTGCATGTCCAACCGTAGGCTGCAATGAACTTATTCACGTAGTATGCTAATACATTATTTATTTTTTGTGCCGGGGTATGTAAAACTTCTATTTCACTGTCTGTATACAGGACATATCAAGAATGACATAAAATACACGCTTAAAATTTTACATGCAACTACATCGCAGCCTCTTACATGACACACCACATAATATGCTTCTACCTTCTTTATTATATTGTCTTTTATACAGTACCAATGAATTTTGTGAAAAACATTTTAATTTTTTCTCCGCATATCCTACAAAAATTCCACTTATTGTTTTCTTGTGTATTTTCAAACTAAGAAACTTTCAATAACACTTCATTTTTGAGTTGCTTCTCTGAATTTATTTGCGTAGCTAAATGTTGAATTATATTTCTCCTACTAAACTTTTCTTTTTCTGTACTCCACCCTTTAAATATATTTTAAAACTGTGTATATATACATATTTATTGATGGTAAAACAAATAATTGATGGTACGCCGTGATTTAGAGTACGTTGAAAAAACTGTTACAACCAACGATCTAAGCTATTACATCGGAATATTAGCCATTCCTCAATTAGGAAAGAGCTGTATGAGTTATAGCAATACAGTGTAATTTATAGGTAAGAATAAACTAAAAACGCTCGTCGCTTCTCTTATTTAATTCGTAATAATGCATAAATTATCCATTCGGAATTTAAAACCATTAACTAAGTTTTTTTTTTAATTTATGAGATAGGATTTATCACCCGTAAATGAAAGGTTAGGCCTAGACTAAATGTATGGTTATTATAAACATAGGTATACTATGTCGTATATACATATCCATCGTTGAAGAAAGCAAAATATTGTATAATTAAAAACATATGAATATTTAGGAGGGTCTTATGTTCTTATCAAGAAACATTATTGAATATGTCAAGACTTGCCAGTTTATTTGTCAGTATGAGTATTAACACAAAGAT
Organism: Homalodisca vitripennis; assembly: GCF_021130785.1. Classification (NCBI taxonomy): domain Eukaryota; kingdom Metazoa; phylum Arthropoda; class Insecta; order Hemiptera; family Cicadellidae; genus Homalodisca; species Homalodisca vitripennis. Next base: position 131,700,516 of record NC_060214.1, on the reverse strand, counting down.
TTAAAATTTGTTAAATATGGTTTAATGTTACTAGCAGTTTATGTGCCTGTTTTCTCAAAAACTATATAAGATATCTAGATAAGTCTTTTCTTGTTTTAATACACTTTGCTGAGAACTTTCATCCGGAGAATTAGAAATTCTTTGCTAATAAATATAATTTAGAATTTAAAAAAATGTCCAAAAATGGCATAATTTCAAAATTACGATAATTAAAAATTATATATCAATATCTTGCTAAAAGCTTATATAAAATGTGCATCTTAACATATCTTACAAGATATATACAACAAATATATGTTTAGTGGTTCTTGAGAAAAAGGGACATAATTGATAAAAATAAAAAAGTTAATGAAATTAAATCAAACGTAAAACAATTAAAAATACAAAACCTACATCAAATTCAGTGTACTTCTGCTAAATATCAGTCTTGCTCTGCATGTATGTATCCTCTAACCCCTTCATGAGTAGATTTTTTAACAAAATTTCTTTACTATTTCACCTACACCTTTTTCAGCCTTGGCGATTCTGGCCTTGTCAAGTTTTTGTAGTGCACAAAAGCATTCACTGTTGTAGAAACACGTACCTTTTCCAGAATTTCAACCTTGAAATTTTTCCCAAATCGAAACAAACTTAAGCCTCATACACAATAAACTCGAGTGTATGCGAGACCGTATTGCTAAGACACTCGATCCTGCTTGTGTTGGCTCATATAAATCTTTCTTGAGGAATTCTGGAGAGGACAAGTCTTTACAAAAATAGGCCTTATTGCCGACACAATAAAAACGTTCATCATGGTTTATAAGTATCCTTATTTACTTTTCATTTATGGAATTGATCAATAAATTATAAATAAGGGATTTTCTTAAATAATGTTTTAAAGAAATGTGAACAAAGTTACAAAAAATATATGAAATAAATAGTTATACAATTTGTCATCCAGGTTCCTTCAAAACAAACAGGACTGAATTTTAAAAACGAGTCCTTCTGTTTACTGAATTTTATTATTTATACGTACAATATAAACACGTTGTCAAACGCTGTAAGGCCACTTTAAGCAACACAATCAGGTTTACTGGGACAGTCTATGGAAAACGTGACTAGAACAGCAAAACGCAATATTTGGTTATTCGTTCGTTTAGGACGTTTATTTTCATGGTGCGGGAAAAACTGACACAATTTTCTTCCATTAGTATGGGACCTTTTAAACATAAGTGCGATTGTACGAAAATGTGTGTATGTAATTCTAGACTTAATTCAAGAGCAAAAATAATTGAGGATATATTAATAGGCGACTCACTAGGTACCTGACATTAGAGCTTCCAAGTCTATTCTGTGAAGGATGGTGTATAAATTTAAATGATTACTATGCATTAAATATAGACTGCATTACGGAAACTGAAAATAAAAAAGCTATATCTTAACAACTATGAAAATTTAATGAATCCGCAAGCATTGTGTATAACGATTTGAGTTATCGCTCACAAAATCCTGAATAGAATAATTCAAGGATTAAATTGTAATACACTGTCCATGGCGGTATAAAAATATTTTCTAATACTTATGCCTAAGCAATAATTATCAGTGAACAGAATCTCTATGTTCGAATATGAAATATATTTTGAAATTTTTAAAATCAAACTCAGAGTTCTATGTCAATAAATTAAAATTTACGCACTTTGAAAACTCAGTACTAAAACAGTATGCTATCAAATGTTCAATCATTATGTACGAACAAAACTGGATTTTTTCATTTATATTATTTTTGTAAAGAATATTAATACAATAAATATAAAAAACAGAAGTAAAATACTCTCTTCTCAAACCAAATCGGCTCTTCAAATAAAAATTACATTTAAATAAATAAAAAAAAAAAACTTATTCTCTTATGAAAATATTATTCAAATACAAATTAAATTAACTCTCCAAGTTCTAATTAACACGTCACGCTATAATGAAACTGTGGGAATACTGTCTCGTTCCCGTTTTTAAGGTAATTTTTATAATTAAAATGCAACTTGCTACAAATTTAATTCTAATTAATGTCAAAAATTAAACAAATTAGTTACAATGAGTTCAATTCTTAACAATTATAAAGATAAAATAATACCATTTGTCCAAAGAGAAAAATGTATTTTATACGAAAATTACAATTGGACTACAGATATTCAGAATGATAACTTCTAATTTTTACCACAATACATTTCTAAGAGTAATTAAGGCGAAGTAATTATCTTCAGTTATTAAAAGTCTGTTTGAAGTCTAATCCAATATTATAGAAATTAATGTGTTTTTATAATTTTGTAAAAATGTAACGTTTATATCCACATATAAGATGTAGTACGTTTAATTACAGCCAAAAATAACCAATTTAATTATTATATAATTATGTATTAAGGATTTAAAGAAATCTTTTATTTATATTAAGAAATGTAATTAAAATCGACACTTAGGCTAATCATAATTAAAACCCTTCCCTAGTTTAAGGTCGCAATGTAACCGCTGTATTGTAATATCTGGGAGGGAATATCGGAGTCTGTAAGCAGTGATGTCATTATGAATATTACATCAGTAGTAGGCACAAATATCTGAACGAATAAAACATATTGTGTACCTTTTTTATTTAACTGTAATAAAGTGCAAAAAATATTTAACATTTATTAATTGAGATAAACGGTGAGTGATGGTGTTTTTACTTGAAACAACATATAACTTCGCAAATGTATCGTCTATCAAAACACAACCTAATCTCAGTCTTATACATAAAAGTAAAAGCCTCTCATTCCAATACATACACAAAAAACGTACCAGCTGATTATTAGGCAAGATTTCACAAATAAATAATCTATAAGTAAACTTAGAAAGATAAATAGGTAATAAATAGTAATACATACAACATACGCGTTGTTATTTTCGTGATTATAAGCTAAATAAAAAAAAAATATCTACAAATAGGATTTTCAAAAAGCTTGTTGTGAAAGTTATCAGTAAAATATTTGCTGTTCAAGTTATTAAACGAATTATAATTAGAGTTTTCCAGATAAAAAACAACGTTATAACTTTAATCCGTAGTTGGCTTTATCTTTAAAACAATAATTTTTCCTTTTTTTTAAATTTTACTTTGTATATTTTTATGAGAAAATTAACTATGAGGTAGCTGTGCTGAGGTTGATTACTCATTGAATGCGCTACAAATTTTATAATTTATGTGTATCTTTTCAAGAGTATAATTTTGTTGAAATAAACCTAAAAGTATTAGCCACAGTTTATATATTATACGAAACAATTTTAGAAGTATTTTGGTGTTAAAGAACGGCAAAATATTGAGACTGGAACAACAGTCACGGTAGAATAACTTTACTAGCGATTGAAGTCACTAATGAAGACCGTAGTTGACATTGGCGTTGGTGGTCATTGTGTTTGTTGATGGCACTTCGTTGGTTTTGTATGCTGATTAAATGCAGACTGATCATTACACATAAATACACGCTGAAAGTTCAATATTTGATAAAGTAACAGGTTCCTTCATTTCATACAGTTAAATTTCATATTTTAACTTGTAGCGACTTTTCGATCTAAGAATTTATTATATACTGTTTTAGCGTAATAAATTTAACCAGAATCATATGCGTGTTTATATGATTGATTACTCATAATATAGTCGCAATTTTTCAGGATAGTCTATTATTTCATTTAAATTACTGATTATGTATTATTAATTACTTCTTGTTTTGTATGCCATATGTTCTTTACTGAATTCATTATTAAATTGAAATTCTAAAATTACATAGTAATTTAAAAAAGTTAGTTTTATAATGAACCAAAATAATTAACAATGAAGTTATCATTAAAAGCCAGTAGACATTGAAGATTATAACCCAGTAGGTTTAGTGTTAGACTGGACCATTCCCTTTTTTAACAAAAAATGTTATCAATAGCATTGTTCCTGAGAAATCTAGAACGTAATTGTATATGGGTCTAAATTTAAAATTTAAAAATATTTAAATGATTATTTTTCATGAAACATTTCATTTGTACTATTCTTTTTTTAACTTTATTTTAAAGCTTGCTCAAGAGAGAAGGATAACAACGCCACGGTTTGTGGTATTACAATTTGTGGTCCAAAGGGTGAAACATAATCAGTCTTTCAGCTGCGGCGTGTTGCAGGGCAGAACTAAATGGGAGTTATTTGTTAGCTGTATCTTGTAGAAGCTTCTCACCTTAGCTCTTAGTTAAAGTTAGGTTATTCATTAGCATTGACTAAAGTAATGTTATTTCAACAATAACATTTTAAACTACCAGTTCTTTATATTTCGTTTTATAAATAATTTAGTTTTAAAACAAGTATGAAATGTAAAATGTTTTTTAAAATGATAAACGATGATTTAAATATTGCCTTGATTGGGTATTTAAAATAAAAATTAGTATTCATAATAAATCTTTAGTAAATTATTGATGATTGTTAGCGAAAAATTTCGGAAGTTCTAACCTGTATCATAAATTATTAATATAATTTAATATTTTAAATAACTTACTTAATTCCTATTTTCATCTTAAGACTACTTTTATGCTAAAAATTACAGTGGGTACACATTACTAATAACCCCATTGTTACTAAGACGGTACATCAATCGTTTCGCTGTGAAGGTAGCAATATCACATAATATTGCTAGAGACGATGTCTCAGTGTAACAAATAGATTGCGGCTAGTGCACGTAACTACTAACCCCATTGTTCCAAATATGGTATATCAATAATGTTGCTGTTAAGGTGGTTACATCACATAATATTGCTAGAAAAGATGTCTCAGTTTAACAAATAGAGTGCGGCTAGTGCACGTAACTACTAACCCCATTGTTCCAAAGACGGTACATCAATAATGTTGCTGTTAAGGTGGTTAACATCACATAATATTGCTAGAAACGATGTCTTAGTGTAACAAATAGAGTGCGGCGAGTGCACGTAACTACTAACCCCATTGTTCCAAATATGGTATATCAATAATGTTGCTGTTAAGGTGGTTACATCACATAATATTGCTAGAAAAGATGTCTCAGTTTAACAAATAGAGTGCGGCTAGTGCACGTTATTACTAACCCCATTGTTCCAAATATGGTATATCAATAATGTTGCTGTGAAGGTGGTTACATCACATAATATTGCTAGAAAAGATGTCTTAGTGTAACAAATAGAGTGCGGCTAGTGCACGTAACTACTAACCCCATTGTTCCAAATATGGTATATCAATAATGTTGCTGTTAAGGTGGTTACATCACATAATATTGCTAGAAACGATGTCTCAGTGTAACAAATAGAGTGCGGCTAGTGCACGTAACTACTAACCCCATTGTTCCAAATATGGTATATCAATAATGTTGCTGTTAAGGTGGTTACATCACATAATATTGCTAGAAAAGATGTCTTAGTGTAACAAATAGAGTGCGGCTAGTGCACATAACTACTAACCCCATTGTTCCAAATCTTGGTATATCAATCATTTTGCTGTAAAGGTAGTTACATCACATAATATTGCTAGAAAACGATGTCTTAGTGTAACAAATAGAGTGCGGCTAGTGCACAATAACTACTAACCCCATTGTTCCAAATCTTGTATATCAGTCATTTTGCTGTAAAGGTAGTTACATCACATAATATTGCTAGAAACGATGTCTTAGTTTAACAAATAGAGTGCGGCTAGTGCACATAATTACTAACCCCATTGTTCCAAATATGGTATATCTTGTCACGGTAAAGACCACGGGACTTATTATAATGTTTTATTATTATACACGTCTGGATCATGCTAAACTTTACTCTTTAGGATTTCTAATACTTTATTAGAAAAGATAAAAAAAATATTCTATCAATTTTGTTGTTAATTGTCTGAGCGTTAAAATTTCAATTACGTCTCTTCGTATGTCCACGCGATATTTTCATTTTGAACGAGCAGAGCTCGAGACAAAGTTTTAGAAGGTTTCATACTATAAATGGATCAGTGATTTCGATGGTTTAAAATTAAAGTCATGAAATTTCGTTTTAATTTACGAATATATTTACGAAGAAGGGTTTAAGCATAACAATAACGACAACTAGAAAATTACAGAATATAGAAATTTGTATAAGAGTACCCTACTGCGAAATTTAACTTAGTATCAAATATAGTTTAATGAAATAAATTATAGGCTTGTTTATTTGGCAAGAGGTGAGATTTGCCCCTACCTTCTTGTAAAAAATTACGTGTAAACTAAAAGTATTTAAAACTGTCAAATTAAAGGTTCGCTTTTATACTTATTTGAGAATAATTATTTTCATTATAAAATATAAATATCCTTAAAGTTGTGATACAGCATATTCATTGTGAATAGATCTTACCTATTTTAAAATTAAAACATATGCATGAGTACCTAAAAGATTTCAAAGGTATGTGAGAGAACAGATCGGAAGGGTTACCTATAAAGTCTTCAACAATAAACATATAGTATTCATGTAACCTTAAATAAATACCATAACATTATATAAAATTAAATATTTTATTGTTAATTATAGGTTACTGAGTTCACGCTATCATTAATACCATTTTACTGAGGCTACTGCTGATTGGAAACCGCGATTCCAGTCTGGTCACTGATAAAGCCTACTGGCCTGGAAATATCTCCGGTGAACTCATTAATCACAATTTTCCCTCCATGATTGTCAACCAATAGCAAAGCAGTATTATGAATCTTAATGAAAACAATAGTAATAACATAAAGCACTTGAAATATCTGAAATATCTAGATATATATACAGAAATTTTTAATGAAAATTTTAAAATTTTAGGGTAACATAAATATTATTGTTCCATCACCATTGTAAGATGTAAGATGTACTAATTGAAGACTCTTACACTCTACATGCACCTTTTGTTGATTAGAAATATTTTGAACAATATATAGGTTTGTACTCCTTGGAATTCTTAATGTTAATCTTATTATACTTTATTTTATTTACAAAAAATTATTACTAAAATACGTGTGTGTTATTCATGCAATCATTCTCCATCCAATAACCATCTTCATATAAGCTTATGGTTTATGATATATTAATATGTGGCTTTGTAATAAACTGCCATTAAGAAATCCGAGGGATGAAATAAGATTCAATGTTTCAAAGATACAAATTGTGAAAATGGCAAACACGCCTACCTTCCAACATGAATAATGCATTTAACTTTGCCTGAAGTTCTCACTTCACCAAGTTGTTGACAACGGCGTCTCTTTGTGGTGCTCTACTTCGATTTTGACCTTTTAAGGAAATAATAGATAAAATATATTATTTTGAATTAATAATAGTTTATTGTTGTAACGTAATATTTGTAATTTCCTTTATAATTTTCCTTTTTTCTATGTTTACATAAAGTATAATTTGTTTGTGAAATTAATATTAAAAATTGAGGAAATATTTTTATTTAATGTTTGATTTTATTTATTTTAAACAATATTTTACTTTAGTAAACAATGAAATAAAATACAGTATAGCTTTAAATCATAAAAATACAAAAAGGGACATTTGGATATAAATTAGCCTACACTAACAAATAAAATTGAAGGTGAATAAAAAATATTCAGGAAATCGTTTTGATTTGAAGGTGATAATAAAACACAATTTACATAAATTTCGGATTAATTTTCAAATCCAAACTTTTCTTCTGTTTTGACTAATACCTGGACTTAAACTAATCTACGAAATTATTTGTATGGTTGTCTTGTTACATTTCTACGGTGACTTCTGTAATCTGACTAAATGTTTTACTTCTAATCTGTGTACTATAATTTGCATAAATTTAAAGTATGACCTTTATAATTTCATAACATTATGATATTAGGTCTAATATTTTAAAATGATATATTTAATCGTATAGGCTATAAAGTATTATTTTATTGTTAATTGTTATTCAAACCTTATATAATTCTGTACTTATAAATTACAATATGAGTATCCCAGAATCGAGGTGAATCGCAAACGGGAGTGTAATATGTAGATGGCAGATGGCTTTATAGATAAAGTTTTGTACAGAGCGTAAAAAAAAAAAAAAAAATAGAAAAATTTTAAACGTTATCAGAGTATCCTGTGTTCAAGTTATTCCGCTATTACCGTTAAGATTACCAAAAATATTTTGCATGAATAGTTGCGGAATCATAATAATTTTCCTGGAAGGTCATTTACTTTTTACACTACATAAAGATGGAACTGATACAGAAGGATTCTTTGTACTAAATAGCCTCATCCTTTTTACACACAACTTTATTTGAAACTATATTACAGAAATGGTAAAAAGTCCCGGGACATGGACGGTTTAATATATTTTTTACCAATATAGATAAAGTAATGAGACTTGGTCATATCAATAATAGCCATAAATGTCTAGTTTTTTAAAGTATTAAAACTTTTTTATCATTATGGGGGACGGCCCACGAGGAGTCAGACAAAATTCTTAAATTGCAGCATAGTAGGTCGAGTTTTATATCAAATTTAAAGGTCGTAGTAGTAAAAATCACATATTTGCCGCAAACCGGAACTCAAAAGGTTCTCACTCTAACTGAAATGGCGGCGTTTTAAAGGTCTATTCGTCGTCCTATTTATCCAAATAAGTCATTCTCTTACATTAAGATAACATTAATTTAATAATTAGAATTGAAAATTTAGTGCTTACAGTTATAGATAGTGTTCAAAATGTTGTCCAAGTTTCTCGTCTTGGCAATAAGCCCAATCTGTGGTAGAAGCCTTCAATAACTTTTTCAATCATCTCAGGAGGTATTTGATGAGTGTCCTCTGTTATGCGGTGGAATTAGTTCTTCTGTTTTGGCAGGCTTAGTTAAAAAAAACCCTTTGTTTTAAAATAACCCCGTAAAAAGAAATCAAAGGATTTAGATCAGGTGATCTAGGTGGCCACTGTATTTGCTCCCCTACGTCATCTATCCAACGATGCGAAAAACTCTCTGTCAAGACAGCGCTCGTACTTGTAAAGCCTATAATGAGGTGGTTGCACCATCCTGTTTGAAAACCCTACTGTGTTATAACTTCGACCCAACACAGCACGTAAAGCCGGTATATATGGTTTTCTCTCAACATCCAAATTTCATATGTCACCCCGATTCAAAATTTCCCCGGTATTGATGATGAAAGGTTCCAACAATATGATTGCCTAACAATCCCAGCCCACACGTTAACTTTTTCAGGTTTCTGGGTTATGGCTTTTCCCTCATCAGTGTCGTCCAATACTACAGTTATGCCCTACTTAACATCGCATGAAGTTGTAAAAGTAGCTTCGTCTGAAAATACAACTTTTGCTAAGAAATTTCGATTTTGTACACATATCTATTCAACATTTTCTCACAAAATTCCACTCTTCTGTCAAAATCAGTCTTGATAGCTCTGGACTGACCTTTATACAGATAGTAGTGGTTTTGTTTTAAAACGTTTTCTACACTGAAAACATGGCTTATTCCGTGATTAGTTGCTTGCAGTTCTTGTTGAAGTGTGTGGCTCTTCGATGAAACTTTGTAATACTTCTATGGACGTCATTTTCGTCAGTAGCAGATAAAGGTCTACCACTTCTTGGACGGTCTTTAACATTGCCGGTATTCTAGAAATCGTTGGAGCTGTTCTACAGGACAGTAGACTTTGATATTGGTGGCCGGTCCGTTAAATGTGTCATTAAATAAATGCACAACTTCCGTCATATGATCGTACATGGTCACCATACCCCCTCATCATAAACAGGTTTATTTTCTCAGTCTCAGTCAGAGACATCCCTATCACAAGATTCACAAACTAGTCACTGTTAACAATTAAAATTAAACCCAATCTACACTTTAACAAAATCTTAACTTAAGATCGACTTTTGTAACAGCTTCATGAGGAAAATTAAGTTTCCTGTCTAAAACGCATTCTACCCTCAGAATAATAAGATACACAGTTAATGACCCTGCAGTTGGACTTTCAACAGGAATGTCAAAAACAACTTTCACTGAATAGAAAGGATGTAAACACTAATGAGTTTTCAAGACCAAATACACTATCCGGGAAATCCCATTGTTGCAATGATATGTTGCCAAACACAGGGATGAACTAATTCATCGCATCACAGATAAATGACGAATAACTTTAAAACGCCGACATTTCAGTTAGAGTGAACCTTTTGAGTTCGGTTTGCGGCAATGTGTTTTACTAACTAAGACCTTTAATTGTTGATATAAAACTCGACCTATGCTGCTATTTAAGAATTTTGTCTGACTGACTCCTCGTGGGCCGTCCCCCATAAGGAATAAAAAAAAAGTTTTAATTCTTTAAAAAACTAGGAACATTTATGGCTATTTAATTGATATACCAAGTCTCATTACATTTATCTATATGGTTTTAAAAAATATATTAAACCGTTCCGGGACTTTTTACCATTCTGTATATATTTTAAATAAAGTGTGTGTAAAAAATGATGAGGCTATTTAGTACAAAGAACTATTCTGTATCAAGTTCCATCTTTATGTGTCAGTGTTAAAAAGTACTTTCCAGGAATATTTCATGAATCCGCAACTTCAATGCAGAATATTTTTGGTAAATCTTAACGGCTTTATAGCGGATAACTTGAACACAGGATACTCTGATAACGTTAAAATTTCTATTTTTTTTTTTACGCTTTTGTAGACTTATCTATAATCCATCTGCCATCTACATATTACACTCCCGTTTGCAATTCCCTCGAATTATGGGGCTACTCATATTGTAATTTAAAGTACAGAATTATATATAGATGATAATAATTAACAATAAAAAAAATACCGGGATTTTTTACCATTCTGTAAATCTTTTTAAAGTACATCTTTAAAAAAAAATTGCTGAAAACAACATTCATTACATATGTATAAATGGCTTAAGCTTATTTTAATTTCAATAAATAACGAATCAAAACGGGTTCTTATTTTGCCCCGCTGGGATTCGAACCCGGGTCTCTTAAACGGGTGAGAGCTGCATTATCACTACACCCACACATGCTTTTTCTTTTTCACGATTTAATTACTTTTTATTTTATGTCACATATCGTTGATCAAATACAAAATATATGAATCCGGATCACAAATATCTGTCTAACGACTATGTTATTACATTAAACAAAATGTTATTCCTTTATTTCAAAGTTAGGGGCCTTCATGGCCCTTTCTTACACTTAAACCTGTCTGATCAATAAATTTATTCACAAATATTAAACCACAATTAATCCTAACACTAATCTACCTTAATAAATACATTAAATTAAAACAAAAACAACCTAAAAAATTATAAATATGATTACTTCTAAATATAAATAAATCAAATATAATTATACAATCATAAACACAAAATAATATTACAACCCTTTCCATTTTTAATATGAACCAAAAACTATAACTCATAAATTAATACCTAATAACAATAATTTATAAATATATATAATAAGAATATTTTTGAAATAATTAAATAATGTAAATATGCGAGTTTTGACTCACTTCACACTCCTCACACACAATGCCGAGCACCACATACCCACAGACCCTAGGACGTACCCGCCCCGACCAAACCGTTCATGGTACAAACGTACTCAGTGCGCCACAAAACCGCCCCGATCCCCCTCTCAATGGAAGTGATTTCTGGGGGGAGGGAGTTCCACAGACGACATAACCCATCACTTGAAATGATCTATCAAATACTACAGTCCTGTGTTGGGCACATTCTTAAGGTACGAGAACCAGAGCGAGTGCTTCTTTACACTATCATGAGATATAAATTGGAAAATAGTTTGAAAAAATATTTTGGAAATCCAGATTGTAAAATTGAATGAACTAAATTTAGTATTTTAAATGATCGTTTGTTCTTTTAATTTCAAAAATATTTCCCTGAAATATAGTACGGTTGTAATGTGTTGGTCTCGTCTCACATCATAAACGTAACGTAAACAGTTAGTTTTCAGTCCTTTGCAGCTTCTCACTAAGTGCTGCCCGTCATGTCATTTCATCAACAGAATTGCAGTAATTGGAAGAGTGGAAAGGTTACTAGTTGTGATTTTCTGTCAACAGTAGTTTGATCCGTTCAGGTAGAAATTTCTTTGTAAGCGTTTCAGTGATAGTGGACAGAATGCAAAGACTTTTTTACATATATTCTTCACCCGCCTCAGTCATGTCAAATTCGAGTTAATATGTCAAACCAAGATTGTTCACTGTTTCGTAGTATGGTAGAGTAGTTCCGTCCATAATTATAGGATTTCAATAGTGTTCGGGTCAGAAAGTTCCGTAAACGTGTGTGGCATATAAGTATGGTTTTGGTTTTTTTGCGATGGTTTAGTGTAAGCCATGGTTTCCACACCATAAAACAATATTTTTAATGTCGTCATTGATCCTGTTGATGCAGTCATTAATGGAGTTAACGTCAAAGTGCAAGTAGATTTGTAGGTCATCAGCGTACATGTGATACCTGCAGTATTTGAGAACTCTCGTGAATGTCATTTACATACAGAAACAAAATAGAAGGGGACCCAGGAATTAGAACCCTGAGGCACCCCACAAGTAACACACCCCCAGTCCGAATTCACATGTCAGATGCCACCTTGACACACCTGCCTTCTTTTGACAGTTATATGATCTCAGCCAATTAAGAACATGATCAGAAAACCATACTACCCTTAATTTAGCTTAACAGATAACTTGTGGTTACGCTGTAGAAAGCTTTAGAAAAATCAAAGAGAGTAAGAATTTGTGCCATGTCTACAGGTCCATGGCGGTCGTATGTCATCAGTTACCTTTAGCAGTGCAGGGGGTTTCAGTAGACTGTGGTTTGTGACGGAAAAAACCAGATTGGTAGTCACTTAATATGTTATAGTTAGGCAGATATTCAGTAATTTGACAGTGCACACAATTCTCTCAAGGCCTTTAGATAGTGCAGGTAGAATACTTATCGGCCTGTAATACGAGCATGACACTGGAGCTGAGATCTTGTTGAGGGGGAGGACAGGAAGGCCAGCCATGACTTCTATTGAAAAGGGAAAACACAGGCTTCTTAATGACGTGTTGAAGATTAAAATTAATAATAGGGAGGACAAGCAAAGAGGATATTTTTAATGAGGCGTATTGGAATACCGTCATACCCCACAGCATTGCTGCGGATACGGCGTATAGCCCTCAACAAACACAAAAATCGTCACATGTATCACTGGCTTAAAAGTATAAACTCAGGAGGATGCGAATAATATATATAGTAAACTCAGGAACACTGATGCGAAATATATTATAACAAAATTTTGATGGAACCTGGAAAAAATACTTTTTCTCTTACGGTACTTAAATCAGAATGTGTTCTTCTGATTTCAAAAACAGCTCGATACATGCCTGAGATTATTAAAATAATATTTGTATGCTATATCAATTAACCCACTTAACGTAAATATCATGATTAAATTGAAATATACCAAAGTAAATTCACTTTCTTATAAAAAAGTATTAATGTTAAAAATTTGTCTATATCTATTTGTGAAAAAAAAATTTACACTGTTGTTTTATACAATACCTATATGTAACATATTTAAATAATAGTGAGATTGTAACGTATAACATTTGTTATTTTTAAAGATGAATTTATTAATATCAGTCGTTATTGCTCCCAATTATAATACTACATAAAGTCATTCAACTACACCTACAGTGTTGCTAAAACCTGTATAGGCGTTAAAAACAAAATTTTATAAATAGGAATGAATAAAAAAGTGTAACATAACGCTCATTTTTAGAATAGCTTGTCCAATTAAATTACTACTTTTTGTAGAATATGCATCATTAATTTAAAAAAACGCTTAAAATGAATCAAACATTTTGAAACGTAAACCGAAATATTTTTGGAATTGTGAAAGAAATCTGGTACTTTCGTTTTATAGACAAAATAATAAAAAAATTATAACCATGTAGCAATAAATTCCTATTAACACTCAGCTAAATTTAGGAAAACTGGATGATATATTTTTAGTTTGAATGTTAGAAATAATTACAATAAATGTTACATACAATTATAAGAAATATGTTTTCATTGGTTGTCTTTTATATACAGTTTTTGTTGAGTAGGCTAGTCTGTAAGCTTATACATCACCATGTCTGGAAACAGTATACCAAAATTATATTAAATATGTGTACAATGTATTCACCAATATAATAATTTATCTCTGGCTATCGTGAAAAATATAAATTACTTAGCATATGTTGTAATTAAAAATTTGAGTTGTATATAGAGTGTTATAAAATCCATATAAAGTTTTATAGGATAGTTTTTATAATGAATGGGAAGAGTAATACCATATAAGTAGTAAAATTCAGATTGCTTAACACCTCTGAAACTTTTTGATACCTGCGGGTTATTTCATGAAAGGATATACAAATTTCTTTACATGACATGCAAAGTCGGATATACATTCGTTTTCATAAAACGAATCAGAATTTAACATAAAAATAAAAAAAATACATTTTTATAAAATCTCTTAGTAGTGTTTGTGAATTTACAAAAACATAACGTATCTCAACACTATGTTTTACATTGCCTATCTTTATTATCCACAAAGAGACACATCAGTTAATGACACGCTCTAGATAATTTAAGTACATATCAGTCTTGATCATCCAATTTATGTACATATTCTTCAATACAACCACAAAGCATTAGTGCTTATTATATTACGTAATAATGCTGTAATCTTGATAAAATGTGTGTTTTTCGTAAACATGTGCGGAATACTATCAATTTTGGTATTTTTTATTGTCTTCTAAAAAGGTTCTTTTCACTTAATCTATTAATATTTATATCCCTCTCGGCTATTGTTATATATCCATTACAGTCTAAAACATGTAAATGAGCATGGATCTGTAAAAAGTAGAGCTTAAATCTAGAATTGGCATTAAGTAGGGACAGTAATCATGTCGGTTATAAACAAGAGAAACTCTAGTGGCAGAGAATGGAGCATTGTAGCACTCCACACGTGAAAATATCGCAAATAAAGTTTATACTGCAGAATAGAACGCACACAAGAAGATGTTATATAACACAGGCCAATTATTCTAGGATTGTTTGAGTTCTTTGCCAAAATATAACAATATCAACAAGCAATAAAAAAGGATCATGTGGAGTGAAACATCGTTAAGATACCTTTCGAACTCGCAATCAAAAGAGGAAATCACAAAAAGTATAAATTATGAATTTATAGAAATCGACTATACGCGGATACTCACTCACACAGGAATGTAACATTATCTTGTATAGCTGATTTACTTAGGGATCTGTTAAATTCATTAAGTTTATGATACTGAAAAACTGAAACAGAGCCTGAATAAAGAGCACATCGTATCTAGAAGTTCCAAATTATATATTAACAATATAAAACTTATTTAAATGAAACATTAACAACATGCAAAATAAAGTGGCAGTTTATTTAGGAAATAATCTGTATTTTCTGATAACTGTACTAATTAAAAACTAACATTAACTCTTTTAAGAGAATTTCAAATAAATTTGTTTTTGAACTCAGAATTAGTATTTACACTGAAGCAGCGTTAAGAAGTAAATATATTTTAATTTCGCTTGAATAATGACTTTGAAATATATAACTTCAGAGGAGACTAAATGATCTTGTGACCTAATATCTTAGTTTTATTTTACAAGGCTACCACTTTATTAGAGCTGGGAATTGTAATTAAATGTAATTCATTGAAGCATCATGGTTTGGTTTTTCTTGTTTTACTTTCATTTCGTACCGATTGTCAACATGCCAATACTTCCAAGGAAGAGTTTAATAGAAAAAGTTAAGTGCTTAATATATGATCAAAACACTTCAATTAATAAAAAAAATTTCATTTATTGGAGTGTTTGATCATATATTAATCATTTAGTTATCCAATAAGAAGAAGCTGAGTAAAATGTATAAAAGTTTAAGGTTGATAATTTATTTCTTTGTAGATTTAGTTAGCTTTTAATTTTAGGTTTTATTACTTAAGCATTTCAGATTAAAAATTCATCAAGGTTATACTTTCCTTAAAATTCTATATATGAGAAAGAAATGGCCATATTTTAATATATAGTGTAACAGTAATTAATAATAAATGCAGATAATGAGAATAAATTCTCCATACCACCCTTAAGATTAGCGCAGCGCCTCAAATACGACAACAGTTACAGATTAACTCCTATCAATGTTTATTCCTCAGCTATCTACAGAGATCTAGAAAAAGATGGTAACTCCGAAATACGTTGAAAATGTACTCTGCATTGTTTTCTCATAAAAGACAAACTGGGCTACAAATGACTAGATACTCAGTTTGTTTAGGTTAGCACAAATGTTTTACTGAAGTCTTATGAGTTATGTGGTAGTTATCATGGAAATCGGTGGGTAAATGAACGTGGTAAGGAACCCGGAGTACAATCATGTGATATTGTTATAACTAAACGTGATTGAGTAAAACATTTAGTATTATAAAAGTGCTACAGGCTAAAAGCTTTGCATGCAACTTTATCAAAGCCTTGTACGCGGTATGTGTTGTAACGTCTCCTTACTTTTCCCCATATATATATATATATATAGTTACTTATATAATAATATATATATAATACTTATATATATATATAATATATATTATATTAAAATTAAAAGTCACGTCGACTTGATATCTCTGCACTAGATTGTAATAAACGTAATATTAATATATTATTTTTTTATTTTTAATGCTACAAAAACATCCCAAGTTAAAATCAGGAATTTTATACTACTTATTCTATTTAAATAACTTGTAAACTCTTTACTTTAAACGATGTAAAAAATAATTGTGAGACGTATTATAAAAACTTTGTATTGGGAGTTACCTGGTAATAGTTTGAATTTTAGTAATTCAATCCCTAATTTTATTAAAAAGCAAAATTATTAAAAAAATGTGTATAGACTTTTATAACAGCCTATTCGGGTACTTAAAGACTATTTATTATGAATGATTTTTGTACTAATAGATAATTATTTCCTCTCCAGGAGTGATTTTTTATGTGTTATTAACACATAATATAAGGCTATACCTCCTGGCTTTCCTAATTTTTAATTTGAATTTATTAGGAGTATTTTTTAAGTTTTAAAAACAGCTAATTACTAGAAAACAAGTGAGTTGCTCATACATTTATTGATAATTACACTAGCCAGCTCTCACGCGAAGGTAAATCGTGTTTATAAAATTCCCTATAAACACCGTCATCATCTCATTTATTTTATGATGGTATACCCCCAACCCCTCCACAATTTCTGAAATATATATTTCATTACACGGCAATGTTTTACGCCTTAAATTTAATTTTGATTCAACAACATATAAAACGGTTGTGTAGAATAAATACCTATTGCAAGAAAGTTTAAACCTGATAAAAGCTGATCTTAGTTTGTAACAATAATGAGAGGTTTATAATGGAAGCTGCTGAGTGGTTACATAGATTAAGGCAGATTATAAAACTGGGACGTCGGAATGGTTTGGCCATGTGGCCAATTCCAATGTATTGAAAGGCCTCAAATTATTTTGATATGAAACTAGATAGCATATCATCGACTCCGGTTTTGAAACCAAAAAATACCAATACCGTGTATGGGAGAAAAAATAAATTAATATTCATTAACACTTGAAAATATATTGTGCTATGATCAATATTGGAACTGTAGCTAAGATTAATGTATATATATTAAAATTAGTATAAATGGCAATTCCCTTATTTAATTTCAATAAAACATTGAATCGCAAAAAGTAGTATTTTGTTCCGCCGGGTATAGTCGAACCCGGATCTCTCAAATTGCCGGGTGAATGTCAACTACCATATGTCTGGTTACACGCACAGAGCGCTTACTTTTTCCGATTCATTTATTATTGTATTTGGCCTCGTATCTGTCACCATATGCGTTTAAATAAGCAAACTAGTATATGATCGGAAGATATATATATATATTATAGCCGCCATTTTCGTACTGGATCAATCTTTTTTTAATGCGGTTTTTGCGGCATCATTAAACTCTGGGTAGCATAAGAATGCTCCTATTTTAAGATTTCCGTCTGACTGACTCCTTGCGGTGAACGTCGCCCATTGATTATTTAAAGAAAACTGATATTTCACTTCAAAAAGTAGGATTTTTAGGTGAAGTAGTTGATGTATCACCCAAAATCTTGGTTGATTTATATCTGTGTATCGTTCAGAAAAATATACCCGTTTGCAGGGACTTTAGGTAAAACCCTGTATATATAAAATATATCGTTATATATACTATTCGTGGAACACCTTCCGTTTAATGCGAAACTGCAAGTATCTCCCGCAGATACTTCTAAATTCTGGCGTTCTTTCTCATATTCTTAAAATTATATATCTACTTATTACTACATATTGGTGAAAATTGTGACATTTAAGTTATTTGTTGTACATTACATATATCCTTGGACATTAAAACATAAAGAAAAAACATATACCGTAGAAGCGAGTCGACATGGTTTGATTAATGGGTCTTTAAAAATTGGGCCCAAAAATTTTTTTTAATGTTGCCCTGTTTTATATATATATATATATATATATATTATATATAAATATATATTATTATATTTTATCTTAATATTATTAAAATTAAAAAAATTTTACTCTTTTTGTTGGTGAGGGAAGAGGCAGGAATAATGCTTTTGCGCCACACGATAAAGGTGGCTAGCCTTTAGTGATGGGACTCGCTACTTACGTAGAATACCCACCATACAAACCTCCTCTACTCTTAGGATTCCTAGCCTGGAATCTACGTATAGTAGTTTTTAAACTTACTATAAGTTTACAGGAGGGGTAAGTAATTTAATACAATTATATTCTTACAGGGAAGGTTTCGGAACAAGGTTACTTTTATAGTTCATTATTAAAAACTCAAAAAATGTCACAGTTACTAATCTGAATTTTTATTTTACAAAAACAATTTATTTTGAATATGTAATTAGTTTATTTAAATATACAATTTTTAACAAGCTCTGAATCAGGATGTTATATAATTCTTATCTCCTTCCTCATTAGACTAATGGCGTAAAATATTTTTTTAAAACCAATTGACAATTTTTCTGTGATGTTTAAAATTTTATATCTAGGTTAGTGGAAGTGTAGCATTGATTACCGTGCTTTTATTACAAAATAATATCTTAGCATTATTGCTTCATTCTTATGTGTTGGTTCGACATAAATATTTCTTTAGTTTAACAGGTTTAACTAATTTATGAAAAAGAACGACCATAGACAATATGTGTAGTCGAGCGTGATTTTCCATTTGCTCGTGTGACCTTCCATTACGATTCTCATACCCGTAGTGGTTTCTGTTTAATCAGTTCAGCTGGGGTTCTGATCAATATGTTATCGTGTATGACATGACGTTGTTCCAAATCATGTGTGTGGGATTTGGTAATTCAAGACTGTCCATTTAGTATGCATACAATTTTAAAACCTATATTTTCTCTAATTGATTTTAGGAAAATCCATAAAAGCTACCGTTATGCTTTTATAATCAAACAATTTGTGATTCCATTAACCTAGGATAGGAATAAAAACAAAATTTAACCTGAATTTAATTTTACCGTTGATGCTTTAGTCAGGAAACCTGGCATTAACGTCGAAATAGATTAGGGAAATTAATTTTCAAATATTCATTTATATGTAGGTTAATATGTAATAATATAATAATGTGATAGTTAAACGAAAATTATTGCTTTTAGTAGCGTAAATTTGATTGACCTGGTTCTGCTTCGTTTTAAATATGTTAATGCTTAGATTATATCACTTTGTATGGGACTTGATACGTGACTACCGATATTGTCCCACCCCAAGACCACAGGTAAAACACTCCTACCTTTAAGAATTCAAAATCAACGTAAGGAAATGCATTCTTCCCATGTTATAGCATCAGAAACAATTTGTTTGGTAGATACTAGCATAGAGAACATCTTGAGTCTGAAAATAAAAACTCCAAAACCTTTAGCATTCATATTACTCATACACGGCAAACTATTTGGATAGATAAACGTCATAAGGTATTAAACAGTTTATGGCCAATATACTGTGGGGTGGTATAGGTCCATGTTACAGAAAAACGCCCATCTAATGTCCTGTGTACTAGGAATTATTTAGTTATTCAACTGGAAGACATGAGTTCCTCTTTAAAGAAGCAGTCCCAAAACCAACAAATGCTTGTTGTGTAACTACACAAGAATTTAAGGACAAGTCCAAGGAGATTGAAGCGTTTTATTCCTGTTTCTTTATAAAAATCGATTAAAGGCAATTTAATATTTTGTTATACTTCTGACGTGGTTTTCTTTTGAATCCTAATTTAACGCCCAAATACATAAAATGGATTCAAAACAATTTATAAAAATATAGTTTTTTTATCTGTATTATATTTGTATAGTTAACACAAATTACATTTTTTAAATCTGAGTGGGATTACTAAATTCCATACAGTTTATAATGAGATACCCTGTGTTATAGGCCCCTTCCTTAGCTTTCACAAGAGATTTTTTTTTATTATTACAATAAGATCATTAATGAAACCAAATCTTATAAGGGAACAAAAGACTTGTGAATGTATCAAATGGAACGACATTTCGAGAAAAAATTTATGTATTAATTTTACATGATAATTCATTTTCAAAATGGCAAAAAATATTTTCTAAGGTATTTCCATACCTAAAAATATTTTTAGGTACTACGAAAACCTAACGTTATTACACATCTTGATTAAACAGTGGACAGCATTATATACTTTTAGCCTACAATTTCCTAAATAATAATTTTTTAATAATTACCAATACCCATCTAAAATAAATTTTAAAAAACGGAATGTTGCTTTTATTACCACAATAAAAAAACTAATAGCAGATGTTTCAACCCAACTAATCAGAATATCTTAATCTACGTATCAAGGATTTTTGAAATATAAGTAAGTAAGATTTTTTATATTAAATATTAATCTGAATTTCTGAGGTACAAATTACAAAGCAACAGTTGCAATTGTAACTGATAACGAAGCTAGGGACTAGAATTTTAAGTACATAATTTTAGTTCAAAACAAAAACTGCAAATAAAAACGGTCGTTGTTTAAAAATCAAATGTATCATGTAGCACTATATTTCAAGAAAAGGTTTTATATTGATCATTCTATGTTTATTGTATACAAATTTTATTTTTTACTGGAACAAAAAATAAGTTTCTAGGATAGTCAATCAGCCAAACAATGAAACGTGGCTTAAGCGCCATATCTAAGTACGCTGAAAAATTCTGTTTTTTATGCTGGGAGGATGTTAAAATTTTATATTCATGTATCAATTGTATATGTATGATGGTGCCTGCAGGATTATCTCGAAAATAAATGAGCACTGGCCTGAAACTGAATGTAATCTCATTTAAAAGCGTGTTGGACTCTTTATCCGTTGTGGGGGATACCTTTTATATTTGTATTTTCATAAAAAATAACGAAAATTTGCATATACATATCTGTGTACGAATTCCTGTTTTTTCATTGCTTTTTCAAGAAATAATATAATTATATAATTGTACTTGCTGCCAAATTCTTGTATTTACTTTAAATCCTCATTACCTGTATAATCCCCCCCTTAGCGTGAGTTTGCTGCAAACACTTTCTTCAGACCATTAACCTCCTAACAAGGTGTCAAGGGGGGTGGGACGTGCTTTTGCACCCCAGACGTTGTGGATAACAGACCCCTTTGTTTCTTTAATTAAAGTATAGAAAGACTCTAAAGGAATACACATTCAGTGGTAATTAGCGTATTAATACTAGACCATTTTTGCAAAACAATTCTAGTAATCTTAAAAGCTCGTTTAATTATAATAGTAATTGCTTCCCTTTATAATACTACAGAATTAAACCTGTATATTTGTAAAAAGTTTCCCACATAAATTGTAACATATAACGTTTTCATAGTAACCACATGTTATAAGTTATACTCGGTTTTTAATATCCATGAGCATAGAAGATTTTTCTAGAAAACATCGCATATAATACCTCGTAGAAAAATGATAAAGGATCTCTTCATTTTACTTAACAAGCGTTATAGTTTTCAATAGCAATGTTTTTTTAACTGATTATATGAAAAGTTGTTGAATATTTTAGAATAATTCCTTCCTTTTGGTTTAAGGAACTTATAACTGTTACGGAAAGTTGTTCATCCGAAATAGTCGTTGTCAAATTTTTGGCTTATAACTGTTTTATGTTCTGAAGACATTAATAGGTAAAAACATTTAGTTAAGAAATTTAATCGGTTTTATACACCTCTTGATGTAAATTATTTTAAGTAAATTTTACCTATGTTTCGTGTTTCCTATTGTTTTCGTACGTATAGTTAACAAAAATGCTATATTTTATATATTGTTTTT
The DNA here is from genome assembly GCF_021130785.1 of Homalodisca vitripennis. Taxonomy (NCBI): domain Eukaryota; kingdom Metazoa; phylum Arthropoda; class Insecta; order Hemiptera; family Cicadellidae; genus Homalodisca; species Homalodisca vitripennis. The sequence continues at coordinate 131,678,055 of NC_060214.1, read as the reverse complement.
AATGGTGTGTCCAATATTGGTTTTGGTAACAATGACATTTTTGAGTTTGCTATGGAAATTGAAAATAATTACAAAGCTGTTCTTATAACTAGTTCCTAGCAATAAGTATTGGGTGTTACAAAATATCTACTCTTTGTTTTGTAATTTATACTCCAGAAACGTCCCCATTTGTTATTTATTACAAAAAACCTATTTACTTTATTTTAAAGATTCATATCACCAAGATATGAATAGTTTTCAATAATGGTGGAAAAAATCAGCTGTTAGTTTTTAATTTATATTACTATAATGAATGTTAATCCCAAATGTAGTGGACGAAGAAAATATGTCAGCCTACTTTAAATTATTATTTTATGTATATTTGAATAAGGTTATTGCCTCTTCCTTCAAATAGAATATTACAAATATTTTTAGGTATAATAAAATATATGTGAAAACTCCTTTTTTTTAGTATGGTTAGCATGGACCAAAAAGTTAAAACTGAGTTTGAGGAAGAATTTAGCGTTATTAATTATTTTTAAATATGACAATTTAATATAATAAAACCTAAAATGTAACTAAAATCTAAATTAGGAGAAAATCTAGTACTAGTAGTGTTGTTACTTGTCGGGCTTCACTTTTTTACTAAGCATAAAAAAATCATCGCAATACTAAAATTGAAACTTGAAAAGAGTTTTGTAAATGATTAATACTACGTAATACTGCCCGGAAACCCTTCATAAATTTGGCAGTCAAAAGGCCAATAGCATTTAGTAGAAAGTATTTTATTAATTTAATGGAATATAATTACATATATACAATAAAAACTCAAAAAGTTATGAAACGGACTGGTGAAAAATTTGCTAATAGTTTTCTTTTCTTCTAAGCAAATATTTAAAAAAAATATATTATAATAACTGAAATTAACTGTAGAACTCGAAAAAAATAAAAAAAATATAATAGGGGAAATAAAAATTTACAAATACCCTTTTGATAATCAAGAGGCAATAAGGAGTATAGTATAGTAAGTCCCTTATAACGTATTTTAAAGAAGCTTGATAGTTTATCGTTCTTGTACGTGTAGATCTTAATTAAACAGATTTAAAATATTAAAAGAAGGAAATGCTTAAATGTTTTAAATTAAAATTTTTAAGTATAGTAAAAATAAAATAAAATGGATGAAAGAATAATTATGTTTTGTGGACCAAACATACTTATATGAATGGCATACATGATATGTTTCAACATTAAGTACTAAACAATACTAATGATACAATACTAGTGATACAATACATAAAAAGGCATTTCAAATATAAAAAAGGGGTTTAGTGCGTTGCATTTAAATCCATGTATGTGACCGAAAAATAGGTTCTGCAGCGGGAATAACCAGAGGAAACACCTGCCCGGGCGGAGGAGAAGGCTAAAGGTCAACTCCGCTTATCCACGAGTGAGGTGCACTAGGAGAGGCTCAAAGTGAGCCACGTATTATCCCCACCGGTCCCCTAAAACCGTTATAAATTTTCAACAGATTGCGTTTTCCCCGAAGAAGAAAATGTACAAAATACGGATATCAACTAAGATTATAATACCATGTACTTCTGGTTCTAAAGAAACAAAATTTTTGTTGCTTACAATCGAACTATGATTTTTTAATCCTACGAAGAAAAAGTGTTTTCATTACTTACGCTCAAAAAGAATACCCGTGTCAAAAAGCATGTACTTTCCAGTTACGTTGTATACTTCTTTCTGTATAAAGGTAGTGGAGTGGAGAATCCTTAACAATAAATACATTACACATCTTTTTTAATCGTCGTTTGTTAATATTACCGTGTGGTGTGATAAAAATACTTGTTGGTTTTTCGGACTCTAGTCTAGGATGAGAATAGCTCGTTTAAGGATTGTTTTGTGTCCTTACCACAGTTTTGCCCTACTTAGCTAAATTCCAGCTTTGTTCATTTGAGAGAGAGGGAGAGAGAGAGAAGAGAGATAGAGAGAGTAGAAAGAGAAGAGAGAGGGAGGGATGGAGAGGGAGGGAGAGCTGGAGGGAGGGCAAGGGAGAGAGGGAGGGAGAGAGGGAGAGAGGGAGGGAGGGAGAGAGGGATGTGAGGGAGGGAGAGAGGGAGGGAGGGAGGGAGAAAGAGAGGGAGAGAGGAGAGGGAAGAGAGAGAGGGGAGAGGAGAGAGGGAGAGAGAGAGATGGGTGGGAGTATAATATTTTTTATTATATCAACCATTTTATTATAATGATAATTTTATGTTCCTCTAAAACTAACACCTTCTCAATCAGAAATTTATTTAAATGTATCACGATGAGTACAAACAAAAAAAACTAAAAAATTTGCAACCAATAGCAAGGAATTGTTATTAATATTACGTAATTATAATATTTACCACATATTATGATATACTACGATTAAATTAAAACCAAGGAATAATTTACATAAGATTACCTCTTCATATACTGAAATTTAAAATTACTTGTAAAATATTTTGTCGTGCATGTTAAAAAATTATTCTGATCCGTACAAAACTTCTTTACATGTGATGGTAATGTCATTTTCTGTTATATATCAATTGGAATACTTCATTTATATTATCTTAAGATGACTACAATTATAATAAACTATTTGGATTACACCAGACCAATACGCCTCAGGACTGCAATTGATAAGAGTCAAAATTGGCTTAAGTGGGTCTTAGAGGGGCCGTAAGTAGTGTTTGATAACAATAATGCAATGAACGATGGTCCGAGCTCCCTATAGCAAACATCAAGTTTGCTTAACATCTTAGTTTTGCATTTTAAATTACTGCCCCTATTATTAAGTTTTTACTAACTGCACACCTACATTTTCTATGTAAATGACAAACCTTAATGAGCATATCATAATAATGTAATTTCTTATATAATCATAAACAAGAATCGACATATTACAAAAGGTAATTTTGACAAAAGTTTATTTCTTTTGTCTGAAATCATCATACATATTAATATATATATATATATATATAATATATATATATATATATATATGTAATATATACCGAAACTATTACATATAAATTCGGAAGAACCATATCTACCTGTGCAAACGACTTTTAATTAAACATTAAATATATTCAAAATTTGTGTGCAATTTCAATTAGCCAAATTTAATTTTTTTCAATAAACATTGAATTCCACAGAAAGTACTTATGGATCCACCGGGGACTCGAATCCCAGAGTTTCTCACTTTGCCGAGTAAAAATATTGCTACCATTACACAACAACAGAGACCCATTATTTTTTTACGATTCCAAATTATGTATGTCATTTATGCCGTAATCTGTCACACATGCGTTTAAATAACCAAAGTAACATACGATCGGAAGACCAAATACCTGTCAATCGACTTTTGTTTACATTTATGAATTATTAACATTCATAATTTGAATAAATGGCCATAACAGAATTTAATTTTGTTCAATAAACACACACACACACACACACACACACACACAGTTCCAATCGTGAAAAAAGTTATCGGAGAACACGGCAAATTAAGGATCGGCTGGGTCAATTGCCGCGTAAGATTAACAGAGAGACCGACTCAGTGCTACAAATGCTGGTACTTTGGTCATCTCGCCAGTCAATGTAAAAGCAATGTGGACCGGACCAAACTTTGCATTAAGTGTGGGAAAGACGGCCACAAAGTTGCAGAATGCAAGAATGAAGCAAAGTGTGCTCTGTGCGCCGAAAAGGCCTGCAGGAAAGACACAGCTCATCATGCAGGTACTAGCAGATGCCCCTTCTTCAGAGAGGCACTCCAGAAGCTGAAAAGCAGACGGAAATGAGAGTACTTCAGCTCAACCTAAACCATCGTGAGGCGGCGCACGACCTGCTTATGCAGACAGTGCGCGAATTGAAGATTGGATGTAGTTGTAATAGCAGAACCCTACAGGCACTTAAGCAGTCAACCGTGGGAAGAGGACAGAACAACCAAGGCTGGTCATATGGTCTTGCGGCAAGTTTCCTTTCCAGAGTGTGGCCTAATACTACAGAGATCCGGCTTCGTAGCTGTGGGGATAGATGGGGTCCGATTCTACAGTTGTTATGCACCACCGAGTCTCTCCATGGATGAATTCACCGACTTCCTGGACCGGCTGACCGAGGACGCGAAGCAGCACTATCCGGTGGTAATCGCCGGCGACTTCAATTCCTGGGCAGTTGACTGGGGCAGCAGGCGACCAATGCAAGAGGTAAAGCACTTTTGGAGGCCATCGCCAAACTGGACGTAGTCCCTACTCAACACTGGTGAAACCCCAACGGTTACCAAAGGAGAGGAAACTTCCATCATCGATCTGACATTTGTCAGCAGCAGCCTCATCAAGCGCAGCCATATCTGGAAGGTGATGAACATTTACACAGCCAGTGATCACAGTGCTCTATTCTGGGAAAATAGCGACGATCCCGAATCTTAAAAGACCAACCATGCGATCAGTCGCGGTTGGATGGAGAGCGAAATCTTTCGACCCATCTGCGATGGTAGTAGTTTTGGATAGTAGTCCGATCGTCCGGGGAGTGCGCTGAAGAGAAAGCTAATGATCTAATGAAGAGAGTTGCTCAGGCCTGCGATGCGAGTATGCCGCGGAAACGTGGCATGAGCAAACGCCCTGCGGTACACTGGTGGAACGATCAGATCAGTGTCCTTCGTAAAGAGTGCCAGAAGAAATGACGAATATCTCAGCGTGGCTACCGACGACCTAATCTCTGCGGAGCTGGTGGCAGAATACAAAACAGCGCGCCGCCGGCCTCAACAAAGCTATCAAAGATAGCAAAAAGCAATGCTGGGAGGAGCTCATAAATGAGGTAGACAAGGATCCGTGGGGCAGACCGTACAAGGTGGCTATGACCCGCCTAAAAAACCAGACAACACCGTCGCCCACATGCCCACAATTTCTGAGGACGATCGTTACCGCACTGTTCCCAAGGCAACGGAAATTCGAATACCCGGTAGTGCAGTGTGAACTGGAAGAAATCCCGCCAGTTTCAGAAAACGAACTGATGGAAGCCGTGTAACCGAGTAGGGCATAGTATAGCACCGGGATTAGACGGAATCCCAAACATCGCCTTAAAAACAGCAATTAAGGCAGCACCAGCACTATTCACTGACGTCTACACCACATGCCTCAAAGAAGGGATTTTTCCTCGAAAGTGGAAACAGCAACGACTGGTACTCTGCTTCCTAAAGGAAAAAAGCCACCAGAAGAACCGTCATCTTACCGTCCACTATGTATGCTAGATACGGCGGGTAAGATACTTGAACGAATCATCCACCAGAGGATTGAGGCGATAGTCGATCCACTCCTGGCAGACAATCAATACGGTTTTCGAAAAGGACGATCAAACCCTGGATGCGATTAACCTGGTTGTAAACACGGCCAAGGATGCAATCGCAGGAACTAGGTGGAAGCGTGGTACGAAGAAATACTGTCCTAGTGGCCGCTTTAGACATCAGGAATGCATTCAACTCCGCAAACTGGGATCGGATCATGCAAGCCCTACAAGAGAAGGACGTGCCAGAATACCTATGCAGGATAGTGGCTAGCTACTTCACGGATAGAATCCTGAAATATGACACAAAGAATGGCCCAACAGAATATGAAGTTACTGGAAGGGTGTTCCACAGGGCTCAGTTCTTGGTCCTTTGTTGTGGAATATTATGTATGAGGGCCTCCTAAGAATACCACTACCAACTGAAGCAAAACTTGCAGCATTTGCAGATGATGCAGCCGTAGTGATTGTCGCGAAGCATCTTGAAGAGATAAAACTAATCTTCGACATCGTATTTAGACGTATTAACCTATGGATGGATATGATGTACTTGGAGCTAGCCAAGCATAAGACCGAAGCAGTGCTTATTACCGGCAGAAAAGTAATGGAAACTGTCCAAGCTGAATGTCGGCGTACAATAAATCACGTCACAACCATTTATTCGATATCTGGGAGTGATGCTTGATACCCGACTAAACTTTAAGCAGCAAGTAGACCACGTGAGTGCCAAAGCATCAGTAGTAAGAGCAAGCCTATCACGGCTCATGCCTAACGTTGGAGACCCAAAGCAGTGCAGAAGGAGCTTACTTTCGTCAGTTGTCACCTCGGTGCTGACTTATAGAATCTCCATCTGGGCGGATGCCCTTGAAGTCCAAGAGACAAGAAGAAAAGTCGCATCCATCTATCGACTAAGCGCCTTGAGAGTGTCCAGTGCCTTCCGCACAGTATCAGAAGAAGCGGCGTGCGTTATTGCCGGAATGCTGCCTGTCCGAGTGCTAGCCGAAGAAAGGCGAGCCCTCTATCAACGACGAAAATCATCTGCGTCGTGGTCTTGATGAACTTAGGACCGAAGAAACGGCAGTATAGTGTACGCCGTTGGCAAGCGCAGTGGGATGCCGCGGATAAAGGTAGGTGGACGTACCGCCTAATACGACAACTGGATGCCTGGCTGAATAGAAGTCACGGAGAGGTCAGTTACTATATGACGCAAATACTATCAGGACACGGTTGCTTCCGAGCATATATCTCTATCGCTTTAAGCACGATAATTCGCCGGAGTGTCCGTCCTGTCCTGGAGTCTCCGAAGATGCAGAACACGTATTCTTTATGTGCCCTAGATTCAGTTTGCAGCGTGACAACCTGGAAACAATTCTTAACCGGACACTGCATCCAGAAACACTAGTAGAAGCTATGCTGTCATCGAAAGCCACATGGGACGCCACCGAGCACATTCGCCATGGAGGTGCTGAAAGAACTAAGGTCTATTGAAAGGCAGAGGTACAAACTCCGCAATAACTAGACGAGAAGAAATGACTTCAACCACCTGATGAAAGAGCAGAAATACTAGATTCTCTCCCTGCGATGTAATGCCTAACGGCGGTTTCCACAGGGATTCAGAGACTGGAGTATAGGGGAAGTTTTTTTTAGTCGGTATTAGCATTGGCTACAGTCACCAGCCAATGTTCGAGTCCGACATACCCAGGCAAAACACCTAAGCCTGGCATGCGGAAATGCATTTTTTTTCACAACCGCTAAAAAAAAAAAACGCACACACACACACACACACACACACATTTATATATACATTTAAACGCTTCTTCTCTGCGACAGGAACACCCCACTACGGTCCCCCAACACACATAAAGCAACCCTAATTCCCTCGTTCCAAGGCCAGCACAGAAAAACAAACAGAAGAACCACGTCGGGTTTATACACACAATACCTGACATGGTTCTTTATGTTTGTTTTGTATACATACACACATATATATATATATATTTATATAAATAAATAAATAAATAAATAAATATATATATATATATATAATATATATATATATATATAATATATATATATATATATATATATACATTTACTGCCAAAAATGACCTGTTATTCTCCAAGGTATACTAGTGCTTAAATAAAATTAATAGCCTTTAAGGCCTAGTTACGTAACAATCTAACAATTTAAGGTAACTTCTAAAAAGTTAAATGTATATCCTTTTGGTTCTTTTTAATTTTTAACTGAGATTGTCACAGATTTACATGCTTAGGCTGTCAAATATATAAATCATTTCTTAATCGAGCATCCGGGCAAGGCTTTCCAATGTTCCGTATAAACATGTAACATTTAAAATCATTAGTCTACAATATTGTCTCTCAATACATTTGTAATTAAGTGTAGTTTTGTTTTTTATGTGGTTTAATCCTTAGGAGAGCAGTAAGTTTCAATGTGGTCATGTCATTAACAAATTTGCTAACGTAAGGACCTATATAGTGTTAAATAATCTATATAAATAACAGAAATGGTCTTAAAAGGTTTTTTGCAGTTATTTGTGGTCATAATTCAATATTTTACAAACCATATATTAACACTTACACTGTCTTATAAAAAGCAGCCATCCTTGTAAAAAGCATTTTTAGTTATAAAAATACCTTCATGAGTCAGTCAGTAAATTTCGTAGTGAGAGTTTTATTGAAATCTTAATTACAACGCCCATTAGTATTTTTCAAGTATGAATTATTCTATCATTGCGTTTTTTAGATTTGATAGAATTGCTTTCATTACAAATTACCTGAAAAAAAAATAATACCTGAGAAACAAAGTTGTACATTTTTCCCATTACATAGTAGGGCCATTAATAATAATATATATGTTTAAATACTTTTTATTCCTCTAAATTAGTTAAAAGAATTATAAAATATGAGAAAAAAATCATCAGCATACTCAGAAGTTTATAATTATAAACCGCCACTAATGCACCATCCGCACATTTTCTCCAAACACAATAAAATTAACCTTGAAATAAAACTATTCTAAGTAATTGCTCCCAAGTAGAAAAAACTTTTTTGATTTCTTGCGGGTAAACTATGGCTCTCCATAGTGTGTTACAGGAAAAAACCTTCCGGTATACATTTCGCAAGGGTAGCCTGTCTCACTCCACGTTTGTTTCAAAGGTTGCTGTGCAAGTAATAAATAAAGTCTCGAAGTGCATTGTGGTCTACATTAAACATTATTTTTTTACGATTTCAACTATTTTATGCAATCCTATCTGGACCGAGGTCCAGAAAAGATTCCTTAACACTGATAAAGAACGTCTTGAACCCATGTAGTATGTACAGTTTAAGTCCTGTGAGTTAATAGCATGGAGTTTATGATATTACTGAGTTATCTAGTTTTCAATTTATTCAAAGAAAGATTGTGAGACCTATAAATAGTTTTAAAACCTTTCACTTAGTAGGCTAGCACAATTTATCTATTTCATTCCGGGGGATGTACACATTTCTGTACTCTATAACCGTTGTAGGAGCAATTCTTGTACGAATGAGTATTGGAATTTGCTTGTAACCCCAAAATAATGTTGAATGGTATGACACAATTGTGTGGCGCTAACTACTGCACTTGTATGAACACAAATTATTCTCTTTCGTTTAGTAACTTTTGTGTTTTATTTTTAATACTTTTGGGGAAAATAAGTGATCGTTTTATATATAAACTGATTATAGTTTTTAAATAAAATAAGTAAGCAACACGCTATAATCAGCTCTAAACGAATACTTTTTATAGGCTTAATCGTAAAACAATTAAAATTTGTTTTTGAAATTTAATTTAAAGCTCCCCTGTCTCTCTTTGCTTTTTATACTGGAGAATTGAGATACACTGTGGCAGAAAAACATCAAATATAAACAAGTCGCCTAAATTATGGCAGAAAAAGACTCCCAAGACAGGTATTTTTTCCTCTGGTACTAATCTCTCGTGTCAGCTGAACGTTCCATGACGAAAGCTCTAGAGTTAGAGGAAGTGAATTTTAATTCATAGACATCGTCACGTGTGTTTATAATATAAGTTGCGGGCGGCTTTAAAGGGTTTATATTTTATATTATGAATTAACATTGTTGATTTCCCATAATAGAATAAATAGTAATCCCACACTAATATATATTGGTAATTTTTGTTAAATAAATAAGTTTATTCCTTGGTTATCTGAGGCTTTATAGTATATATTGTAAACCTGTGACATTTAGGAACGTAAAGCCAGGAATGGCAGAATAACACGAAGCTGAGAAAGATGTGGCGGGGCTAGAGGCTGGAACCGGAAGCAGTCACTGGCAGGCTGTCCGTTACCCTTGAATTTGCAAACATATCTCCAACCTTGGCACTTTACCTTTCCTCTTCTTCTCTAAATGACTTTTTCACCTCTTGATATAGTGGTAATAGGAGAAGAAAATTAAAATTCTTGAGGTAACACATAACAAATTTTACCTACTGCGTTTAGCCATAAAATTAATTATATTTCTCTTTAGATATACAAATCATAGTAGAAGGCAATTGCACTTTTTTAATTATTAAACCAACATATTGTGGAAACGTTTTATATGCAATATTTAAATGTGAGCAATATAAAATTAGAATTATAATCATAAAATAAGGGCTATTTATTTTTATTTGTTTTATTAATTATAAATCCGGGTGCTATCTGTCATTGTTTGGGTTTGACCGATTTTCAACTGATTGTCGTGCTTTTTCAGTTCTTATTAATACAGAGATCAATAAGAATTATTGATTTCTTTTCTACTTTATTACCAGGTTTCATCCCAGAAATTATAACAGTGTAGGCATGTAACAGGTATCATTTTTAAGTTCCCCCTCCCCTCAAAATTCTAAAAATTAGAGAGAACAATAATATACTTATAACACAGTTTTTTTAAAACGTAAATCTATTTTTGATTAATAAATGTTACTAAAGCTTATTCTGGACGAAAGTTTCAGAGAGGGCGCAAAGATACCGTTGTGGTAGTTCAGACCCCTGACTCAGCCAACTCATAACTGTTTAATTGTTGCCTTGTGTACTTGACTGTTATATTTTGGTAATAATCTGCATATTATTAATAATTGCGTAGTTTCTTATCTTAATCTTTCGGAATTATTAATCTAATATTTTTCTACTTGTTTAATTTCCACTCATGTAAATAAAAAAAAAACGCTTTTCATTTCATACTACATTAAAAATTTCCTACTCTCCCAATTCCCTTACATATTTAAACACTTTCTTGAAGTGTTTTTCTTGCAGAACTTTGTACAGATAATCCACTCTTCTCACAATTTTTTTTTTTATGGGTTAAAAATTTAAATATAATCGTATACAATTATTTTCTCATGCACACGGCTCCCTTGACACCCCCGTGTCGACTTTAAATATAACTCATATAATTGGCCTGAATAAAAGAGAGAGATTTTAACTACCCATATTTGTCCGCCACAATTGTCGTAAATAAGTAGTTAAGAAAGTGTTTAAATTACGTTTGAATGCAATTATCTTCATTCCTTGCAATTACACAAGGAAAACCTCAAAACAAACAAGAGGAGGGACTTAGATGCCTCTGCTGCCAATTTCTCGACAATTACCCTTTTATTTGCTAAATTAACTACATACATACCTCCGTTTAAAAGGGGTTTACATTTGTCTTCAACAACGGAAAACCGTTACCTACCTATGACTCTTCACCAGCACTCCTCAATCTGGTAGTAGTACACTTATTAACAAGTTTCCTATACTATCTTTTTAAGGTAGATTTTATTAGATTCTACAGATTCTACATTCATATCTCACTAGATAAAACATTGATTTAAATCTGTAAAAAAAAGCCGAAACTAATTTTTAAAGTAAAGTCTATTAAGGAGAATTTATTGAGACAAACGGATTCAAAAATAAAATGAATACCTGGACATTAAGAGATTCATAAGCATTTGGGGTATTCAGAAAGAACAACATACCAATACAATTTGATGTCTTTGTTACCATACCTTGATATGGACACAGTTTTTGGTTGGTTGGATTACGCATGAGAGAGATAACTCTAGGAATTTTTCTCGACGCTTCCATAAAGTATTTATGGTTTTAATTTTGTAACTATAAAAAATAGCTACACTAGGAAAAGAGAGTTTTGGAATTTTGTGTCTGGATTTTGGATTCAGGCCTTACGAACCCAAATTGAAGTGAAAATTAACAACTGGCCCTTCAAGCATAACGCGTTCTAAGCATATTCAATCAAATAGTAAATAGTTTCAAAGCTTGCCTAAACCATGTGTTAGGAGTTAAATGGATTCCTAATATATGGACAATGTTTCTTTTTTGTCTCGCATAGGAAAATTGTTATAGGAAAGAAATGCTTCCTAGGTTTGATACACAATGCGATGGATTCAATAATTAGCCAAATAGTGTCCTTATTTCATCTATGTATGATTTAGTCACCTGAGGTTTGTTATAAGTATGTGTTTTTGAATTCTGCCAGTGCGATAAAATTTATGATATATCTACATGTAATATATGGTTATTGTTTATGCCATATAAACGAAAGTTAATTTTACAGCATATATTTAAGTGTACCAAGAATAGGCAACATTTTTGCAACGTAACCCATTTGAGGTATTATACTGTGGGAATTTTATGTATGTAAAATTAAGGATATTGTAAAACAATGGTTTTTACAGTACTTATGGATAGACTGTAAGGAAATACATTAGGTCGTTTTAGAAAAATCATAATGAATATAATATTTCAAATAAGGTATTGAGTAAAATCTTATTTTGAGAGAACGAAATTAACTCTTTTTGGTAACTCCTGAATATTAAACATGTCAAGGTTTCAGATAAAACATGTACAGATTTTATGGGAGTGACGCCATTTCAGGATCTTTTTACTGCAGCCTTCCAATAACAAATAACACTAACAATACAATATCTCAATATTTACAGCGTTGCCTGCGGCCCTTAGGCTTCTGCGGACTTTGACGCTCTTACCTTCTTGAAACATTCTTTTCAGCAGAGTTACGATCGGAATAATTTTGAGTGCTTAGAATTGTAAAAATAAATAAAATATGTGATCAGCAAAATAATAAATATCAAAGTATTTATTTTATCGGCTTAGATAGTTATTTGCTGTATATTCATACATAAACACACACACACACACACTAACACAAACATATATATATATCTGATAACTCTTTTTAATAGATAATAACTGTTAGGGATAATTCTTTTAAAACGCAAAATCTAAAAAAAAATTTTACTCATTAAAAAAATTGTAATTACTAATGAAAACGTTATAGGCATCTCAGCATATAAAAAGGTGATTTATTTCAAGATTCAGACCTGCCATACATAAATACGGAAATATTTCATGAAAGGTACATTATCAGCTAACAAAAATAAAGGCACGTAAACTAAATAAATTACATAGAGGGTATTTTTTAGGGTTCGCTTGGTGGTCAAGCCCTTTGTATACCCTTCCTAAAAGAGTCTTTCCTGGTTATCTTTAACACAGAGCACTTTGATTTTATATCCTATATAATACAATCAATAACTTCATTGAATCAAGTAGAAACTATGTGCACCAATTTTCTAGTCTCCATAAAGTTCTATATCAAGTTTCATTCGGACGTCTAGAAAAACTGCGAACTTGATTTATTTAAAGCACTGTTGAGACTCGAAACAATATAAACAATATTACAATTATAATTGAAACAGCTTGGGGTGGGGGGGGGGGGGGGTGGGGGGGGGGGGGGGTGGGGGGGGGGGGGGGTGGGGGGGGGGGGGGGTGGGGGGGGGGGGGGGTGGGGGGGGGGGGGGGTGGCAATTCTATTGGGTAGGGTGTTTTCGTTCTGATCTGAAGATAACACCTGGTGGGCGAAAACTTGATAGGTTTAAATTTAGATCCCTCGAGGAGGTAGTTCCCGAAAATATATCGAGAACGTGATTTTAATATTTTTAACATAAAAAATATAATTTTTTTTTAAATTTACCATAACTAACCGAAATACTTTTAATATTATTGGAAACTTTATTACTTTGTCATTAGCCATGGTTAAATTATCAAGAATCGTAAAACGATAGCCACCAATACATTAAATATAGATCATTTGAATGGTATAAAAAGCATAAAATGAATTTTTTTAACACAATTTTGTATCTTCCTACAACATAAAGCATTACCTTACGATCCTTTCAAAATCGATAACGTTGTAGTCACAAGTTTATATTTTGCTACTAAAATCACTACAGTGAGTTCCAGAAAAACTCCTGTAGAATCATCTTTCTTTATGTTCAGTGTTATATAAAATTCTACTCTTACAAAATAAAATTCCAAGTCAATTTCGTTTATTTAAAATATTTTCAATATGTTGAAACAACGCGATCCTAATGTAATGAATTACTTGGACAGGTAAAATTAACAATTATTGTCTTTGTAAAAAGCAAATTGTATCAGAAGTAAAATTCCCAACAATTCTATCCAATTTGGATTTACTTAAATATATATCATTTTATTTTATTGGCAAACAACTAACATACATATGTGTTGTAATTGAATATGAAACTGAGATGCAGGAATTTTACGAAAATCCTACTGTAAAGAATTAGTAAAGGATTATTGAACGTGAGGTATTGGTATAGTAACGAAATATGAATTAATTAAGGTAGAACATACATTGCCTGTTTAACTATAATGTTGGAGTCTGGCTTTGAAATCAAAGCCCACTATATACCAAAAGCGTTTCCAGTTCCGATTTTTTGAGTTGATCAAAGCTAAATGGAAAGCCCCTTTAATAAACCTACCTCCCTGTCCAGTACTTTTTTTTCGTTTGTGCTTTTAGATTACAAGAGTCCTTTTGTGGATAGTGGGTAGGGACGCATAAATATGTTTGTGTCGTTGTCTTTTATATAACTTTGCAATATTTATATCTCTTAAAACCTGTGATGCAAGTTAACCTACTTACCATCGCACGACAGTTAGTAGTAGACCACTTTTACAATAATGGGTTTATAAAATTAATTATCTTCAATTAAACAAATAAACTTATTTTTAGAGACCTGTCCTAAATCACGAAAAATTACATCACACGGAATTGTACTCTTGCTTAGTGTTCTTCCTAGATCAAGTTTAATGCAAATTTCTGAAAAAATTTTGCAATCATGCCCTCTTTGGAGATCAAAGATTTTCTTTTTCCTTCATGCTTATTGCCAATTTCCACTATCAAATAATCTTTAAAAAACGTTGTGATGTGCTTGTTAACATGGAATAAAAAAGCCAGAAATTATACGTACGTTTTTACTTAAATGTTTGAAATAATGTTTTTTATGAATATAAAAAAGATATGTTTTACAAAGTAGTGTTAGTTAGATGATGAAAACGGCAGTTTAATGCAATGAAAAAATCTATAAATTAAGACATGGTGATGTTTCAAAGAACCGTGCATTTTTCATAAATTCAAGAATAAAAAGTTAATGTTTTCGTAAAGGGAATGTATTCTATCAAAAGGTGCCAAATAAAACAAAGCCAGGTACATTAGCATTCTCATGGTTATATTCATGAAGGGAAGGCTTTCCAACTGTACTAGTAGAAACAGATGTTTTTAGTATAGGATTATTACGGGATAATCCTTATCATCCACATTCCTGTCCTGCAAGAAAATGCAGCTATTCATGTGTAATATTAAATCTGCATAAAATAAATGTTAAAAGGTATTATAATTAGTGCTTTGGTATCATTAGTAGGCGAAAATCTTGTCTTAACGGAGAAAACCCCACATTGTAAGAAAAAACAGGATTTTTTTTTATTTAATTTGAAAATTACATGTCATTATGATTGGATTGGTTTATGGTTTTCTGCCGCCCAAAAGGAAGCGATGTCGGCGAGGAAATATGCCATTCTGTCCCTATGGTTGATATCACCACCGAACCCACCCTGATGGCTGGGACATATATCGTTGTTTTCGTGACTCCGGATCACGCCTCAATTCGGTCCAACTTTTCGGACGTCTGATATCGCTTAATTACGTGAGGCATACAACAAAACTGATCGTCATAATGTCATGTAAGTCTCATGGTAAGTCAAATAAAGTCAGTTCATCCAAAAAATTTAGTAGTTTTAGGTGTTCGGTAAGAAAAAAAGTAAATAATAGTGGTCTAAAAAATAATATTATAGTACCAAAAAAGTAAAAGTAGAAAGATCCAACCGATTTACTAAATTAAATTTTGTATCAATATTTGTCTACACAATCATCGAAATTGTATTACATCAGAGTAATACGTTTTAGAAACCTCAAATCCTTAAAATCAACGTAGTATGTTTTGATATCATCCAATGAATAAGCTGTTTTGATATCAGCAAAACGCTTATATTTTAGATTTGATTTGAGGAAAAATGATTGAAAGACGAATTAAAGCCAAAATTATTTAAGAAAGGGTCATCGAAGTTGGGTGGTTAGACGGAATAATTAAAGACAAAGTAAAACCCCAGGTCTTACATAGTGGAAAGCAAAGGAAAAACTTTATCGACGCAACTCACAGCATATTGCCAAGAGATATGGTAAACCCAATTACCTGAAGGATTACACTTACACTTCCTGAGGAAGGGAGATGTGACATAGTCAGCTGACTATTATTTTTTTTGTTGTTGTTTACATTCCAATATTTATTCATTCATTATACAGTCTTCAATAAAGATGTTTTAACTGTTGCATTTAACTTAATTATCTTAGTGAAATTGTTTGCTTGAATTTGACTTTCCTAATGGACGTTGAATGCCGCCATTCAATTGACTGTAGTTTAGATTCTGGTGTAACGTAGGCTAGCCACGTTTCATCGCCTGTAACGTTACGGCTTAAAAATTCATCGCCCTCGTTACTTTAACGCTCGAAAAAGCTCAATGCACTGCTCAATCGTTTGGTTTTGTGCTCATTATTCAACATTTTCGGTACCCGGTACCCACCGTGAACACAGTTTCCGATAATTTAAACCTTCGGACACAATTTCGTAGAGAGCACTTCTTGATACAGCAGAAAATGTTTCAGCTAAGGACGAAATCGTGAACCGTCTGTTCTCTTTCACTTTTCAGTCCACTTTCTGAATGAGGTCATCGGTAATGACTGAAGGTCGCCCACTCCGTTCCTCATCATGAACGTTTTGTGCGGGCCATCTTTGAAGGCCCTAACCCATTTTCGCACCATTCCTTCACTCATAATGTTTTCACCATAAACTTCACTGATTTGACGATGAATTTCAATTGCTTTTAAGCATTTAGCACAGAGAAAAACGAATCACAGCACGCACTTCACAGTCGGCGGGATTCTCGATAGTCAGCGGCATTTTAAAATCACGTAAACAAACGAATACTCGATCAAACGGCGTCGTAATGGCGTCTGTGGCTTCCCAACTGATGTAGCTACACTACACGCATGGGCTAAACAGTAACTGCAGCGCTGCGGCGACGTAATTTAAAAACGGTACTTACTTTAAAAAGATGGTTCGTAATTTTGTTTTGCTAAGAGTAGATCAACGGAATATGCTTCATTAAAAGTAATAAATTTCATTTATAGTAGTTTTAATAACAATAATAAGGTAACCGGTGTTTTATTCACCAGAAGAAAGATATTGATTTGGTTTATCACAAAATTCTGTTATTATAAATGGAGGCTTTTATATGACTGGTCGCTGCCAGCGGGTGTGGGTGGGGGGCGGTGTGAGTTACCCTGGGGTGCCTCAGGGGACCGTCCTATCAACGAACATTTTAAAATATTCACTAACGTTCTTTTAAAGTAGAATATACATGGATAAATTAACGCTTTTTGCCGACGATGTTGCAATTTTTATCTTGACACAAAACTCCAAGTATTTTTTGAAAGTTAAGATAGATCTTTTTTCTAAAATTAATGTAATATAAATAAAATACAAACTAACGTTGATAAAACTAATCTTTTTTATCTCAGAAGCTTCACTTTCTAACTTACTCTACTCTAGAATATCAGAAATCAAATTGTAGTTCTGTTAATTATTCAAACAGCAACTAGTCAATTAATTATTCTTATGTCAATTAATAGATCAAACCTGTAATTTAAAATATCTAAGATTAATTTTGGATGGAAAACTAACAAATGTAAACATTGCACAATAAAATATAATTCAACGCTGGATCTTTTTTTAAGAGATGTCTCCAATCATTAATTACTTCGTAGTATATACTTACATCTTATTAAGTGCAGAGGAAAGTATGGCTTGATATGTTTGGGAAATATTTAAAAATATATAATATAAAGAATACCAGTCACACAAAAATATTATATTCGTATTATTCTGAACGAACAATGTAACATACATTTCTTTTATCTTTTCCCTAGAAATATTCATTAACGTTCTTTTATTGCTGAATATCCATGGACAAATTCACTCTTTCTCCGACAATGTTACAAATTTTATTTTCACAAAAGTTTTCAAGTATTTTAAAGAAATTTAAATAGATACTTTATTATAAAAATTTATCTAATATAAATAAAATGCAAGTTAACGTAAGTAAAAACAAGTTTGTCAATTTTTTGTTTGCCAGAAAAATTTAACTCCGTGCTTAAATTTTCGTTTTAATCTCAATCAAAAAGTGGGATTATTTTGTCTTTAGGCTATTTTGAAATCACAATGTTCCACTCAATAAATACCTCAATATACGAGTACAAGTTGATGTAAGAATCTTTATCGGGAAAATAAACATTTCCAAAAATCTTTTATTGAGTGTTACTTACCCTGTTGAACGTGAACGAGAAAAGAAGATTGGATTGGCCGTTTAGCCTCTGGAATAAAATAACGAAAAACACGCCAGAAAGAATTACTGCCTACCTTAATACTAATATAAGTATTAAACATGAAGAATAGGCGCAATGTATATCAGTGAATGACGTTCAGGTTTTGAATACATTTTTCAAATAAATAGACTAGTGTCTACCAGACGCTGTCTGTCTGTCTATTTGTCTGTCCATGAGCTCTTGTATATTATAAATTTTGGTATGAAGGTCACATATAATGGAAATTTGGTGTGTAGATTTATTTTTCCAACGAAGAAGCCTTTTGATATTGGGGTCAAAAGGTTAAAGGGAAAATCGTCCATCTGTCTGTCCGCCGCCTGTGCGACAACTTGTTAGTTACGGTTTGTCGTTCCTTCGGTGTTCCGATATATCTGTTTATTGCAGTAGGAACTTGAAAAGCATATTAATGTCTGGTGGATCACTGTGATATTTTTAACACACTACTAAACAAGTTTGTGTGAAATTAGCCTCTTGCTATATTGTTTGAAAACGATTTAGTATGTGAAATAGCAAAAACTGTTCTATAATAAATTTATTTAATAATATTTTTGTTAAGTTAATTTACTAATTTATGAATTTAGTTTGATGAACATACTAATACATTACATTATATATCTTAAAATCATGTTAAATCCGTTTTTGACTCTAGTTATGTCAAGTAAAGTTAAGGTACATTCAGAACTATAAGGGAAATGAAACCTGGATCAGCACGTAACTAGCAAGCGAATAATCGCTTTTACAAAGTTAAAATAGGAGCTTTTTTTATCCATTTATATAATATGATTCCTCTTATAATGCGGTTTTGTGTTTTAAAAACATATAAATAATTAATTATCTTCAAAATAAAAAAAATATGAATCACTGTACCTCAGAAATTACAAAACCTTTGAATTTAAAACCTCTTACTATAACTACCCATCTGGGAATATGCAGCAAGGCTGTATTTTAAACCTAATCTTAAGTAAAAAAAACTATTTAAATCAATAACTATTTATTAATGTTTATAGCAATTATACGGGAAAAGTACTTCACAAATAATCGAAGTTTTTTACTCGATTATTTAAGTTGAACTGCCTTTTATAAAAATGGATTTTTAAGAAATCGAGGGTCGATTTTGAAGCCCTATTCTGCCCGTCTTCACCATGGGCAACTGCCTGTGCGAGGATATTTTCAAACAGAAAAGAGAGTCGATACAGTACCAGATCAATGATACTGATAAAACATGCCCTGGTAACAAACATGAGTTGAACCTGCGCCACCTCGAACTCAGATTCAAAGTGAGAGTTTCTGCACCTCCTGGCCTTCAAACACAACATCATATTACAGCATTAAACTAAATATACAGTTGGATTCATTTTTTTAGTAAAATCACGAAACACATAAACAACAAAAACAAAATATAGAAATATATTGAAAACATATAGTCCTAATTTATACTATAGAATATAAAACCACTATAAATTAATAATAATAACTATAATAATATTGTAATATAACAATATCTCACAGGTATTACGATAACAAGGTAACAAATTGACGTGTTTCTCTGAACGTAACTGATGGATTACCCCACATTCCACCCCACTCCACTCACAACTTCATTTCACAGCTAAATCATTTCTTTCCCAGTTATTTTGCTGACATGTAGAGTATTCGTGATACAATATACACTGCATATAAAGGCCTCAGATGTGTTAGGTTGACAAGTTGGGGCAATAACGTGTTTCGCGGAACAAGACTGTGATCGAGCCTACTATATTCCACCTCACACCACTCACAATATCATGTGACATAAATTACTTCCTGCCATGTTACATTATTGTTATGTTCAGTAATATTTATACATTATATACTGCATAAAAATCTTCAGATATGTTAGGTTGACAAGTTGAGATAATATGTTTCGCTGAACAAGACTGATCAAGTCGGCAATATGGATTACAATACTCAAAATATCATGTCAAATTAAATTACTTCCTTTCTGTTACATTGCTGTAATGCACAGTACTCGTTATACAATATAGACAGTTTAATAAGGTATTACAGGTGGTAGGTTGACAAGTTTAGACAATAACGTGTTTCACTCACCAAGACAAACTATTGGTCTATTAAATGCCACTCGCAATATAATTTCGCAACTGAAGTACTTCCTTTTCTGTTCTTTTGACGTAAAATTATAAAAAACGCTCACCATGGTTATAAAAAGACCCCGGATGAGTTAAGACGTAGAAAAGCGTATTATTGATATAATGACTTGTATTTCAACTGTAAAAGGTGTTGCCACAATTTTCATATTGTCTGACGAAGTTAGTTTATATTTTAATATATTAGTAGGCCTAAAAGCACCTTTCTCGACACTGCAAGGTTATTATCTGCCCACAAGTTCTCTAATAAATTAAATCCCCAAAAAGCTAATCCTCCAAAATAACTGTGAATATAGTACGAATCTATATATTCTAT
Organism: Homalodisca vitripennis; assembly: GCF_021130785.1. Classification (NCBI taxonomy): domain Eukaryota; kingdom Metazoa; phylum Arthropoda; class Insecta; order Hemiptera; family Cicadellidae; genus Homalodisca; species Homalodisca vitripennis. The sequence goes on along the minus strand of NC_060214.1, from coordinate 131,657,454 downwards.
TAAGTTTGTTTATTTCAACCCTGGATTGTGTTATGGAATTAGAACTATATAGTACCCTATTGGAGAAAAGATCGTATTTCATGTATATTTCCTCTATAAGAGGGACCTAGGAAGGTTTACGTAGGACAAAACATATTCTAAATTTCTAGCCCTCTCACGATCTGAAGACCTAGTATACAAAGCTGACATTCGGGTAATCATAAACTTAGTTTTGCACGTACATATATTTAGCCAATTATCCGGGTCCAAATGCAGAAAGTCCTTATTTTTAAAATAAATGTTTTGATGGTAGTGCCATAATTAATGGGTAATAAGATTTGGTTTTAATTGTTATTGAGAAATTTGGTGGTTCTTTGATTGTTCTTTTTGTATATTTACAAGTTTTAAACAGTGAGTTATTCCGAGGATTTGAAGAACTAGCACTTTTGAAAGCAAAATTTAACGTCAAGGCTTTGCAGATCATTTTATGCAGTAAAAGATTAAGACCTCTTGTAAAAATTAGAAAAAGTCTAGCATAGAGTTACGGTCACGATATTTCTGGTAGTTTGCAAAAGTATACGATATAAGATACCACTATCACTGCTTTAAGTTTGGCAGCCTGTAAGAGGCTTCCAATTCCAAATTGTTAGAGCATCATTAATATTTCGTTTGACTAAGTATAGCACTAGATTAATCTTTATCATTTGTTAAGGGGAAAACTTATAAGGTTACTGCTGTTTAATTATTACCATTATAGTAAAGAAAATTTATTTCTGCTTTACCTAATCATTTATTTATATTTTTATGCCAATTTTAAAGTGCCAAATGTCAGTTTGATACCAATTATTGAGAAACAATCAAATAAACAAATTTTAATTTTTATTGAAGAAAACTAAAATTCTTTAAAACTCTTTCCAAGATGATTCACAAAAAAAAAAACAAAAAAAAAACTGATGTCGTAAAGACGTATTTATTTAAAACTATATTTTAAGTTATTCTAGTGAAGGAACATGGCATAATCTATCAAAATTAAACAGACATTAAACATTATAATATTGTTGATTATTCTAAAATGCTAAGCTTAAATTATATTAATAAGGATAATTCGGATTATTGATACACATACAATAAAATGTATCTATTGTAAGTAATACACTTGTTGTAGTATTTAAATAATAATCACATAATAGTATTATGTTAAACTTAGGGTTATGTATTTATTTTTGGTGGTGTATAATCTTTCAAATTGTGAGTTTCAAAAACTTCACAGACATAAAATGTAAATAGCATATGTAGATCCAGATCAGGTACAATAAAATGAGTGTGGAAATTACATTAATTATTTAATGACAATTTAATAAAATGTATTAAAAGTGGCTAATTGTATTTTGGGATTTAATTATTTAGTATTTGTATATCTATACGATAGTATATAATATTATTATGACAAAAAAATAATATTTCATTTTTAATCATCGAATATTACATTAATTTATATATTAACGTCTAAAAATATTTCCATAAAATATACATTTCCATCCGGTGTTGATTAGTGTAAACCAAATAAGAGCAAAATGACGTTGGTGAATATAAAATACAAATAGTTGCTGTAGACATCTAATTTAACATGTTTACATGGCACAAAACAGGTATAGAATGATTAAAAATTCCATGTTGTTAATGCTGTATCACGTGCTCACTTCACTGTTATTTTTTATCAATTGTGGTTCTAAGGCATACAAAAATAATTTTGTCCCCAAATATCACGTCATTAATAGTTTTAAAACAAATTAAATATATAATTGAGTCGCGTGGTATAATATGCTTCACTGATAGTAGATCACTTTCAGTAATTTCATTCATAAACGAGATGTTCTGCGGACAGATACACAATCATAGAGGTAAACAATTGTTCATCCGACGACAAACAAAAGACAAATAGTGTCTTTCAGCCTACTAACTGATTGGCCTCAATTAATTTCAGATTGGCGTTCCAATATTAAATATGCACCATAATAGAACACATTCTTGTCTAAGTAGAAATGGGATATCGTGCAAAAAACTTAATATATAACATTTATTGGGTTATTTTACCAAATTATTCCGGATAACATAGGGAGGGTACAGCACGCAAGAGTTCTCTGAAATCAAATATTATGCTGCTAATTTTAATATTGAATTAACAAATTTATATTTTGTCTTTTATACGTCAATTAATTTTATGTTAATTAATTTTTTGCCTATCTCTTGTAATTATTTATTATGCTATCGTTACCACCATGGTTAGAGCAATGACCCATGTAAAAATATTCGCCAACACTATGTTCAAAATGAATGTCTTTCAACGTAAAGAATCACTCCAAATAGTGAAGTTATAAGGGTGAGAGTGTCTCAATGTCAGTGTCAGAGACAGGTACAGTTTTAAGCTTATAAACGAGCTACTTTTACTCTGTCTTCTCGACTAAGTGGCGTGGACAAATACTTGAATTGCCTTTCGCAGTTATTTGTCTTTTATTTAATATTATTTAAAATTCCGTAAGTCACTAAATCGTACACTGAATCGCATTTCATGTTATTGTACTGTAACCACGAGAACAAGGATTATGTTTGGAACTACAAAGTTAACTAGTTAGTTAAGTTAGTTAGTTAGAGGAAGTCTTGCAATATACCGTTTAAAAAAATTATTTACCAAAGATATTATACTTAAACATTTTGTTATCAAGTGTACTTAAAAATTAAATTAATGTTTTATTACAGATGTATTACACGTTGACAAAGGCAAACATTCCGTACGTAACTGAATGACCATGTCATTGTACTGTAACTACGAGCGATTATGTCGGTAACTACAAAGTTACTGTAGAATTTAGATTATAAATTTACCAAATAAAACACACAAACGTCAAATAGTATGGAATTTTTTTATATGTGAACCGGTACTGTTTTACGGTTATTATCTGGTTTATATTACCGAGACAGCCAGTTTACAATTAAGGGGCTAATAGTAAGAAATATAAGTATAACTTTTACAGACAAATTCTAATATATTCTTTACTTAATTAACCTGCTCTTAGACAAATATAGTTGTAATCAACGAATAAAAATTGTATAATCTTATTAAACGATTATCGTTATAATTTACATTAGTATATCATATGATACGATTATTAATTATTGAGAATACGTTATTATTTACGTTATGTATTTAAATATTTTTTTATGTGATATACAGTAAAACGAGATATACAAAAAATGAGAGAAGAAAAGTGTCCCATATTTTGCGGACAGGTATTGAAAATTTTTCAGATATAATAATACTATAAATTATAAACTCTTTATGAACAAACCACCACAATAAAGTAAACAAAATTAGAGCTGCATGCTTTGGTGAAGAATATACAATCCACATCACAATCCATACAATTTATGACCGTAGCTAAATTACATTGTCCCCAGTTATATTGTTGATAGTTATATTTCATACGCTGTAAACTGTGCGGTATGACACAACCGCACAGATATTAGGATGACAAGTTCAGAAAATAACGTTCGTTAACATAATGAACAAGACTAAACAACCCTTCCACATTCCACATCACAACCCATAGTATTACTGACCTTAGCAATATTACGTTCTCCCCAGTTATATTGTTGATAGTTATATTTCATACGCTGTAAACTGTGCGGTATGACACAACCGCACAGATATTAGGATGACAAGTTCAGAAAATAAACGTTCGTTAACATAATGAACAAGACTAAACAACCCTTCCACATTCCACATCACAACCCATAGTATTACTGACCTTAGCAAAATTACATTGTCCCCAGTTATATTGTTGATAGTTATATTTCATACGCTGTAAACTGTGCGGTATGACACAACCGCACAGATATTAGGATGACAAGTTCAGAAAATAACGTTCGTTAACATAATGAACAAGACTAAACAACCCTTCCACATTCCACATCACAACCCATAGTATTACTGACCTTAGCAAAATTACTTTCTCCCCATATTTAATACAATTTACACTGTGCAGTAACACAACCGCACACATATTAGGATGACAATGTCAGACAATAACGTTGCTTGATGAACAATGCTGAACGACTCTTCAACATCGCAACCCATACAATTCCTGACCTTGGCTAAATTAGACTCTCCCCAGTTGTATTTTTGATAAGTATATTTAATACAGTGTAACCTGTGCAGTAACACAACCGTACAGATATTAGGATGACAATGTCAGACAATAACGTTGCTTGATGAACAAGGCTGAACGACTCTTCAACATCGCAACCCATACAATTTCTGACCTTGGCTAAATTAGACTCTCCCCAGTTGTATTTTTGATAAGTATATTTAATACAGTGTAACCTGTGCAGTAACACAACCGTACAGATATTAGGATGACAATGTCAGACAATAACGTTGCTTGATGAACAAGGCTGAACGACCCTTCCAACATCTCAACCCATACAAATTCTGACCTTGGCTAAATTATATTCTCCCCAGTTGTATTGTTGATAAGTATATTTAATACAGTGTAAACCTGTGCAGTAACACAACCGTACAGATATTAGGATGACAATGTCAGACAATAACGTTGCTTGATGAACAAGGCTGAACGACTCTTCAACATCGCAACCCATACAATTTCTGACCTTGGCTAAATTAGACTCTCCCCAGTTGTATTTTTGATAAGTATATTTAATACAGTGTAACCTGTGCAGTAACACAACCGTACAGATATTAGGATGACAATGTCAGACAATAACGTTGCTTGATGAACAAGGCTGAACGACTCTTCAACATCGCAACCCATACAATTTCTGACCTTGGCTAAATTAGACTCTCCCCAGTTGTATTTTTGATAAGTATATTTAATACAGTGTAACCTGTGCAGTAACACAACCGTACAGATATTAGGATGACAATGTCAGACAATAACGTTGCTTGATGAACAAGGCTGAACGACTCTTCAACCTCGCAACCCATACAATTTCTGACCTTGGCTAAATTACATTCTCCCCAGTTGTATTGTTTGATAGGTATATTTCATATAGTGTCAACTTTGAAGTAACACAACCGTACAGATATTAGGATGACAATGTCAGACAATAACGTTGCTTGATGAACAAGGCTGAACGACCCTTCCACGTCACAACCCATACAATTTCTGACCTTGGCTAAATTACATTCTCCTTAGTTTTATTTTTGATAAGTAGGCCTATATTTCATACGATGTACTGCACAGTGATTGCACACTTATATTACTACACTTTAGAGGAAAACTACTATGCCATAATACTAGTATATCTTATATTTTATTTGCTAGTTTCAGGAATTCCTCTTTATTTCCTTGATTTATCCTATTTTTTATACTCTTATTTATTCTTGGGGGTTCTTTCAATGTCGATTCAGGCGCAGCAAAAGTTCAAACAATATTAGTGATTAATTTATTAGACACTGCCTTAGAATCTATCAACGTGGGGAAAATAAGCTAGAAATATATGAAAAAATTGGTCTATCTATAAAATATTTTCTATAGATGAAATTCAGTTACTGGTTAATTGAGTTTTGAACGTGTAATATAGTTTAAATTATAATTAGAATTGTACTAATATAAGTTTATTTTGCGGTTTTCACAGCCTTAAATAGAGTTTGGCTTCGGTATTACAACTGAAAGACAGCTTAGGTTTGCTCAATCTATCTACCTTTACACACAGAAAGAAGTACAGGACATTGTTTTGTGTATCTCCACTTAAGATAAAAATATATGTTTAACATACTTGAATGTTACTAAGATGACATGGTATTAGATTATCACTTCAAACGTTCGTAAGTAATTTATACTTAAATATAATAGTTTATATTTATAATTTAATAACAAAAGAATTTAAAATATTTAAACAGTTTGAATTTTTCTTACGATTTCAATCACTTGCCTTTAGATTCAGAATAACAACAATCAACCAGATTTGGGTGTTTTTTATTTTCTTAATAAATATAAAAAAAACCAAAGAATTTTACTTTTTACGTAGTTTCACAGGTTAAGTTAGAGACTCTGAGAATAAAAATGTACTAACTATACAATTATCACAGGGTACTATTCAGCTCTCAAAGAAGTTCAATTAAATGCTAAGAATTAATCAAACCTTTTGCCTTTATAGTGCTATAGATTCATTCTTTATTTGGTTTACTTCTAAAGGAATGTTCACTATCACAGTCCTTAATTGATTAAGGTAGGTTATTAAATAAATTCGGGGCTAAATATTCTAATCTTTTCGAAACTATTTGATAGGTGTTGCATGTCTGCAAGTTATAAAAATTAAATGAAAAATGTCTTAAGGTTGATATCAGGTAAGATGCTTATACCTTAGCAGAAAAGACTTAGAGTATACACTGATACAAAATAAATAAAGGGAGACAAAATAACAAATAGCTCCTCGCGAACAAAACTTTGCCTACAGCTCTCTCTCTCACCCTGGAAAGAAATCTTTTCCAACCATATTCAAATTATGTATCAAGATGTCCATATAAACAAAACGTGTGTAACAAATATATTATGTTAATATTTTTCATAATCCAACAACAGAGCCTAAGCTCTTCAGCAACTGCTGTCAATATACATTTACCTCCGGTATTTATTACTGTGAACCAGATATTTACAAGTATCTCTGATAAATCAATTTTTTCTGATAAAAATTGCAATTTATTCCATTTGATATAGATATCTTTATTTATTATTATTTTATTAAATGTTTCTGAATTAATTATTTACGATTTGTTGTGTTTTCACAACGTTATGGAAAAAGTATTTAAATATTGGACTATAGGTGAATATGATCTACTTCAAACTTTAATTTGAAATTGTAATTTATTTGCAAAAAGTGCATGTTAGTTTCAAGATCTAAATATAATATTTTAGTTCATATACAATTATTTGTATGTGTATAGAAAGTTTAAGCTAGGTAGGCATTAAAAATAAGGGGCCAATCCTCTTTTCAGCTTTATTCTATCCATTCCTATAAGCCTCTGGCCTATGCAATGATAGTATCATGGATTTCATCATATCATCTCATACATACATTAAGAAAGATAGTCGATAGAGTACGTGGTAGACGATACTCATGAAAAGTGATATGAGTGAATGTTCACACACACAGGATTTGAACCTTAGTAATAACTCAGATACAAAGTTTGACATCTTAGACTATTCGGCTATCAGCTCACTCGATTTATTCCTAAATAAAAGTATTAAAACATCAAGAAACATTGAATGTGAATTTAACAAGTTCAGAATAATGACGTCCAGCATATAAACTAACACATCCTTTCTTGGAAGAACGAGATTTACGTACTAATAAGGATATATTACCTTAATATGATCTGTGGTAATTATTTACTTGATAGCATTGTTATTAATTAAAATACAATAAGATACATAATGCCCATAAAAAACTGAAACCATTCCAATGAGAAAAGCAGATAGAGTGAAACTCAAGACGCCTGTGTAAGAGACGGATACCATTAATTGGGGTTTCTAACTGACCGAGGAACTTTTACTCTCTCTTCACTACTAAGTGACGTTGACAAGCACTTGAATTTTAAATCCAGAGCTCTTTATTTGTGCATAAAGTTAGATTATAAATAAAAACATTTTCCTGTTTAAAATAAATATGCTTCAGTCCATGATATTCTTTTAAAGGAATAAATCGTTACATTTTTATTTTTTGGGGAGTTTTATACTTGCTTTATTTAATAAGAAGGCGTAAATCCTTAAGAGATGTTATCAGAAAAATACCGCAAAAAGAAAAATTATTAGAGAAAAATAAATATACATATCATTTGATATGTGAGTTCTGATTCCAATTAATCCTAGAGAGACAATGTATCCGGCCATTGAAAGTTTGTTACTATCAATAGAAGGTCTAAAGGATGGTTGGGTTTCGATCATTTTCCATCGATATATGTTACAAAATGTATAACACAACGCTTGGAGGAATGAAGTCTGTCCTCTTCAGATAAGAAAGTTATTAAGATATAAAATGAACTAATTATCTTCTGTAATTATTGTAACATATAAGGGTGAAAAGTGGCCGAAATACAATTATTCTTGAAAATATTCATGTTATTAAAGGCCTTTTAAGTTATGTTCCTGGTAATCCGTTTCTAACTAAAAACAGTAGTTAGAATGGCAGTAACGTGATTGTTTTGACGAGCAATTTACTTAATATAGTAGTCATCTAAGTTTGGCCTACAAACGCTGACTTCTCTTATCTCAGAGCAGTTCATGCTTCAGGGCTATTACCTGGGTTATGTGAACGACACTGTCATCCACAATTTGGACTTTGGTAATGAGGTAGATAAGAACTTACTATTATGAGTTTTATCTGTTTTAGATATGTTCAAATAGTGTAACTAGCAAACTATTTCACATTAATGGCTAATTTTACATTAATAAAAGCTTAAAATTTAAGCTCCTGTACAATGTTTTGAACTATGTCTTGTTTTGAGAATTATTTCACTAAAATCTAAGTTTTGTAACTTCTGTTTTTTTAATTTGTTAATGACTGTATGTTATTTGATTGGGTAACAGGATTTTGAAAAGTTTTATCGTTTTATGTTACAAAAATATATTACTAAAATTTAACAATTCTCGTAACACGTAGTATGTTATTTATATGTCTATTTGTAGTTTGAGTCCGATTTCAATTTTTAGTGTCCAATAATTATCCAAACAGTGCAAAAATATTTTCTTTTTTATGTTTACCGGTATCTAATTTAAATGAAAATTTATTACGGGTTTTAGAAATATTTTAGATACACAATTATCAAAGAAATTCTTGAACATAGATAGACATTTTCATAGTTCAAACAGCACATTGACGTCGTATCAATTATTTACACAGCAAAGTATCAGTTTATCAGTGAGATATCATTATTGTGAGTTTATATTTGCCGTATAAATATTTCACGGGTTGTCAATATTTACAAATCGTTATTCGCAAATAGGTATTTCATGTGCTATGTATTTCACGATAACTGTTCACATTTACCTAATTATAAATTTGGTAACAATTTGAGCTACCAATTATTTATTTACATTTAGTTACGTTAAACTGATCATGGAAGTAAGTCGGTCATGTTTTAGTTATCTTTTTAATTAATTACGACTGTCAATTTCATTTTATAAATTTTATTTTGGAATAAGGATTTATTGAATAATATGAATAAATAATAGACTAGGACAGGAAGGTATTGAGTGAGGGGTGGAGCAGGAATGTGGGAAGGCTAATTGAAAAGTATCAGTATGTAAGGTATATATGTGCCTGAATGTAAAGTTAGGACACACTCAGATTGTCGGCGATGTATGTGAACTAATATTATTCATATGTTTTCTTCACTTGAGAATTTAAACTAACCCCTACGCGTATACTTTCTATATGGTATAGCCTTGTGGTAAACAAACAGCTACATATATAATAGATTCTTTACATAGAATGAATCATTGTTAATACTTGCAGGCATATTTCAAGAGACAGTAAATGTATAAAAATAAAGTACAGATTTTTATAAATTAAAAGGAATAATAAATAACTTTAGCAATAACTTTCAAAACATACAGGGTGAACCAGACCAACTGGGCCACTGACTTTAGAGGTAGAGCAAATGAAGATGGAAAGTCGTCTGTTTCAACTGAACATTTCGTGGCAAACATTTCTAAAATTATGTAACCATTAAATATGTATAAAGGGATTGTTTGGTGGGGGATGGAGGGTTGTTTAATTTTTTTGGAAACTTTTAAATTTAATGGTAGGACGTATGGTACCTAATTTAAATATATTTTGACAAATATCTTTTCAATAAAACTTATTTTACTGTAATTGTATGGAATGTTACAACAATCTAAAAAAACACCTTAAAATGATTTTTTTATTATTACTTAATTGAACATCCTATACAACTCCACAAGTTACACAAAATTTCTTGAGAAACTACCCTTGCAACAAATAATGAAGAAAATTAATTTTTAAAAACTGTTGACATTTTAAAAGTATTTAGATTGTGAAAATTAAAACATTTTTATAAATAAAATATTTTAAAAAGCCATATAGTTTTGCGTTACACAAAGTCTGTATTCAAATTTTGGCTTTATAACAGGCGATTTCTTTTCTGTAGGCACAAATAACAATTTAAATTTACTTATTCCAATTTGTCTTCAATCTATTGTATCTAAAGAATCAACACTCACTCAAAAATGCCTTTATGAAACTCATAAACTTTTTTAAGGTTATCGAAGTCTTATCACTCCCTAACAATAATTCCAATAGACCAATTTCAATGTCTATCCATGAGAAGGCAATGCAATTTGCCTTATCTTCATGTTTTTATGTTTTAAGCTGCTTTAGTATTTGACCGTCAAACTTTGTATCTGGTAAGGTGTGCATTATTCTTCTGATAAACACTAACATGAATGCAGTTTTAGTAATTTCCATAACAATTGAACTGGTGCACTACATTCAAAACAGCCAAATAAGTGGCAACAAGGTGATGTTAGGTAGGAAACATTACCTTTGATGTTTGTTACTCGTGAAACAGCTTTAATACTCAGTATCTAAAACTTACTCATCGTAAAAATTACCGCAATTTTGCTTCGCGTATAATGTTACCTATAAAAATTTAAAGATGTTACACCAATGCGAAGGTGTTTGATTTGTTGATAGCTTTTGATAAGTTTAATCAATGTTTACTTGCAGAACTGCATTGTACGGGGAACTGCCTAGAAGCGCAACATATTAATTATAAAATGACATGATCTGTCATGTAGCAGATGTGATTAAAACTACAAAAAAGTATTTATAAAAATATCCAGTGGAAGGATGGAGGGTAGTTTCCTCAAAAAAAGATCGCAACAAGACTGTTGTGTCATTATAGTTCACCTGGTTAAAAAAATACTAATAAACTCCATCTTTAAATAATGCCAACCTTCAGTAAATTCTGTCTATACTGAAACTTAAGAACCATAATATTAGCTTAGAACACGATATTACCTCCATGTTGGTGAACTCTGACCAGCTTTGAATTTAAAGTGAACATAATGTTACGAAGTACAAAATTTATAACTTTCAGCGGTGGGCTCTTTTAAAAGGCGTTAATAACAAAAGTATAAATAGTGTGTACTTAATTATATTTCCAAATACTTAACACATCTAATATTAAATCGGAATTTTTCTTCACCTTGTATCATGATTAAAACTAAGATATAAAACCTTTATAGGATGAGATATGGAACACTTTACAAATGTTTGGATCCGAACAATGTCTGATAACAATAATGAAAGATGGTCAAGTTAGAGAGACGAACTGCGAGTAATTGAATAACTTTCCTCGTTATGCTTTTCAAACAATTCCATTAATATTGAAATGTTCTTGTTGCTTACATAAATCTAGTTCTTCTTTCAAAGTGGCCCTATTTCTAGCCGTAACCTATATATTATCTCTTGGAAAGAATGCATTTTGAATACTGTACCATCACTGAAAATTGTTGTAGTCTACGCTCCATCAAAGTATATAAGTTGTTGTTACCATAATCGCTATTGCACCTTATGCAAAGTAAGATCTCCCCGTTAGTCACTGCTCGGTGGTGAGTGTTAGTTTTACTTTCCCGGGGGTTGTTGAATATTATTGGTTAATTTTTTGAATATCAGGTACAAGAATCAATACTCCTTAGTGATATCATTTTTACACAAAGTTCCAAAATGAGTTTGAAAAATCTTTGTCTTGTTAAAATTTAGTAAATAAGGTACTATTTTTTACTACGTAAAAGATTAAAATTAAAAAGTTCTTAACAGCATTCATTTTAGAAAAATTAATTCCAATATTTTAAGGCATCATTTAACGATCTGCCTTCGATGATTTCACCTCTTGATTTACCAACCTATTTATTCCCTTGGAACGTCTGCCTTTTGGAACCATCTTTTGTGAGCATGTTTATTATGGAATTCTTAGGATAATAATTGGCTACCCAAAACATATCCTATTGATCAATGAGCCTATAGATACCACCTCAACCTTCGAATATTAACTCAAAATCTTATTCTTCCAGTGAAGTCCATTCGAATTCAATCACTCTTCTTTTCACTGTGTGTTTCTGGTATTTCCTGGGTCATCTCACTATTGCCTTATCTGGATCCAATCAAAAGGTTTCACTATTCTGCTCTTACTGACTGTTTAATATTTACAATATAACCAGTAGAGTAGGGTTTGGTTTTTAATATTCAGTAAAAGACTCCTTGTTATATGTAAAAGAGTTTAGGCCATTACCATGCCAAAATCAATACTTGTGAGCTTATCCAAGTCACCGTTGAACCTATCGTCCGATTTAACCGCCTTCTCTCATTGGTGGACACATCGCATGTTCCCATCTGTCTGTCCGACTGCCGTCCAGGAGCGACACCTAAAAATTCGTTGGTACCGTAGGAGCCGTTCTGGAAAGAAGGCCGGTTGCGGTCGCTCATCCCTTTGCTCTCGCAGTAGTGGAAGTACCGCCCTGGGTATCTCTTTGTTCATACTCTTTTATAATGTCTCGTTGCTGCCATCGGAGGTGACGTGACCGATTGGAGTAGCTTACCATTCGTGATGGTTCCTCTCTACACTTGTCCTAACGGATCTCAGTATCTCAGTGAAGATTCTCATTGAAAGTGACTTGTTCTTTTGAGAATCCCAATGCAGGTCTAAAGGCTGTTCTCCATCCCCAGATGAATCAAGGCAAGAACGAAGATCGACATCGGTATTTTTGGAATTTATCCTCAAATGCACTCTTTATACCTAATGTCTCGCCCGTCCTTCACCTACGGATGTATCTAAAAACTTAACTCTTGGTCTCACCAAATATTGCGTTTAGTTAAGAAATAGCTCGTATTTGGAGTGTGTGTGGATGAGTTGTCGTTGGAGACAATATAGTTGACTTCATTAAATTCCAACAGATAATTATCTACAAGATTATTTTAGTAATACAATATCGATGTATAAAATTCCGAAAATGGGTTCTTGATCGATAATCATGGTACTTGTATAATCTGATGCTCACACCCATGCGTACATTTTAAAGTTTCAAACGGGTCTGAAAAGACAGTTCTATTCCCAGATGATGTATGGTCGAAAACACTCCATTGGCGTAGGGCTTATTTATACTTACTTGCTTCCGGCTATTCTAACATGAATCTCATATATTGTTCCACTCTATAGATATCTACAAATCCTACTCCTTTTGCCAACATAGTTAAGTGTAAGTATGAATAAGCTGCTAATTAATGTTGAAGAAAAAAAAAACAGCTCGTTAAACATTTTAATACCGTAAATAAAATTGTCTTTTCTACCCCGGAAGTAGCAATTGCAAAACTTTCAATGGCAGGTAGTGTTTTTACCCGTGCACACAGTTATATATAAATCTGTAAAATATCAATAATTGAAATAAAATTTATAATATTTTATATTTCCTTAAATATGAAATTGCCATAGTTGTTGAAATGGTTACGAAACATCTGAAAATAACTATATATATATATATATATATATATATATATAGTAATTTTTAGGTGTAGAGATAAATAGTGAAAACTAGAGGTGTAATCTTAAAATAACTCAAACCGAAAGTAGATTATTATAAAAGGAAGTAAGCGATTTTTTACCAAAAAAAGACCCATGTATATGATTTCTCAATCAGAGTAAAAATAAAAGTCTACTGCGTTATAAGAAATAAATTTGACCGGACGTATGTGGCAATAGTTATAAGTATACACTAAACTAGAATATTTATATCCTTGATCCGGAAAACAGTTCAAACGCTAATGGGGCACTAAAAATACTTTAGAACAGAGGTATTTGATGTAATAAGCATCTTCAGAATTATGCCTTTATGTATTTCCTTGATTGACGCAAAAATGAAAATGATCGGAAGTAGTTTACAAGGCCAGGAAGTAGATATGTTTTACCCAAACTGGCTTCAATACCCGCTTGTACATAATTTTGTGCAATATAAAAACAAAGCTGTATTTATAAGAAGTACTTGCTCCAGCGAGATTGGAACCTGGGTTTCTCGCATGCCAGGCAATTATGTTAATACAAAACAACGTCTTTAACGCAATAATTTTGAATAGAGATGTTTCAAACATGATATCACTATTATTTGAGTTTCATGAGGCAAAATACTTTCATTGACAGGAAGCTTCCAGAATTAAAGTGCTGTAACGTTTTGAATACATTTGATGTCATAACTACCCAGATACTGGAAGCTCAGAGGTAATTTGCCCAAGTTGGCAAGGATTAACAAAGGCTGGAGTATTCCACAGAGTGGAATTGCTTATGCTCTGAAGTGACGTTATAATGTTTCGGAAGTAAAAAGTTGTTGGCTCAAAAGATTTTATAGTGCCAGATACCGATTTTATTGCTCAGATTTGCCAAATTTTTATAAACAAAATATATAGCCCTGATTAATGCATATAAAATCCTTATGATGAATAATTTAAGAGTTTAGACGGATCAATACATGAGTGTTTAAAAAATTATCTAAACATATTATAATGCGGACAAGTTTCCTAGAAACGAAGACCCAGCTGCATTAATCAGTATATAAGCGTTCATATAAAGTTACTAGAGTGTAGGTGCATTGATGCAGGGATGTTATCCTACGTATCAACATATATTATATATCATAGTTTTTTTATATTATTATGTATATCTTGTTTCTAGATTCATAAATCATGAATAGTCTATTCATAAAATAATATAATATAAAAATAAATATAAAATAACAGTATTTACACTCATAATGAATACTATAATCTAGGTGCTAAGATAATGGGATTTTATCCTTATCACTATTTTAAATTATATTCTACCCAAGCTTTCCTTAAGACAGAAATAAAGATTGCACTAAAATAACCGAATAAATTAGTAAATTTGTAGGGGGTGATATAGTGATTACTGCTACATATTATATTCCCCTCAAGTTTTGAGTGACATATATCCACAATTCACTGAATTAATCAATAAAAATCAATCCGTATGAATTAGTATGAATATTTCTAATACTTAAGTCCATCGATTTAGGGGAATTATCCTAATTACGAATACAATATACTACACGAAAAAGTTCCTAGACATATAGATCTAGAATACACGAGATAATGAACAAATAAAGTAGGCTATCATACGAATGGGAGTTTCTCTAATGTAGGTGGATATAATAATCTGTGTGGACAACTGGACATGACCACCAACAGTGATTTTATATATCTAACAGGTTTCCGTAGACAAATATTACCTGCAAAAGGTTAAGCTGCCGTTAAGAGTATCAGAGAGTCTGAAACAATAAGTTGTTATGGGATACACAGAAAATAAGCAAAACCTAATCCGTAGACATTAATATTTATCAATAATAATGTCATTTGCTTAACTCAATAGCAAATGTTGTCAATAGCATATGTACGTCGTTGGAGTTAAGATGACTATTCGTTTTGTCAATATATAGTTTTGAAAGCACTACGAGTCCAGGTTTCAATCAAGAAAAAACAAAAACGTAACAGAGAAAAGATTCATTAAAATAGCAAGGGGCAGACTGAAGAGCATTTGTCTCCGAGGTGGACAGCAGATAGATCCATCACTTGTCTCAGACAAGGTATTAGTTTTAATTCACTTACACTTAAGCTGAATGTTTCTGTATAAACTTTAATTCTTGCTTTGAAGGTGGCGTTTAAATATGGAAAAGTTTGAAAGCTTATAAGAAATTAGTCTCAGTCTTATTAAATATAATATAACAGAAATAAAGTTTAAACCCGATATATGATTAACTTTAATAATTTAATTTCATATAATAACGCAGTAACTATTTCAAAACATGTTATAATTTCTTTGTAATCGAATAAATTATAACAATAGAAGTTATAAATTTTCCCACGTAACAGAAAAGATTCCATATACTTGTACAGACTAAGAATAAGCGTTATTATTATTAGCGCAGAACATACCTAACACATTGTAGACTCTTGGAGCAATTGGAAAATTCTTTAAATATTACTAAATGTTAATAAAAACACAACTTTTTCCAAATTGTTTATTTTTTGGGCGAGGCCTTTCAAAACCAAAGGTTTCATCTTCAGGCAACTCCACAAATAAATATTTACACATTGTTTGTTACAATTAATATTAAAATAACATATGGTGTAAAAATGTAAATACAAAAATTTGGGAAATATTTCAGCCAGTATGAAAAATTATATTTGACTAGAGTTTAATTTTTGAATAAATTGAGAAGAAAGAAGATTGGAATTTTCAATAGGGCCCTCTTCATTGTTCATGAGTTTTTCTTTATTTCTGTTTATGTATAGTGTTTCCCAAGCATTCAAGTTCATTGGTTTTGTTATTTCTTTTATTAATTTTAGATTTGTAATTGATGTTCTGTGTCCTGATTCAATGCAGTGCTTGGCTACAGCAGATTTGTCAACTCTTCCATATTTTGTATGTGATAAATGCTCTTTGAATCGTGTTTTTATTGTTCTTTTAGTTTGTCCAATATAAATTTTGTCACAGTCATTGCATCCAATTTCATAAATTCCCGATTTACTATCATTTGAAATTTTGTCCTTAGGGTTTCCTAAAATTTGGGATAATTTGTTGCTTGTTCTGTGAGTGACAGTTTTATTTGTATGCTTTTTAAAAGTTTTGCATATTTGGTTTGAAAAAGTGCTGTATGTTGTGCAAATAAATTCATGTTTTGTGTCTTGAGGTGGTCTTAAAGTTGTCTTATCTTTTCTACTTTTTCTTTTTAAAGCTTGTTTTAGTATATTGTCAATGAGTTGTGTAGTGTAACCATTGAACATAGCAATAGATTTGATGTAATTTAGTTCTTTCTTGTAGTTTTCTGTTGAATAAAAAATTAAAATAAAAAAAAATAAATAAATAAACAATTTGGAAAAAGTTGTGTTTTTATTAACATTTAGTAATACCTAACACAGTTAACTTGAAGGAATAACTTGAGATTTTGTGAATTCTGTATGCTCCAAGTGCCATGAAGGTTGCCATGCAGTGTGCTTCGTTAGGCACTGTTGCAAATAAGTTTCAATTCAATATACAACTAGAGTTTGTTTTTTCAATATTGTTAATAGTATTTTTTAACTAAATTTATTTGTTCTTGTGACCTATATTACTACATATAATGATGTTATCGCACATGAAAAAATATGTTAAGTACTTACAGCATCTTATTAGATAGCTTATACTGTAATAGGTTTTTATGCTAAAACTGCAGATTTAAAAAAAAATGTAAGAATTTGGTTTATTTCGTTTAATGTGCTTATGTTTATTCCAATTTCTATACATCTTGTGGTAATTATTTTTGTTTTCAGGTTCTTTATGAAAATATAATTTTCGATGGTAAAAGTATTTTTAGTGTTTTGCTACATTTTTGAAAACTCAAAAGTTATAATTGTTTATAATTTTTTCAGCAAAGACATCTAAAATTTAAAACTTTATTTGACAGCTATCCTAATGATTACTCCACCATAAAATACAGAATTTTGTATAGCTTCGGTGGAAATAGTAGAGATATAGTCTATACAGTGTACAAAAAATTCTAAAAATTGTTTGGTAAAGGCCAGCAAAACGCTTATTATTAGGCCGGTCTTTTTCGCACATACCTAGAGGTAGATCTAATTTTTTGAACGGTCCTGAAATGCTTACAATAAAAATGTACATTAGTGATACAACGCAATGTTAGTATAATTAGCCAGTACAAGAAATAATTAGAATTATTATGTTTGTTATGTTACATTTTGAAGGTAACAGGAAAGCAAGCAACTTGTTAGTGCAGAAATTACCTTAAAGAATATCAACTGTTCTTTCTCGTATTCGCGACTCGTTTTCCGCATATTGAAACATTGATGTAAATCAAAACAACTGAACCAAAGTGGAACACAAAGCTGGTGTAAATGATTTGCGATATCGGAAAAAATTCAATACCGTCACTCTGTCTTCTACTCAAGCGCTTCTGGTGAATTATTTCGTACGTTTTAAACATCGTTATACTTACAGTGACATATGTTTGCCAATAATGAATTAAGCATTCTCGATGTCACAAAACGCTGAAGATATGGCATTTCATAACGAACTGAATCTTCAAATTCAGTTATTAACTCTCAAAAAATTAATTGTTTCATACGCCATACTTTAATTATGCGGTGAATTACATAATAGAACGTTATTTTAGTAGAAATGTTTTGCTTTTAACTAAAGTAATTCATGCATTGGGGCTTCTTTCACAAATAGTATGCAATGTTTGTGTATTATAAATTTATTTTATAATTCTTTATATATTTTCTTATTTGATAGATAATATTTTCTGAAAACAATTTTTTATGCATAATTATCATAAAACGTTCTCACAAGTTTCATTATACATTATAACCGCAGTTTCCACATTTATATAACTTCTAAACAAAGTTTTAAAATTATTATAGAATAATAATAAAATGTTTTGGTTTCACCAAGATTATATTAAAAAAAATCAATATTGTTCGTCCACACGTCTGATTCGTGTCACATGAGGTTACCTATGGAGTTAAAATTGTATATGAGTATCTACCTTTACTATCCCTAAATCTCTATTGAAAATGGTAAACTATTAAAAACACCAAATGACTATTAGTTTGTTATGAAATATACAGTGTAGAGACAAACATGTTTGCCTTTCAAATTATGCTGGAGATTGGCTTTGAAGCAAAGATAACTACACCAAAGAGTTTCTATTCCAATACGAGTTGATTAGGCTAGTGAAAAACCTTGATGATATAACTCCTTTTCTTACAGTTTTCATTTGTGCTTTTTCTCATACTCCTTTATAGAATTGATAATGTTACCTTTACGTTATATATGTATATATATATATATATACATATACATTGAATCACAAAAAGTACTTGCTCCGCCGAGAGTCGAACCCAGATCTCTCACTTGCCGGGTGAATGTGCTACCATTACACCACAGAGCGCTTACTTTTTCCGATTCAATTATTTTGTATTTGGCCTTATCTGTCACATATGCGTTTAAATAAGCAAACTAACATATGATCGGAAGACCAAATACCTGTCAAACGACTTTTATTTACATTAAATTGTATAAATGGCAATAGCCTTAATTAATAAGAGATCCGGGTTCGACTCCCGGTGGAGCAAGTACTTTTTGTGATTCAATGTTTATTGAAATTAATTAAGGCTCATCAGTTACTTTTGTAGCAAATAATTACCTTATAACGTAGCTATGGTGGGAATAATTGACACAATGTTAATGTTGAGTGTAGCCCTAGCTGTCCTCAGACTCCTAGAGTTAAATCTGTCACTGCTTCAGATTTCAGACACTGCTCTAGGAGGAAGGTTAACTGGATTAAAAGCTCAACATTCACAATTACTGTACTTTATACTGGCCGAAATTAAAGCAATGTACTTTAAGTATGATATATGTCTGTGGGGACTTTTGCGTAAACTTGTAGTAGATGATTTTAAATTTTGTTGTGAGTTAGATATACACATTTCGATGATAATGACAAGTTTTAGCTATTCTGATTTTTCTATCTCTCAAATGTTTTAGATAATCCTTTCGCAATTTTATAATTGTATAATTAAGTAAAAAGGTTTATAACTTTATTCAAAAGAATTTACTTTCTAACATTATTGAAAATTATTTAAAAAACTGTCATTAAAGCTCAATGCCAATTATCAAAAGCTCATTAAGAAAAGATTAGACTCTTTATAATTTGAATTTTATGCACAATACTGTTATTGGGGTTCTATAAATTACCACTATTTTATTTCTTACTAATATGATAATACCTTCCATAAAAGTTTAAAAAGTCAATTATTCGAAAATGTTCTGAATTATTAAGATAAAATACTACACTCCTGTAGTTGCCTGCTATGTAGTAAGGAGGTTTTCAGTGTTCATGCTAATTAAAAGGCTTTAATTTTTTCCTTAATATAAGTTTTTGGTTTACCTTATTTTATAGTTATATTAATAATTTTAGCCGCTAGAAATCCTATTTTTCTAGGAATGTCTTAAATTTAACAATATTTAGGCAGCAGGTAGATTTTTAACTTATGAGTAATACCTACTATTAAGTGATAAAACAGAACTCAGTAGCTGCTAAGCTTTGAGTTTCAGTAAACTGACAGAATAGCAACTTTGTTAAGCTCAGCTTTGTATTATATCCACTGAGCAACTTTTGTACTATTACTTCAAGTACGAACGAACATCGCTTTCTTCTAAAAATATCTCTGTTTGTGGATAAATTATTCTATTCTTAAATAAAATGTGATCTCTTATATTATTCAAAAAATGTTAATGATCATTAACATACGACAACTGCATAAAAGTTAATAAATCCTCCCGATATTGACTTTTATAAAGTCAAAAGTGAACTATTTCCTTATTCTGCGTTTATTTTTAGAAAGTAAGTAATTAGAATATATTGATAATTTTATATCACGTCGAGTTTTTGAAACCATTCATTAAAAACCATCCTGGCCTTTTAAAAGTTTCGTTTGCATATCCTTTTAATGTTAAATTATTTTAAATTGCAATACGGTTAGATTATTCATTATGAATATTTACAGTCTCTTAAAATTAAGAGAATTGAGAACAATGGTTTTTGTGGGTAAAAACCACAAAACTAAAGTATACTCGTAATTTCCCAAAACTAACAATCAGTCAATTATATTATGTAATTTCATTAATTATTTTTATATTTAAATTATGCTTTTATATATAAATATATATATATATATATTATTAATTGAGACTTTTTATCTAATTTTTTAATAATTATAATTAAAATAAAGATTTTGTTACTCGGAGTAGTATTTTTTCCTCGTTGCAGCAAATCTTCATCAAGTAAAGGAGATACGATTAGTTTAAAGTTAATAGTTACTTGTACATAGTTTTAATCATATTATAGTGTGTAATACATTACCACTAGGAATAAATTATATCGAATATTAAATAAATAATATAAACCTCACCTATTTTTAACTAATAGACACCTTACATAATAAAATTACCATTCGTCCAATCCAACACATTCCACTTTTGAAATGAATTTCAGAAATAATGATTAGAGATGTTCAATATTATAACAATATCCAGTATATAAAAAATTATACTCATTAGATGTTAAATGAATAAACAACAAAAAGTTTACGAAAGCTTCAATTTAGTATTTATCAATTATTTTAATGTAGTGTTAAAACTTCAATAATGCAAACTAAGTTGGTGTTGTTGCAATAATACATATCATTTTTATTGTTTTTAGAGGGATAAGAATATTACACACTTTACAAAATTTCCAAAAGTAAGAATAAAACATAATGCTCTAATAAAATAAAACTGAAAACAGCTACTAGATTCCATCATAAGTTGGCAAATATATCAATTCCCAGGTATATTAAATTTGAGTTCTTCTGGGTATTATTTAAGATGGGAATAATATGTTTTCCAATTATTATGAGATAGCCCCTTATTAACCATATTATTTTACTAGAAGAGTACTCTGTAATTCAAGTTTCATCTTGAATCAGCATAAAACGCAATGATGATTTCAACATTCAAACTAAATTAACTCATTCTACAATAGTTACGTTATGTGTAGAACACTCGGTTGCTCCTCCATGGTTAGAGATCATGTCAGAAACATCTTAGTGCAGTCAGCTGTGCAATATGTAACATAATATATAACTGCCACTTCACCTAGATACAATATATTATTGTATTTGGTAGTCTAGATGTCTCTAATGTCCAAAAGATGTAAAGGTTCGTTTTGAGCTTCTTCTTCGTCGGCTTTTTTATATCCTCTAAAAACATGCCTCCTGATCCTAGGAGTTAATTCTGAGACATTGTCTGAATAAGAACGGTAAACAACAGTCAAACTCAACATGTAAACGAAATTAACCCATCCTAGCGTAGGTATGTTACTTTACGCTTATTTCCGATCAAATTCTATTTATAACACCCATATCACGAATACGCAGGGTTATTAGTAAATAAAAACAATTAATTGTGCAATATACGCTGGTAAAACTTTAATTTGAACACAAATAGTTTGTGAGAGTATGTTACTTTTCCTTACTGGTAATAATACTAATTACTAAATAACACGTTTGGATGAAATACGATTACAATTACAAAGGGGAAAGAATAGGCGGAGATTATAACGTTGGGCTTATTTTATTATGGTTAGAAAATTACTTTTGGAGTAAAAGCTTCGTGGAATTAACCAATGATTACTCTCAGTGTAACATTCGTTCTCAAAGGGTGGGATTTAGTCGCAATTTTCCTCCTCCCTCCAATTCGCTGAACGTAATTCTTGTCCAGCTTTAAACAAAGGAGATTACGGTCTCTCCAATGATTCGGTTCTTTTTCAGGCTTTATTTTTGAAATGGCTATTAAAATGAATATACTTATTAAAAGTCAGGTTTATTTAGATGCTTTTATTTTTTCCGTCTTTTTCAAGCAGTAAGCATGAAAATGAATTTTTTTTCAATTTGTTTTTAAATATTACTGAAAAGTGATTAAAATTCCTTCCTCATTACATTTTAAACTAAGATATTACATAACTGGAACCTGATCTAATCGCCAGTTTTCAAAAAAAAAATTTAAAATTCTGATGCAGTCGTAAAAAGATCATTAAGAGCAAATACCACGTACCCATTTGGAAACGTACAATTCAGTTTATTGTCGAATATATATTAGTTTTTGCAAAAATAATCTATAAGTAAGTGCTAAAATTCCCCCATATAAATAACTACCAAAAAGGAGATAATGAAATTTTATGGAGTGGTACATATTTATTGCTTGACTCCGTGGAGTAATGGCTGATGACAGAGGGGCAAGGGGAGAGAAGCTTTGTGACGTATCGCTATCTGGCTGATATATGAGGTGACACATTATCACACCCTACTCCAGACCGACGAATAGGAACACTGCGCTAAGCTATTGCATAAATGTCTTTATCTCAATGTACTTGACTGAGTACTAACATGTGGTACCATATTACTATTTAGTATATTTTTAGATGACCTATGGAATTTTAGTTTTGTTATAGGTACAATAATTTTTATATAATAAGTAAAGCAACTAGTTCAAGGAGAAAATATCTTAATAAAAGTAAATTTCAGTCCAGAGTAGCAAGCCACTCTGGAATATGTGAAGCAAGAGACGTGATTATTACTTGTGGTATTGTCTCATAAGTACGAAAATATTATGGTCTTTCTTGTGATTCATAATATTACCTTCCCGCCCACGGAATTTGCGTTGAATGGGTTCTCAAACTGGTGACAATCTGGTGTGGTAAAGTTAACCCAATGTAAAACTGCGTAAATCAAATGCTGTCTGCCGGAGGGTTCACTTCTGGCTGGTTTATACCATTTAGTTGAACCTACATTGGGCATACCAAACCCAATGTTGCACTTAAATCTGGGCACCGTGAGGATGTCCAGGACTGAACATCACTAACTGCAATGTCGAGATATTTGGGTGAGAGGGTGGATTGATAGATCTAGTTTAGTACGGGAGATGACTTTAGAGTTCGTTGGATTCCCAAGTGTTAAGGGCTGTTACTAGCCTTGACATAATGGCTTGGCACTCCATTCGCCTGCTTAGCCTGGAGAGGATAAAGGGAAAAGAGACATGATAGAAGAGTTCAATGCCCAAAATCCTTCTTCCTGGATATTGACAGTCCTTACATATCCTGAATGTCTTGCAACTCCGGAAGCAGGGCAAAACGTATTCTAGGACCAAGTTTAATGTTTCACTTTCTTGTCCTAACATAACAAAACATTTGAGGCTAAATTATTCCATTAATATACATTACTTTGCAACAGAGGTAAAGCAGCATTATGGGAGGTATCTGGATATTGGTTGTGCAAAGTTTTCAATAAATTGTGATCACGTCCAAATCTAAACGGAACAGGTCTTTTTTTAGTCCATAACCATCCTTTCCTGGTTATTCGACAATTATCCTTCAAAGTTTATAAAATCTGTGTACTAACAAGGATGGGTATTCATTGTAATGTACATAACCTCAGCAAAGCGTTCGTACACTTTAATGAATGAGCGATCTTAAAAATCGCCATGTCTGTCTGTCTGAAAAGGACCTGATCTATGAACTAGACATATTGTATCTTTCATATTTATATAGAGTACACTGAGTTAACTAACATAAATAACACCGAGATAGTGTATTCACTCCATGGAATTTGGCCGAGGGTTAGGAATTAATGTGGAGTTTTTCTTAAACTGATAACTATCATTAACGACAACCAATAACAGAATAAAAAATTTGTAAAAACGCTGGGTAATATCATTTGCTATTTTATCATGTGACATGCCGATACATACGAATTATCAAAATACATTAAAAATAATGTATTGGTTGCTTGATATGTGGATCTTCATCTCAAACTTCGAGTTTGCATCAATAACTTAGTTAAAGGTTATAAAGTTTACTTTTAAAATATATATTAAGATGCATAATGATAGTGCCGTCGTTTTCGTGTATAGTTCATTGAAATTACCTTACAGAGTTTATGTCATTTCGAAATATTAGATTTTTTCTCACTGTAAATGTATATGCTGTGGGAGAAGAACACCATGATTTTATTGCGCTCATTGTAATTTTTTTTTAAACCATTGTAATTTTTATACTGAAACCTTACTCCTACTAAGGTATGTGCGTAACGTGCCAGTAAGTATTGAATATATGTGGAATAAATTTAAAATTTAAGGAATAAACATAAATAAACCCTTTAGTGAATTATTCAGAAAATAAATGAAACTTAATCATAAACACGCATTTCAAAATCTGTTACAATGGTAGCAATGATTGCATGGAAATCTAGCATGTGAACTGAATATTAAAAGCAATTATTTGATATGCATGAACAGTTGTCCTGAAATCGTGATCCAGCAGACTACGTCATTAAGCCATTCACATAAGAGTCCATTATGACTTTGGAATGCTTTGTATTCTTGATGCCATTAAGTGTGCATCACTGCTTTGTGCAATATTTGCCGTATTTATAGACTTTTTAAATCACTGTGCATTGTGATCAGATTTGCATTTTTTAACTGAACTAGTAATATTGAGTTTAGTGACTAAAAAGCAATTACCAGTAAAAAGATGTATCATGATTATTTATACAAAAAGGGCCTCCAACGCTTAGTGCTGGAATAATATTTTGTTAAAAATATTGCAGTTTATTTGTTAACTTGCTTGGATTACTATCACTAATCTTTTTCTTAACTGCACGTTATCAAAATCACTATTCTGGGTGCAATAAATTCTGTAGGACAGTCAGTTTGTCCACGTGTGAATCAAATGACATATAGATTTGAAATTTTGCATAATTCTTCATTTCAATTTAGGCTACAGACATTTTGGCGATCGTGAATGTACATCTATGTGAATCAGCTTAGATTTAGTGAGAATAAGCATTTTAATATATAGAATGAATATAGTAAATATAACACATACAATACCAATAAAGTTGGTATTTAAATATAAATTCAGCGTGTATGTTGATCGTTAAATGTGTACTAAACTAATGGGATTTCTTTAGATTACACCCTTTCACGTTTGGGAATAATGTCTGAACTATTCAGAAAAAATAAATGTAATATAACTTTCCCTAGATAACATAAAATAAAAGTCCCTAGAAATTGTAAACGAAAAAATCCTGAACATATATAATAATATTCCTTAGTAGGTTAAGTTGATGGCCGTAACAAATTTGAAAATTTTTGCATACATCATTAGACTTTGTAGAGGTAAAGCTACGTTTTATATTTTTTGATTTAATGGAAATACATTTTCGCGTAACAGTTTTTAAGATATCTCATTTTCAAATAGGAGCCGTTCATAATGTACAAATAAACCATAAAAGTAATAAAAGTAAAACTATGGTTAAAATATTTAAGAAAAATATATTTCTCAGATTTATGTTTGACAAATTCAAAATAAACCATCGGACACGAAAATAATAGTTACGTTATGTGATTGACTGACCCTTATTTTTAATTATTTGTCTGGCTCTTGGGTCCGAGCGTGGAAAGAAAATAATATATACTATTAAATCTATGAATTTTACATAATTACCTCATTCAACACAATTCCATTTTATTTCCTGCCAAAAATAACTTGGTAGACGATTCATTATTTCCAGAGGAAAATTTCTCCATAAAATCTCCAAGATAAAGATTTTTCGTATAGTATACTTGACTATACAAAATTCTTCTCAGTTACTAGGGTATTAAGAGAAGCTATCACCTACACAATTAAAACTGTCCCATTAAAACATAAACTCTGAAGTCTTCTTGCCAAGTCATTTCAAAGGTTAACTCGTAAGATACCAAAACGTTGATTTAGTAAGTTATGTATTTTATGAAAGACATGTAACGTTGGTGTATTTCAAAATGATAGCATTGTCATGAAACTTACTTTTGCATTACAAGTTATGAACAGTGTATTTTTTATGCAAATGTATTAAACTTTTAGTTACAGCCTACTAATTAGTATCTAATAAGTGAAAAATAATCCAGATTTTAATTAGCAATAAAGACCATATTAAGACACTAAATAACTTACGGTATTTATCACAATCGACACCAACAACATAGAACACTTTGTTATGAAAATATTAAACGTGTAACGCTTATTAAGGTAAATTCGATGTAAGTTATTAAAAAAACTCAATTACTACATTTCCTATTTGATAAGACAATTTCTTAATTAACAATACTGTGTAATGTACACTAGCGTCAAAATAAAGAAGGCATGGAGGCTTTAATTTAACAAGATTCTCCTCAGCACAAAGATTTCATTAGAAGTATATTTCCTCTTTTACGTCCCATCAACACTACATCAACTCTGGGTTTTATTCTCCTTCTCAGATCACCACAGCTGTTTTTGTTCTTCACTCCAGCAATGTTTTAGGTCCAATGCTTCATTTACATGTGTTCTGTATCATTTTATACTACTGGTCATTTTATGAGTACTGGCGAAAGAAATGCTTGAAACAGGTTCAAACTTGATTCAACTTGGTATTATAAATATCTTGTATAAGTTCGTAGGGAAACGTGGTACGAAATTTTATTCGTATATCAAATAGCTGAGTTATACCAATAGAACAAAAACAATAAAAAAATAAGGAACAGAAACCAAAACTCGGTAGTCTTTTCTGTTACTTGAAGTAAAAATGTAGCAAATATGGAATACGTCAATGTATTATATGTCCTATGAGATTAACAGTAATAAGCGAATGAATTAAACGAAGTTACTCGCTATATTAACACTAACGAATATTTTATGCTGGAGTGTAAGTTAAGGCAACTGAAATTTATTTTATTTCTAATGTTTTTTTACCATTATATCTAGCTCCGTTACTTTGCCAGTTATAAAGCTAATGCCTGTTATAAAGTAGGTCAATAATTGTGTTCAAAATATTTATAGTTATATTCAAAACTCTCATATCCTCTTCTACTCAAGATGTCAGGCGCTGGAATAAATCTGTCAAAATAGTAGAATTGGGTATTTTACAGTACTAGACACAACATTTTAATTAATTATATACACTATGGCAGAAATAAATTGGCCAGATCAGGAAGCTCTTAGACAAGATAATTGAGTTGTTGATTGGAATTCTGTTATTAAAAACCTTGCATTGTTTTATTTATCTTGCAAAATTATTGTTATTGGAATGCTAGAAATTCCCTCACCTACTGAGCTATTTCAAGACTTTGAACACCTGTTAGCGTTGCATTGATCTTAAAAATAGAATTAATTTGGCTTTGAAAATATGTCAAGAACTATACGTAATCATACGTAACAAAATTAATAAAACGAATAACGTAATTTAATTTAATTTTTGTCTAAGCGAGTGTTACGGTTGGACATTTGGGTCTGGAAAAAGTTATTTCTGTCACTTGCCTACCTGCCTAACTATTCGCAAGATGTCTCGAAAATCATGCATGACCAAATCATGTAATGTAGCAAAGCGTTAATAACAGTATGCTAACCGGATATATTTTTTGTATGCAGGTGGTGTCGTTGTCTCTATAATATATGTCTATTTTTGTGAATGCAAGACATTTGTAGAGTAAAATGGGCTATCAACTTGAAATTAGATATGTGACTTCAGCGAAGCCTTACACATTACAATAATAAAAACAACAGGTAATATATGCAAAATTTGATTCAACTGCAACTTCTTTCATAACTTAGCATGACAATCAGACAGTCTTTAAAAGTAAACAAATATGACAGGTTTGTGTAAGCCACCCATGACGTTACCGATCGAAAAGAAGTTTCTTCGGCCACATCCTGTGACGCCGTCTTTCCTATCACGTCAAATATGAAGAAGAATTGAGTCTTTCGTCTATTCTAAGATAATTTGTAGGTACAATTTTGAGGGATGCTTTTCTAGTTCTGTCAGCAGTGTTGCAGTACTTTCATGTGCTCCGATCATTGGAAGGTTATTTAAAATTTTATCACTACAGGATTTAGTGGCACTACACAGCAATGTCAGCAGTAAGAGAAAAGAAAATATTTTGAAATAGTACCTAGAATTAAACTGAGACTACATAAGCACTAGCATTTGATGGGTATTGCATGAGTTGATTAAATAAGGTAAGGTTTAATTTTCACTTTTAACAGTACGTAATATACAGGCCAAGTTATACGGCATGTTTAACTGTCGCACTACCTAACTTTAACTCTTTCTCATTCTCAATTTCTCTAATATGAATCACAAAATCCAATAACATTATGTTTAATTTTTAAAATTCCCAAAATATAGTACCTTGGTATCACGAAAATGTAAGGTCGTAGGTGCATAGGCTGTTAGTGGTGTTCAGAGCGATAGGTTTCGAGAAATGAAAAAGTTCTTCTTATCAAAATTTTTATAAGAACATATTTCACTGATTATATTAATTCTGTAGTTAATAAATACTAATTTAGAACTACTGAAATATAGGTTTATTTTTGGCTTCCGAAAGCATAAATTAAAACGTAGGTGTCACTCTCAAGGCCTACATCATCTGAATTTTACAAATCAAAAAGTTGTCTAATGTCAGACGAGCTATCAGAACAGTTTTTTGGATATTATTTAAATGGAAGCCTAAAATACAGTTAAGATAGTTATAAACCAACATAATAAGCCATACCCAGGATATACTATTCCAGCTCCCAAACACTTTCAATGCACTGCACAATGGCCTAGATTTATCTATGCCTACTACATAATGGCATAGTCTTACAACGTATCATAGCAATGAAATTAATAACAAAAACACTACATATAGTTAGAAAAATATTCAAAATGAACGGGTTATAAAGTAATTAATACGTAAAATTAAGTAATTGAAAAGTTTTCAATATTGAAATCAGCAGTTTTTTATGTTTGAAATGGTATGTCACTAGTGAAGTGTTGACTTATGTACTAACTTTCTAAACGATCGCGTTTATATACTACAAGGATGCTCCAATCACTTACCGTTATGGGAAAAGTCGGTTGCTACCTCACGACAGATGATGGCATCAGCAAGAAAAATGGCATCACCAAACTTTCAACACTCTCTCAACCAATTACTTAGCTTTGACCTTTTTGTATTATGCATAGTCAATCTTGAAATTTTCCACGTATAACAATTTACATAATATTACAGGTGTAACACAAATATTGCTATTATACATGTTTTAGTATATCCAAATGATATAAAACAATGGTGTTATTCTATAACGATGGTAACTGTTTGATTACAGTAATTAATTTAGAAATATAAACTGGAGTTTTAATTTGTTGTATAAAAAAAATAATAATTCATAGACATAAATCACAAATGTAAGTTACTTTTTTGTATGTATCTTCATGCGTTTATCATAACCAATAAAAATTTGACTGCCCACTATTTTGTTATGCCTAATGTAAAGACTAATTATGTAAAGTTTTAATTAAGTTTAAAAGTGTTAATACAAATGAAGAGTTTTAAATTATCATACAATTCAATAAAGTTATAAAGCAATTATCCATTAAGTGTGATATAATTTGCGATTCTACTTCAAACGACTCCCATCCTGCAATCTTCGTAGATATCCTAAATTTTCTATGAAAAGTATTAAAATGTTTGTTTCTTTGTTGTAATTGCGATGTTGTACGAGCAACAACCATATTTATATTTTATGTATGTTTTTATTTTAAACATAAAGAAAGCGTTTTTCATTTTCTGCTTTGTATCCTTGGTGGAAGTAGGTGGGTTTTAATGGAAAAGACATTTTTTAGATACTTCCACATTACATTTATTAAAAATAGCGCTTTCGCCGGTTAATGCATAATCAGTTTGACATTGTTTACAGAAAAAAACATATGTGTAAAATAGAATAAACATATGATAAAATATAATAAAATTTAAAACTAACTGTAAAGACCAAAAACTAATAAATTATAAAAGAATTATGTATAAAAATATGGTTTGCAATTCATAATTTTGGAATGGATTTCTTTTTTCACTAATGGTATAAAAATATCACTGAAATTTACGGAAGGTTGGGAAATACAATTATCTTTTAAAACTGTCATACACGCACTTTCAATTTTATTTCTTTTAGTCCAGGAAGATTCTTTAAACACTACACTAGACGATTCAAAATTTATATGATGATTTTCCTTTACTGCATGTTCAACTAATTTACATTTTTTTATGTTTTCTTTTTTATAATTATAAATATGTTCTTTATTACCATAATTTCCACAGGTCTTGATGTTTGGCCAATATACGTCTTGTTTTAACCACAGTAAATTTTATAAATCACATTCTTGGTTTCTTGATGTTTGTTTTTCGCAAAGGCCTAAATTTTTCAATATCAAATGGACACTTTTCATGCGTGGATATAGTTATGCCAACAGATTCAGCTGCAAATCTATTACCTCCTGAACAGCGAGACTATTACCGGGCTTTGATCCGACAAACACTGGAAAAGTCAAATAGACCCAAAAGCAATCTTACTTTCACAGAGATTAGTGCTCTTAAATCGCTAAGAAATTATGAATCCATAGTAATTCTTCCTGCTGATAAGGGTAAAGTTACAGTTATCTTGGACAAGGAAGAGTATGATAGTAAAATTAATAAATTAGTTAACTGTGATGAATATACTTCAATACATAAGGATCCTACAATAAAAATTGAGGAAATTATAAAACAGACACTAAAAAACCATGAAAATGAACTAGGAAAACCTCTTATTGTAAAATTAAGCCCTCAATATTCAAAGCCACCACATTTGTATGGACTACCGAAAATTCACAAAGATTTAATACCTCTTAGACCAATAGTAAGTTCCAATATGGTAGTAATTTAAGTCTTAAATAAATTGCCTATTCAGAGAAAGCGAATGACCTCTGCTTTCTGATGCCTAGCTTTTCGTAACACACCTTTAATTCATGATGTAATTTGCCATGTTAGGATACCGAAACCCCTCAAAAGGTATCAGAATCACCAATGGTTAAAAAATACATTGTGTAACACCTCGAGAGATTATCCTGAACAAACATATACTCGTTATTTCGTTTAAGTATTATTAGAAAATGTTTCAACGACTATTTGCTTCCTTTGCACATAAAACTCCTGTTACACTGGAAGTAACGGCAATTTAAGGTACCATATATGATATTGCTAATTCCGAGGTTGCTCTTCCTGACCGAAGTTTACATTCTAGTATTAAAGTAACAAACATTCAGATGAAACCGTGTAAGGTACAGACAAGCGGTAATGTCTCTTCCAAATTTGCTGACCTGTCTCTTCCCCTAAGTCTACAAACCCTATTAGGAAAAAATTTATGGAGTTAACAAAATCAACACAGATATTGAAAAACTCTATTTAGAGGAAGTTCTGAGAAAAGAAGAAAAGAACCTGATGACTATCTGTAGATCTTTAGAATTGCAGTCTGTTCATGCAAATTACTTTATAACTATGACTATATGTGGGCGGCAACAACTTGAATTAGTGCAAACTAGTTGAATTCGATTGGAATTTTATTCATCTCCATAACAACCATATGTTAACTGTAGTTTAGGTACAATAGGGATGTCTACAAGTTTTAGGAGATAAAGTTTAGTTTCTTTATTGAAAACATGTATCAGACAACCCATTTTTAGTGTAATTATTTTCTTAATGTCAAGTTTCTCTCTCAAGCAAATTATTTTCCTGGCTTTGGTAAATTGTATTGCACAATGTTTACGGTATGTCACCAGATCTTTCATAAATTTGACTTTGGTGACGTTATTATCAATACTCGTATTGTTACCATCAAGTAGATATGAATAAAAAACTCTTCTAAATATTACCGGTGTATTGTGAATGCACTTTGAGTTGTATACGCTGGGATATTTATTGATTTAAAGTTTCAAGTGATTCAATTATTTCATTATGATATTTTTTATTATAAATGCGTAATTTTCTAAAGAATAAAAATTTATAAAATTATTCTCCTAATTAATACGAAATGCTTTTAAATTGTGTTACTCGACGATATTGTAACTCGTATACAGAATGTAAATGTTTCATATAATTTCCTAATGTGAAAAGAAAAAATGGTTCAAAATCTTTTGTCTTATAATTTTTTATGAGCAATAATTCTTTTTTGAGATTTTTTATGAAACACACCGATGTGATAAGATTTCTCTTGCAGATGTTGAGTAAGATGTTCATGGCAGTCAGAAGCTCTCAGGAAGCAAACAAAAACGCTCAACAAGTCTAACGGGAGATTCGTCACCATGAAGCCAAAATCGTTTCTTAAAATTTCAGCATTTTATATAGTGTGATATAAAAATTTCGTTAGACTTTTTCCAGGACATTTATTAAAAACTTATATGAATAAAAATATGAGATTTATAAAATGATTCCTAAAGAAACAATTCGCCTTCTGCTTGTTATCTAATAATCAGGATTTATTTTTATCGAAATTTGTTTGTGGTCAAACTAAGTTTATTTGACATATAACGCAGTGGTTAAAATTTAATCACCTAAATATTTAAATCATTCATTGTTATACATAAACAGGTATATTAAAATATATAATAAGTCATAGGATTAAAGAGTGCCTGTGGGAGAAACAGTAAAATCTTAAAGGAAGCAGAAGCGTATCCCTTATTTGAATTCCTGGATGGTTAAGTAGAACGAAAAGAAGATTAAATTCTGAAAAGAGTTTTATTGACCTGGCTTTAGTAATGTATGAAACCTCTTTAAAATGGTTGTTTCTGGATTTTTTAATAAAGCTGGATATTAATAAAATGTAGTTTTATGGCTGTAAGTGGTTGAGCGTTAGCTAAATATATCAATAGAGAGGCCGGCAAATCTTCATTTTTGCCTACGTGTCTGTCTCACCACACAATATACCGAGAACAACTTGAACTACATACTTTATAAAACTTTCTATGAAGTTTCATATGTATATTCATAAACAACACTGAGGATTATGATAGTGTATGTTACTACATGTGATCAAGCTAAACGTTATGAAAAATTTTCTTTGGTGATATGGGTAAATATAATGGAAATGACAAAATTGTATAGTTACTATTTCGAATAATTGTAGAAAGCTATTAACTTATACGTTGTATATCAAATGATTAAAAGAATATATTTCATAATAGTAAATGAAAACAAATTTAATAACATCTCAGAATCTGTTGTTGACATTTATTTCAACTATCAATCTCAAATGTTCTTTACATGTATGGTAATATACTTGAAATAGGTATTCTTCAAAACTTAAGCCTACTTATTAAAAGCTAAGTTTTTCTAAGAAAATTATGTTTTTGTAAGAAAAGCTGCAACAAATAAGGTTGTAAATCTTAAAAATGAAATATCAACAAAATGAATATGTATTTGAGTAAATAGCACGAATTGAGTTAAATTACACGTGTCGTTCATGTAAAATAATCAAACAGAACGTGTGTAGAGTTCCACGATTGAACACATATAACACTTGTTACTGAAAGGGAAATGTCTGAATAGAACGGGAAACCACTGATAATTGTGGCGACGCTGCTTTTTGAATAAAACCGTCCTTGCTTGCGTCATTCACCATCTGCCTCTGGTTAATCAAGGTAATGGAGACTCGCAATAATGTCCTTACAACTTCTTTTAAGACCAGACTTTTATGCTTCTATTTATAAATGTTTCGTTTCCTTCCAATTTCTCCTGTCTCCAATTTCGATTTATGTGGATTGCAATTTAATTCTAGATAATAAACTTAAAAACTGATGTATGAAGACGATAAGTTATAATATTTTATGTTATATCATTTAGCTGTGCAGCTGAATATTGAGAAATTTAAATTTTACGTCACTGCTACGTTAATATTAATTCATACCTAATTAAACTTTAAGAAAACTTTTTATGATAGCTACTGTTAAGCTTGATATAATATAAATTGATTTAAAATTTTGAAGTGATCAATATGAATTTTCGATTTAAGTACGTATTTTGACCCAACTTTCTGAGCTCATTACGTACAATACTTAAAAAATAATAATCCTTTGGCCAAAACCTGTATATTTTGATATTACTCTATAATAATTCGTTAATTATAATAAAACATGTCGATTTATATTACATCTACAATGAATATTACTTGCTGTAAAAGTGGCCGGTCTAAATTAATTGAACCATTACTAGCTTCTTCGCGAAAATACAACAGAATATCTGAAACTATCTTTCGAACTGTGATCAATATAGTCAGAACTGTAGGCATTTAATTTAAATGAAATTTAACAATCCACTTAGTCTGCTAGTATAATATATAATAGTATTAGATTAAATCAACAAATACGTTGTTAATGTGTACGGTTTTATCAATAATAGCTATTAATAACTTTGGACACTCGAAAATATTGACATCGAAAAGGCGTTACTAAAGTAATAAATTTCATTAACGTTATTTTAATTATTATTGAATATTTTTCAAATTTATAAATACTGAGTATATAATGTGCTGTGCAAAAATATAATATCACAGAAGGAAATGTTTCAATAACATCTTTAAATAATATGCTATTTTGGTTCATGTTTTATCTAAACATTTTAGCATTCATTTATCCATTTCCCTTGTTAGGCTTACGCTCAATTATTTTAAATATTGCCTGCTTCCAGACAACACTACGTCACGATAAGTCGCTAACACATTTAAAGTCAAGTAATACTTAGACCTCAATAAAGTGTAAAATAAAAATTGTGGATGTGTGATACACACCAATAGGTGAAAAAAGAGAATATTAACAAATTACTGATCACTTTGACCAATTTGGGATTAATATTGCCTAAGAAATCAATGCTTTCAGGCTGCCTGGTTTTAATTAATTTGAAGTTTGGCTTCAAGTTTTAAGTTATTTGAAATCTTGACTGTTTCTATATTTACTCCTGGATATTATAACACAATTTACACACGTGTTTTTGTTTATAATTCATTCGTATTTTCGGTATTTTTAAGTTTCTGTAATGGATTTTTTATTGAGTTATTTGTTTGTAAAATGTTTTTGCGAACTGATTCTGTTATCCCAATATATATGGTTAGTCTCAAGTCAGTTCTAAAAAACTCAGTTACTGCTTCAATACATTTTTTATGTTATGTCACCTTAACATCCTATCTCTATTTATTAGTTAACCTCCCTGGGTCGATAAATAATCAAACAAATACTAATCAACACAAATTCATGGAAACATTCTTCTTGTTTTTTACACAATTGTCCATTACATAAATTACCAACAGGGTTTATCTATAGTCCAAACTAAAAAACCTGGGAACTATAATTATATCTATAGGTAAAAGTTTTTCACTAGGTTATTGTGTTAAAGTAGTTTTTTTTAATTATCAATAAATATATTTAAAGTCCATTTTGTTGCAAATTTCTTCCTGTATGGAGTAAGAAATTTGATCCAAAATAATCTAAATTCTGACTTCTGCTTAGTAAAACACTAGTACTCATCCGCAGCTTCGCACGCAACTACCTACCGAAAAACATATACGCTCGTAGTTATATGCAAGGATCCATGTAGTTTTGAAACTGAAACTAGGTATATTAGTTACAGTTTTCATAGTTAGGTGCTTAATTAGATTTTACTCTAAATTGTAAATAGTTTTTATTTCACGTTATGGGAAAGTGCAATTTTTATTGGCTTGCGTATATTTCTGACATCGGGGTTGAGGATGTATTGTTGCCAGAATCAAGAATACCTGTATGTATCAGGGCTGGTCTGAAAAGTTTACATTGGTCATACAGTATACTTACAACCCTTTCTAACGTACTACAGATACCATTGTTGAGTTTATATTATTTCACTAAAACATACTGTACGTTAGTTAAATGTATCACCCCTGGTAATTTAAATAAATTACACTAAAAAAAACTATCAAAATTTTAGATTATTTACATAAAGGAAAACGTAGGTTGACTTTAAAGTAAATTTAATTTTTGCAAAAAAATCTATACGATGTGTATAGAAGTCAAAACTTTATACTATAACAGAAATTACGTAATTATAATGAATAAATTATGTCGAAACTGAAACAAAGTACTAGAGATCAGTTTGATTCATGAGTAATGATGTCATGCTTAAACGGCATTGTGATTAATATTACTATTGTACTACGACACATGGTTTCATCAATTTCTCATTCTCGGGAATCATCTGAGAGGTCTGACGTAATAATATAATGTATTGTGCGTTAACAAATCTTCTCACCAGAGTGACTGGTTACCTATGTATATATATATATATATATATATATATATATATATATATATAATTTTGAATCACAAAAAGTATTGAAATTAAATAAGGCTATTGCCATTTATACAATTTAACGTAAATAAAAGTCGTTTGACAGGTGTTTGGTCTTCCGATCATATGTTAGTTTGCTTATTTAAACGCATATGTGACAGATACGGCCAAATACAAAATAATTGAATCGGAAAAAGTAAGCGCTCTGTGGTGTAATGGTAGCACATTCACCCGGCAAGTGAGAGATCCGGGTTCGACTCCCGGCGGAGCAAGTACTTTTTGTGATTCAATGTTTATTGAAATTAAATAAGGCTATTGCCATTTATACAATTTAACGTAAATAAAAGTCGTTTGACAGGTGTTTGGTCTTCCGATCATATGTTAGTTTGCTTATTTAAACGCATATGTGACAGATACGGCCAAATACAAAATAATTGAATCGGAAAAAGTAAGCGCTCTGTGGTGTAATGGTAGCACATTCACCCGGCAAGTGAGAGATCCGGGTTCGACTCCCGGCGGAGCAAGTACTTTTTGTGATTCAATGTTTATTGAAATTAAATAAGGCTATTGCCATTTATACAATTTAACGTAAATAAAAGTCGTTTGACAGGTGTTTGGTCTTCCGATCATATGTTAGTTTGCTTATTTAAACGCATATGTGACAGATACGGCCAAATAGAAAATAATTGAATCGGAAAAAGTAAGCGCTCTGTGGTGTAATGGTAGCACATTCACCCGGCAAGTGAGAGATCCGGGTTCGACTCCCGGCGGAGCAAGTACTTTTTGTGATTCAATGTTTATTGAAATTAAATAAGGCTATTGCCATTTATACAATTTAACGTAAATAAAAGTCGTTTGACAGGTGTTTGGTCTTCCGATCATATGTTAGTTTGCTTATTTAAACGCATATGTGACAGATACGGCCAAATACAAAATAATTGAATCGGAAAAAGTAAGCGCTCTGTGGTGTAATGGTAGCACATTCACCCGGCAAGTGAGAGATCCGGGTTCGACTCCCGGCGGAGCAAGTACTTTTTGTGATTCAATGTTTATTGAAATTAAATAAGGCTATTGCCATTTATACAATTTAACGTAAATAAAAGTCGTTTGACAGGTGTTTGGTCTTCCGATCATATGTTAGTTTGCTTATTTAAACGCATATGTGACAGATACGGCCAAATACAAAATAATTGAATCGGAAAAAGTAAGCGCTCTGTGGTGTAATGGTAGCACATTCACCCGGCAAGTGAGAGATCCGGGTTCGACTCCCGGCGGAGCAAGTACTTTTTGTGATTCAATGTTTATTGAAATTAAATAAGGCTATTGCCATTTTATACAATTTAACGTAAATGTAAGTATATATATATATATATATATATATATATATATATATATATATATATATATATATATATATATGTGTGTGTGTGTGTGTGTGTATATATATTTTTTTAAGGAGAGGCCGATCCCCTCCTGAGGATATACAGGAGTTTTGACCTGTATATTGTTCTACAGCTTATCTCGAGAACGAAAAGCAAAAATCTGAGTGAGTTTGTTTTGAATTCTATGATATTATACTTCTAAATTCTAAACTATCAAAGTTTAATTTCTTTATAGGCATCATCGGGTTCTATGATGGTCAATGTCAAACCGTGGAGTTCTATTGAGCTTTAAAGAATATTTTACATTGGTTTCATTGGCGTACGTTATGGCACTGAGAAAATTCCAGAATAAATAAATTTTTGTACATTTTTTACACGTGATATAGTCTAATCATCAGTAAGATATCTAGAGAAATAATTAGTCAGTAGACTTCAAATGTTACACGAAACTTCTTTTCTACGGTGACAACAATGAGTTCTATAATAATGCATGTCCATCCGCGTAATTTGGCTAAGCATAATTGAAACCTATCACTTACAAACCTTGCAAAATTTCCCCTTTCTCTTGCGGGAGATGTAAATATGTCAAACTGTAGGGCCTGTTGCTAATTAAATTATTTATTAAAATCCAATTAATACACAGTAAAGTGATTTAACATTATTTTTTTACTTCAAAGAAAGATTTTAAAATTGTTAGACGCCAAGTAATTAACAATATATTAGCGACCAGACAGGAAAATATGGAGTACAAATATTTAATCTAATGTATACGGTAATGGTATAAAACCTGTCGTTTTGTAATAAATCATGTAGTAAAGAAAAGAAAAAAATTCATATGGGTGTATTTGGACAAAATATATAACTCTTTAGGTGCAAGTTGTAGGTTTTCATTTACAATTATTGTCATTTGGTAAAATATTTGAATGTGATAAATCTTTCACAAATAACTCCTAATAATCCAAATTCCCACAATAAATATTTTAGATAAGAATATATTTTTATATAAAGACTATGTCCTATGACATGTAAAATATATGTTTTTATTTCATACAGAACAATCAAAAGTCAAATAATTCATCTAATCAATAAGTCTGTTAGGCCTTAATACCGACCGACACGATACTCAATTATTTGAGAAGAAATGAGATTGGAGTTTTCAATAAACCCTTTCCTCAATATTATCTAGTTTTTCTTTATTTATATTTATGTAAATGTATTCTAAATAATTTAGTTGCATTAGTGTTGCAACTAATTTATTAATTTGAGTTTTTTTATAGTGTTATTAAGTGTGTTCAATGCAGTGTGTGACTACAACAGATTTATCTATTCTTCCAGATTTCTAATTACGAAATGCTCTTTAATAAATCTTCTTATCCGTTTATCCAATGTAATATCAGTAATAATCGTTACATCTAGTGCCATAATATCTTTTAAACATTTTAATTTCAAGTTTTTCAGTTTTGTTTTCCTGATATATGTTTAGTATTATTGTTTGTTATTTTTTATAGTAGCACTTTAAGTTAATTTGTATTTCCTTAAAATATTTTTTATTTTATTCGATGAAGGGATGAATGATGTGCAATATAGTATCATAGAACTAGCTATACCTATATAAGATTTGAAACCTAGTAGATTGTCATTAGTATTGATAAACACTATAATTAATGTTAATATTTTAAGATATTACTGAACTAATTCTTAGTTAATGGTATTAAAAATGATGAAACTTATATCAATTTGTATATTACATTAACGTTCTCCTTTGCATATGCAGGTTGTACTTCACTGCGGTTGTACATTGATAAGATTGAATATCTAATTTTATTTAACAAGGAAAGTTTTACCTGCTTCCTTATATAAAATATGCATCATTCATTTTTTCTTCCTCTTCAGTTGGGAAACTAGGTAAAGTTTGTACTCCCTGTTTCTCCCGTTGAATCAAAAGTATACCTCAACTAACCAATATTGTGTAAAAAGGGTTATTTCAACATTTATATACTTAGTTATTCATACATGTTACGCAAGGAAACTGCACTTACAAGTAATGTAACTAGAAAATAAATATATTGTAGCATGATAGGAGAACGTCACTGTACATGTGTCACGTAACATGCTTAGCAGAGTTGTTATGATAAATTGTCAATTATTCATTTCATTAGCCTACATATGTTATAAAATCCCTGTAAAAGAGGCATATGTTTTACTCAATTGTTTTACACAATTGTTTGTGTGACTTTCCCATTGCCATCAAAACCACACAAAAGACTAATTAAAAATATTCGCTAATACTCAGAAAAACCTATTGAGTGATATCCAACATCATTCCACTCAATTTCGCTCATATAAAAATTAAATTTCATGCAAAAATGGAAGTCTATAGGCAAGTTTGGTGTTGAGAGAATTAAAATTTTCCAGAACCTTCTCTATTGTATTGTAGTATAAATTTATTTATCTGTAATAATCCTGTACTTCACAAGTTAACTGACAGAACACCATGTTATCGTATTGTACATATTCAACCATATAATGATTCGTTTCAAATAGGAAAGTTTATACAGTAATGCAATTAATGCAATAGCTTTTTAACAATTAACTAAACTTAGCTAAACGAGTTTGTGTCTATTTGCGGATATAATGAGTTGAACTGGTAGCATTACATGTAATCACTGAATTAAATAACTTTATGTTAATAATCTCCTATATGAGTCGATACGTTTGTTTCAAGTTTAACTGTTACTTAAAATGAATACGGTTAAAAAGAGGATTGTGTGAAATAGTTCAATATATAGTAAACATTCAAATTCCATATGGAACCAAAAGTATAAATACACGTTAAGTATTAAATAACCTTTTAAATAAAACCATTTATAAACCAAATATAATAACAACTTATTAAATTAAATTAAAGGAAACAGGATTTTTCCGGACATTTGCCATCGTTCAGTGAAACAAGAAATCAGTAACACTACGTTTCCAGATCTGGAATCTGATAAATTCTTCAGGTAAATAAATAACCTAACACATAACTAAAGACTAGGTTAAAATAAACAAATCATACCAAAGCGTTGTGGCACGCCTAAGTCAGGAATCACAACCACCAATGTTTTGTGTCAACTTCACTAACTCTAAAACATGCACTTAATAAAAAAACTATACACAACACCAATCATTACAAATGAACTGCAGAATACAGGTCACAATACATCTGTATACGTCTATCAACCACCTACGTCTGTAACAAAAACTGTAAAGTAAACTTCAAACAAAAAATAAAATTTCTTATTAGATATTTAGATATTAGATTATTATCTATTGCTGGAACATTTCAAAATTTACTTCATTGTACAGCATCAATAGATTCGTATAGGAGAGTAAGTATTTGGTTTTAATACATTATTAATTCTCTCTAAATAAAGAGATCTGAATGGGCAACTCAAGCTAAAATATGGGGAGAATTAAGTAGCTACAATGTTATGTAGACAGTACTGAAACAAGTGTAAGATTAAGGTATGATTTAAACGGGTGATTTGAAATATTTCATTTGAGAATAAACTCTACCTGCTTACGCCTACCTATCACAAGCTATAAAAGTGTCTGCATTCCAAAGGTTTTTAGTAGTTTTTCACTAACGAACAAGTTTGTCTTTTAAAGTTTAATTCTGGATTCGTTAATTGTGCTGATTCTAATCACTTATCTTCCATTTTCCATTTGCTAGAGAATAAAAATGGTGTGCATTTAATGTTATTGATATTTTTTCGGTATTGTCAAAAATAAAACACGTGTTTATTTTAATAGAGATAAATAAATTTCAACTTTTGTTATTTAATTTAAAGGAAATTTAATTTCTGAAATCCCTTAAATTAATCCTAGTGGGGGACGCTTTTGATGTGTTTAAGTTAACCATGTATTTGCCTCTAAATCCTGTATCGGAGTTCCTCTAAGCACAGTAAGATAATGTTATTGTATATCAGGATCAACGATCTGCAAATTTTATCTATACATGTATCTAGTTTGTGGAAATTACCAATACATAATCTGATAGTAAAATCTGCTTACTAAGGTGGAAATTGCGTTAAAAACTATATTTTGTAATACGTTTGGTCCATTATTTCGTACATCACATTTAGTTATAAATAAAACTATCTTATTGCAATTTATTATTCAAGTATAGGTTATATAGTAACATACGATAAATCACATTACCTACCAACTTAAACATGTAGAATGTATACGGTGTTCCTTAATAAATTGGTAAATTGGGTAAACAAATTTCTATACATTTGTACAACTTATTTGTAGTAGCTTATCTATTCCTGGAACTTATCATTGAATAGGTGAGAATTCTCTTTTGACGTGAAATTTTGTTGAAATAAGACAAGCGTCATTTAATATTAAAGTAAATCATTTTAAAAGTACGAGTTCTTAAATTAAGAAGATTAATTCAATTAAAATTATATGAAATTTTGAATTCTGACATACTCCTAAGGACAATGTAGTTGACATTCCTATTGTTATTAGTATACATCAAACTTAAAATTTAATAAAGATTAAAAACACAGTCATAATAATTATTTGATATAGTAATTTATTGACGTTTATTAAATTTCTAATTATGACAAACTATTCAGACCATAATGTAATTTATATTAATATTCTTAATATTATACATCAAGCTTAAACATTTAATAAAGGGTACAAAAACTTGCTAATATTATAAATAGTTTGTACTATCGTTTCTAAATATTTACTCATTTTTGAAAGTTTATCCCTCTATAAATAGGTGATAGTGTTACAAGAATAATGCCCCGCAATGCGGAAACATTCGCGGTGACACCAACACGGAATAATGTTTACATGGTGCGACATTTAGGTCAGCCAAGATTGTTCCAGTGCACCCTGTTACTTTGTGGAATATTTGGCTGATATAAAGTAATACATTTATGAATATTTAATTAGTATTGCAAAATATAAGTATATGTATGTTTTTAATAATTAACGTTCAATTAATTTGGTAATTACTATGGGATTTACATTCTATTTAACTACAAACATCGGTTTTCTCTACTCCAATCATAGTCCTTCGTAAATGTCATATTATTGCATATGTCATTTGGGTAAAATTGTAAAATTTTATAGCATGGGTGCAACTTGATAAGTACCAATTATTTTTTTGAACTACTCTTTAATTTGGATTTACAATATTAAAGCAGTATTTCATGATATTTAATAAAGTTTGTAAAAGTTATATAATTAATAGAAAGCAAAGTAAAGCCATTTATGTAAATATATGTTATATATATATATATACGTATATATATATACGTATATATTATACGTATGGATATTTAAAAAAGCAGTTTATTATTATGAAAATATTGTGTCAAAAAACATAAAACATGTATGGATACTCTTATTCTAAGTCTTATTTGTAATTTCTAAACGAGCAAAGAAGTTAGATATTTTTAGTTTTGGTTAAGATCAGTTTTGGTTAGGTATTGGTAAATTATTAAGGCAATATAGATACATTTTGTACAAAATGGACAATCATGAGATTAACAGCATTGGTATTGTTTCTTAACAAGCGTACCAAGAAAGAACGTAAAGATCATGGTAACAGTTACAAAAATAAAATATACATTTTAAGAACTTATTATTTTAGAAATAGTTGAACCCTGCACAGCAAAATGTTTTAATACATGCGGCACTCTTGCAAAATTAAGTACAACAGTGTAGTATTGTAATGTGTAGCGTTATTCACATGTGCTGCCTGCTGTTGTAATGTTGTACTTGCTCTTCATCGTGTATTACTCGTAATGTTTGTTGGAGACATATTAAGATTACGTCGAAGAGTAAATTCATTTATCTAATAGTTTTTTCAAACAAATCATTGATAAGATAATAGTTTTTTTATAGCTAGAGCTCGAACTTATCACTCCCAAATTGCTTGAAATATAAAAAGTGACACTAACTAGAAAAATT
Source organism: Homalodisca vitripennis (assembly GCF_021130785.1). NCBI lineage: Eukaryota > Metazoa > Arthropoda > Insecta > Hemiptera > Cicadellidae > Homalodisca > Homalodisca vitripennis. The sequence continues at coordinate 131,613,228 of NC_060214.1, read as the reverse complement.
TTTTCACTCTCAAGAATATAACGAGTATATAAAATTAAAACATGTACTTGTCATAAAAAAAATAGTGGTAAATTATTTCAGATCTACCGATAGAAATAATATGAAATTAAGTTATTTAGCATTTGCATAGGGATTGGTTGTTTAATAGCAGAACTTTTAATAATGTGACGATTTAATATACAAAATTATAGGATCCAATACGATAAAATAGCATATAGACAATTCCTGTGAACCCAGACATATGTAATAATGATACAAAATAAAAAAACTGTTTGGAAGGATAATGCAATAAATTTAAATGCAATTAATTGCATACACAACTAAAAAATTAATATAAATATGCATTAGTATATTTGTTGCCTTATTATAGTTTTACCTAGTGCTTTGGTAATCATCATAGTACTCATCACATATTAAAATGTTCAGTAATATTTCTCTAAGGTGTTGTAATGATATGTTATTAATCCATGGAGGCTTCAACCATTATGCCGTCTATTATGTGTCTCTATGTACATAATGGGCTCGGGAATTAAAAACACGTTTACTCGAATGTTACCCTGATTTAGTCAAGATTATTTTATAGTGAAATACATGATGACTAACCACGATGAAACATTTTATTAGGTTTCCTCACTGATTAGATTGCTGTTGAATTAACTATAAAAAAAAACTAAAGTATACGCCTTATGATGAATTGATTTGTTTATAATTTCGTATAATAAAACTATTAACATGATCCGTACAAAGTTAAAGTAACATTTATTGCTGAACGAAATAAACTGTAACAACTGGATTTACGGTACTCTGATTAAAGTTTCTCTGCTTTTGAGTCAAACAGTTACTGCTCTCGTTGTAAAGTAGAGGTTTAATTAAAACGCGTTGTGCTTTATTGCAGGTATTAATTTTTTCGCATTAAATCGATTTAATTGAATGCATGTATTTTAATCACATGCACAGCAGTATTTTTCTATGAGATAATTTATTTTTTCTTTTTCGTTTCAGGTATGTTATTAAATTAAATGCTCTTCAATTTATTATTAAAGAATTGTTACCTGAGTGAGCCTACTGCCAGGTACACTTTTGCATCTACAAAACAGCAAAATTTCTATGTTGGCTAATGCTTATTTTTGCGTTGATAGTCTTAATCAATATTATATATGTTTAAAATAATTATTAAGTATTTGTTTATATATACCGCAACTTCTTGACAGTATTCCCAACGCAACCGTCACTAGTTTACAGTTATATGAGGGTGCAAGCAAGTAGAAGTAAAATATAAGCTCAAAGACAATACAAATCTTCTGAAAGACCTAAATTGTGAAGTTTGGAATTAGGCCTAAATTTTACTTAGCTTTCTTAAAAAAGCTCAGTGATGTAGTGTAATCAATTTTATGATAGTATAAAGAAAATGTTTGGTACCTTACTTAATACTACCCGTAATGCTATATCCTATATTTAAAGATTTTAATATAAAAATCATTAAAGACTGTAAAAAATTGTAATCATTATTTATGACAGCATAGGAAAAATAATTTCAACGATTTCTTATAATTATATAATTTTGTTCATTATATATATGTTAAAGGAAGTGATTGTGTCTAATAAAATAAACGTAAAACATATTAATATGCATTTCCTTAGCAAAATATACTATGAGGAAAGGAATTTATGTTAACAATGAAAAAAATCTGTAAAAAGACATCTGTAAAAAGATACGAAATCCTTTATTAAAATATGCATATAATAATATAAAACCAATTTAGACTATATTATTAAACTTTTACTATGATAATAAAATAATGTTGTACTCGAGCGAAATCTTCAATTCAATATATTCTTTGGTAATATACCTTAACTGTATACGAAAAACGACACAAGGCGTACAAAAAATGTACATTTACATAAAAAAGGTTTGTAGAAACTAAATAAATCTATTCCTTAAATTTAATTTAATATCTATGAATGATATTACTAATATAACTGCTAAGGAGTAATTGAAATACTATTTTAAATTAATATTCCTTTAAATATATCAATACGAAAGGGATACATAAAAAAGATGAGATGGTAATGGGCTCTCGAAAAGAAATGGAATGTTATCACCGGATATAGATCATGCAGGTTTCGCAAAGGAAAATAATGTTATCATATATATGCAAACACTTTAGAAAATTTGATCTAACGAAAACTTTATTCGAGTTACATATTTTTATCAACCACAGTAAAATGACGAAACATCTGTCCAAAGAAACTTACAACTCCCCTTTCTAGCACGTCAGCTACATGTAACAACAAACTCTCTGGTCTTTCTTTAGCAAAGGAATATAATATATTGTACCAATTGGTACCATTTGATTAGAAGTTTCAATCTTTCAAACGATTAAAAGTAAATGTTCTGACACGTATCCAAGCTAATAAAAATTTTATAATATTTTCAGTGATAAACACAATACCTAACTATAGTATTAAATTTTTCAGATGAGACCATTTTGCACTTTATAAGCATTTTACCAGTATTGTAATAAAAAAAAGATGTTCCTTTCTGTCCCAAAACTGGCATCAGGGCCACATAACTCAACTAGATGCGTCAGTTAAACTCTATAGTACTCAATATATCAATCAAATATGAGTATAATAGGTTACTCATATCCGAAAATCATATAGCGACACCATATGCTGCATTCTTCCTTCATAACTTACTTACTCATCATAACTACGCTGATTAAACCTTATTACTGCCGTAGGATGTTATTTAAGATTCTTACTTAACCTACTCCTTCACAGACAACAGATAATTGGATCTAACATCATACACAATAAGGAGTCAGAGAATTAAGTTTGTTCATTTTATTTTTGATATAATTTACTTTGAATTGAAAAATGATGTAACAGTCTTTAAGGTACTATATTAGAAACAGTTAAATTACTAAAATACCGTTTGAATTATTCAATATGGTAAAAAAATGTGAAGGTAAAATTTTAAAATTGAATGACATCCAAATAAAACTGACCAGAGGGAAATATATCAGATCTTTCTAAAATATCAATTAAAAAACTCATTAAAACAGGTAGATTTGTTTTTTTATATGTCATTAACAATTAAAATTTTCTTCAGGAAGTCAACAAAAAACATAATGCATATTTTGTAAAGCTTTTAGATTTTAATCTTCATCCGTTTAATGTGGCTCTAGTTACACCGTTGCCTAAATGTTATACTTGCGCAAGGAGTGTGGGAATCCCTTGCGGACTACCCACTAAACCCCCTACGGGCCACGGAGGGCCCATGCCGGAACCCTTTCGGATGACATCTGGACTGGTCCGTGTGTCTTATGTCCCATCTAGGACAAAACTACTTGTTTCGGAAGCTAGGGGTCAGTCAGGCATCCGTCTTCACGCTTCTCATGAAAGATCGCATGTACATGAGTGGTGACTGCATACCTTGCGTCCTCATTCTGCAGCATCAGCTCCACAATGGTGTCTACCGAACTGTGGTGGCGAGCGTTCGCCTGGCCTCGGTGAAGCGCCCACAAGCGAAGAAGGTGTGATTAACATTATTATCTTCCTCCGGGCAGTAAGCAAACCGAGGCGACCTGACTTTTCCCATCCTGTAGATGTACTTCCTAAAGTAACCGTGCCCCGTCAGGAACTGAGACAGGTAGAAATTTATTACCCCGTCACCACGATCTATCCAGGTTTGAAGCTCCCGAATGAGACGGAAGGTCCAGCGACCGTCCGATCCTTCCGTCCACCTTCGCTGCCAAACCTGCAGAGTCTCCACCCTGGCAGAAGCTAAGACATCCTCTCTACCCCGTTCGGCATCCTCCCGAAAGACGGTCTGTCTCTCGATGGCCAGCAGACCAATATGAATCAACCTAGCCACGACCACCACGGCCTAACCGGAAACGGTGCGATAGGCGCAGGCGACCCTATGTGCCGCTCTTCTCTGTACCGCTAACAGCCTTTGACTGTATCGCCTTACCCTTATGACACCCGCCCAAACCTCTGCGCCATACAGAAGGGTGGAGTTTACAGTAGACATGAGGAGGCGTATCCTACTTGCCTAGGGCTTCCTACGTTAGCCATCAGCCTGCCGAGAGACATAACTACCTTAGAGGCTTTGTCACACACCACCTGATGTGCTCCTAATACCGAAGACGGCAGTCGAGTAACACACCCAGGTGCTTCGCCGCAGTTCTTGTCCGAACCTTGACACCCCCCACATTCATAGAGATCAGAGTGGGGATTCTCCGTCGAGTGAGGATAACGATTTCGGTCTTGGCGACCGCTAGCTCAAGTCCGTGGCTCGTCATCCAGGAATTGACCCGAATCATTACCTAATTAAGGCGTAACTGTGCCAAGTCCGGAGTCCTCGCAGTGATGACTGCAGCTACGTCATCGGCATAACCCACAAGGAAGACGTCGTGGGGCATCTCGAGGCGAAGAAAACCATCGTATGAAACATTCCATAGGTTTGGGCCGAGAATAGACCCTTGAGCCGCACCGGCAGTGACCTCTTTCGTTCTCATTCCGTCTTTGGTTTCATACAACAGCCGACGGTTCTTCAGGTATTCCTGCACAACGACAAGGAGATAGTCGGGCACGCTGAAGTCCCGCTTCAACGCCTCCAGCATGTCCTCCCATTGAGCAGAGTTAAACGCGTTCTTTACGTTAAGGGTGACCAACAGCACAATCGGCCGAACCTGGTGACAAGCTGTTTCGGCCTGCTGGACAGCACTGATCACCTATAAGAGGTAATCAGTTATACTTGAAATGCTTGTAGTTCATGTAGAGTCATAAAAAAAGATTTTCTGTAGTCAAGAATTTTGTTTTACCACCATTACATTGTATACTACAGCAGGTTAGGTATTATTGTAGTAATAATATTGGAACATTTAAAACAGTTATTTCAAAATGCTGATTGCAGAAAATTCTACTTGGTTAGAGGAACACGATTGAGCTCCAACATTCAGCAGTGTCATTGATCATTATTTAGGATAAGTAATAATGAAATTATAAGATTAATTATTTCATTACTGTTTGGTATAAATAACGTAAATAATTTTGACTAATAATAATAATTGGTTCGCAGACTATCAGTATTTAATTAGTTGCGAACCAATGAGCTGGAGTGTCTGGTTCAACTATTTATGTTTTCATTTGAAATTGTCAGAGGAAACTCACCCAAAATCGAATTGTCTTTGTCAATTATGTTCAGCAAATTAGAATTTACCGTTGCTCGATTTATATGTCAGTTAAATTCTATAAAGTCTGTAGTAAGTTTACTTAGAACCATTTTTATTAGTGAATAAACCACTACAGTATGTTACAATTGTATGAAATATTGTTCCAATTATAAAGCTATATATTTTAATTACATGCTAGTGTATTATTGGTATTAGGACATTTTATATCACTAATATGGCATACATTACAGCTTGGCTACTCACCTGAAGTCGTGAAAATTTTATTCCTGAAAAAGAAAGGACAAGATAAAAAATCATGTGGTTCAAAACTTAACATTACATTAATAAAGCATGTTTTATATAATAATAATGTTGTAATAATGTCATTTTTTCAAAAATTCTGCTGAAAAATTATTCAAAGAGAACGGGAGAGGCATGAAGTGGACGTTGAGTGGGTTGAATGTAATAACTGAAATATTTTCACTGCTGTAATAGAATAAGTAATCACTTATAATTCGACACATGTTTTGAAAAAGTTATCGACGTACATTCTTAACCGTAACTATTAAAATATTTCTTTGGACTTTTTGAAGGGTAAAAATATTTAACACCCTTTTTTTAAAAAGGGTTAACGTGGGTAACCTTAAACTTTAAAATTCCAACCACTATCTTGTGTCATGTCATTTTATAGATCTATTAAGTTGGAAAACAATGAAATGAATAAAACTAAATCGATACAAAGATCGTAGTAAAAGTTATGGGCAAACAACCCCTTAGATCTAAGTGTGTAAATTAAATTTTTATACGCATAAATATATATGATACATAATATGTTCCTTTATGGCCAACAATGTAAATGTCGTCAAAAACGTCGAAAATATAATTTGAGCCTTCCAGAAATGATCTTATACGCGCAAGACCCGATTTAATAGTCAGTCATATCTGTTGCTCTAAACCATGACCAGTAAAATTATATGACCTGACTTTATGTGTTGATGACTTTTTGTATCGCAGAAAGATGGCAAACGTCGGGAAATATTTTTTCCTTCACAATCCTTCCATCGTCAAAAACAAACTTCAAAGGACCTTGTGTTTTTATGCTTATTTTGCAAAATATAATAAGGCACCATCTGATTCTACTATGCTTAATTTAACTAAGTATGCCACGGCAATTTCAATTTTAAATTACGTGTTAAGGTGTGGGTTGAGCTAGTTTCTAGTAAATATTATTTAACACGTACAAAGCAGATTTAAACATAAAAATATGATAATTTTATTGTATACAATCATTCTTATTACACTTGTTAAAGAATTATTGGTTCAATGACAACACTGAGCTAATTCCAAACAAAACTTCAAAAATAATTGGCATTCCGCATGTAGCAATAGGCTTCATTTGAAAAATCACAATAAAGGAGACGTTATTATCTGTTTACAAACGAAATTCTTGATTGTCATTGTAATGCTTCGTTAATTTTAGGTTTTAAATCCCATTTAAATATTTTATTTAGAAAGTTAACCCATAACTAAACATTTCTGATTATATATAGATCCTATTCAACTTTGATTAGCATCTTTCTGTATTTTTAATAATAATCATAATTCAGAAACAGCTGAGGAAATACATAATTCATGATAAAATTTTGTTGTTTGGATGACTTCCAAGATTGTGAATTATTAAAAAATTACATAAAAATTCAAGAGAAAAAGAAAAACTGTCTAAACAGATAACACGTAGCTAATAAAAATATTTGTACACAATATCTGCTAACGGATGACCAATATTGGAATAAAAGCTCGTGTTTCACTTTCATTTCAGTCGATAAACTACATATACATTTTACATTAAAATATTTATATCCTTACCTATAATCTAGTCTTAACAAATGAAGCTAAAATCTCTGTGTTTCAAGCTATGTTTATGTTTCTTCTCGAAAGTTTTTAAAGATTTTTCTTATAGTTGAGAAAAGCTTAAAAAGAGCACATTTTTTAACTGTTAACAAAAATTTTTTCTTTAGAAATTAGCATTCTAATAAAGAAATAAACTTGTAAATTACAATGCTGTAATTAAAATTAATTAAAAGTTATAACCTTTTATAAAAACGTATATGCTATACAAAGCAAATTAAACAAAGATTTTAAGGATTTTTAAAATGTTTAACCTATAGAACCATATCTCAAAACTATTTCCCAGTTTTTTTATATCCTGCATATTTTGACAATTAAAGATAATAATATTATCCTTAGCCTATATTATTTATTTTCTTAAGTTTAATTTAAAGCATATTTTTATAAATGTTAAAGGAGATGTTTTCGTTTTTAAATTTCATGGTTTCACAATGTACACAGTTATTTTCATTGATGATAATAAAAGTATCTGTTATGATAAATATTTCTCAACTGATTTCCAATGCATTTTATTAGAAATTTAATCTTAGAATGGTCCATTAAAAAAAAAAAAACGATATAAATAATAAGTTTTATAACCATTTCTACAACTTTAGAATAGAATACAGTGATATTTGTTAGATCTGAATAATAAACTATTTGTATGCATGAGGCAATCTTCAATGTCAAACAAAATGACGACGCAAATGTAGTTAAAATAAAACCATATCGACAAGCTATAAGCAGTTAGGAAAATTGGCTACGTCTGTATCGTGGCTGAGGGCCAGTTTAGATAACGGACCTGAACAAACATAGAGCCAACTTCATAGTTATATCCTAAACAAACATTTACATCCTGATAGGTTTTCTTTCTATGATATTCACGATGTAGGCAAATAGCGATGAATTGGAATACATTTTCCAACTATAAATGTATTATTTTCCAAGTCTCGTGATTCCAGTAAGAGAATAAGACTCTTTTACCTTCTTTTATGAACAGCCTGTAATGAGATTATTAATATTTAACATAATATTTAAATTTTTATGTTTATTTTTATTTTACGTAGTAATATCCGTTGGTGGGGTGTAAAGTTTAAATTTGATTGAAATTACAATATCAAAGAAAATACGATTTGCAGTAATATAATTAAATAAACTTCCAGTACATGAACCAGAAGACAAATTGTAATAGATAAAAGTGAAATTTACGTCACATTTAAGTTAAATAATTTCGGAACATTGTATGTAAAATAACAATAATTTACAAATTTTACATTGTAATAGTAACATATTTCATGTAAAATTTTAAACGAGGAATACCTAAAATAGGCACACCAAATTATGATACTTATTCCAAACGTTTGATCCTCATCAACATACTTTGACGAACTACCTCTTTTTGCTTAAATTTCTATTGCAGCTTCATCAGGGCAAGTTGATATTTGGTGGATTCCATTATATGTAAAACAGTATAAACAGTTTATTGAGGGTGTAGTTGTTTTTATCTTAGTAGAAAATGTACATCGGCTTCAGAATGCTTTTAGAATGAAGAGAATTTTTATTTTGTTCTGTTATTACAATCGTGTACTGAAAGCCGCTGATAAACTCTGTCGGTGATGCTTTCTGAATGAAACCATCCTTGCCTGCATCGTTCTCTATCTGCCTGTGGCTAATCAAGGTAATGGAGGCCCGTAATCATTTCCTTAGAGCTTCTTTCAGTGCCTCGTTTTTACTTAATATACCCGTGATTTTTTCGCTCTCTTGTTAATTTACTCTGCTAAATTTCATCCGTCCCAGAGTGTTCAAAATAATGGAATACACGAGAGATAGATAATTTCAGCGGATTCAAAAGTCAACGTTTTCTGGGAAGTTTATTTTAAAATAAAACAATTTATAAATAAAAATAAACCATCATTAAATACTTGTACTGAAATCAAGAAACAAAAATTAAAACATTTTTAATTAAAAAAAATTAAAGTTACGTAAAGATTATCCTTCACTACTATTGGAAGCGGGAGCGTAATTTAAGGGACACATTGATTAGACAACTTATTGTATATTTATACAATAAAACAATTTCACCCATATTGTAGTCTTAATAAGTATAGAGTATAATGTTTCTCAAGCAAAGTAAAAATTTTATATCATAGTAGTTATAACATTTGCTAGTTGAATATTGATAGGATTAAATGTTTAACTAATGTACAAATACATATTATTATACCCTGTCTTCTTCTATAATAGTATAATTGTTTAGTATGTAAGTATAAATCATCCTACAATTATATAATATTGCTTGTCAGCGAAGTTATTCAACATCATTTAAAAACCATCTTCTAATAAAACTAAATCTTTACAAATATTTGTATATCACCGCAATATATCTTCAATTGCGTATTTTTGTACTACATAATTACAAATTTATGTGCTTAATAGTTTTTGTCCTCCTTCTATATTGTGAAATATTGTCTTTAAGTTACTTTTAATTGTTAAATTAAAATTATATTTTACATTTTCGTCTGTAGTTTCAGCACACATTATGGTAATTTAATCGAAGGTGAGAATATTGACTTATTTTATAGTGTTGTACTTTATTACATCCAATAGTGCCGTCACAATGACCATTAACATACAAATTGTACGTTTCACGTGTAGGGTTATGATAATTCAAAGAAAACTATACGCCAGTGTCAGTTTCGTATTTTCATCTACCTAATACAGAACATTGGACAAAATAAGCTTAAATACAGTACAAGAAAAAAATAACAAACAAACATCAGCTGTCGAACTACAAACTGCTTTCTATATAATTTGACCAGTAAATTTATCCATTTTATGTATGACAAGGGCAATACAAATATAGAGAGGTGGGTTAACTTTTGAATATAGCGTTCTGAAAAAGTGAAAGAAAAGGGTTTTACATGTTTTATAGGCAGTCTTAGATAACTATGGATGCTGATATGAATAGGAGAGGAGGGCGAATCTAAAAGCACAAGAAACGAGTGCTCTCCCTCTTTGAATTATAATCGGCCCAACCATTACTTAGATCACTGATAATTTTATATTATTAATTATTTGAATAATTTGAAAATTACATTAGAACATTTAAACGGATTTGTTTAGGTTACGGCATTATAGCAGTTTTCATAGACTTTACATTGCTATGATAATATTACTACACATGTAAAATGAAAATATATGTTTGAATTAGTATACAGTGTATTCCAAATTTTATGCGCTCTAAATAGTTCTCAGAAGCTGTGGGAGATCTTTGCCTTAAACATTAAATGAACAAAGTTTTGTATGTTAAAAAGACCAACAAATTAATATGATTAAGCTGTTTACTAGTAATTAATATTTTTAACATTATAAATCATGATGGAATTTCAAACTAACGTGTTATTTTGCTAGTCAATTAAAAAATTGTCAGTAATAAGAATTTTTATAATGACTTTGTCAGATAATATCTAGGTTTTACTAAGCAGCTGATTGAAACACTATATCTAATGGTATATCAGTCAGATAAACCAACTATCCGAAAATTAGAATAAAAAATACCATTATACAACCATACAAAAACGTCGTGGATTATTTGATGAAAAACACAGGGAAAGTATAACATATATGGTATTTTTGAAATATATGAAAAATCTACTTTTTTAATAAGTAAAAAATATTCCGTTGCATTTAAAAGTAATTGCCTTACACAGGGTTGATGGCCTTGAAATATTTTAAATTATAATATTTAAAAGCTAAAAAGAATTAATGCGGATTTCGCATGTAAACTTTTCAATATAGGTTCTAATAAAAGAGCTGAGACAGTTTTAAATTTATTGAAAATAAATCAATTTTTTAACACTGTCAATGAACGACGCGGTGTATTCGTAGCGCAGCGCGAAAGCTTCAAATGCAGGGCAGCACGGCTTGGAGCGAGTCATTAACGGGGCAGTTCAGGCTGGAGTACCCACTGGCGGATCGTCAATAAATCAAGGCTCCGTGAGCTGTTCAGGGATTGATCAAGACAAGATCCCAACACCCTTTGGCCAATTTATTAGTCGACTCCCAAAAGTGACTTGTAGACACACAGCACCGACAAGATCCAGTGACTAATAAGAGCTTCCCAAATGATCACCCACACCAGCTGTTCGTTATCAGTTCACCTGCAGAAACATGTCTTCGAGCGATGAGGTGAACAGTCTACCAGGGGTAAATGTTACACAATGGGCTACTCTTATCATGAAGGGAGGCAACAGCGACGTATGGACGTTGGTATAATTGGTAAAATGTCGGCGTGCTACAACATTGATAAATTTAATTTATAATGAAGATTATTTTTTACGATGGAAGGAATCAGTAACACCACGTTTCGAGATCTGCAATCTGATCTCTTCTTCAGGTAATAACTAAACTAATACGTAATTACAACCTAGTTATTATTTAGTAATTATTTTAACCTAGTTTGAAAGTTATGTATTAGGTTAGTTATTACCTGAAGAAGAGATCAGATAGCAGATATCGAAACGTAGTGTTACTGATTTATTGTTTCACTGAACGATGGCAAATGTCCGGAAAAGTCCTGTTTCCTTTATAATGGAGAGTGATCAGTTCTTTATTACTGATACCATAGCTGAACATTAAATTACACACGTCACGGATAAACTTGACCATATTGGTTTCTTAGTCTAGTTATTATGCACAAATTTGTCCATTTAATCTTTGCTGTATCTCTTATAGTTTCCAAGATACCTTAACTGTACATAAAATTTAGAATACCATTTATACTATGACAATGTAGGAGTACGAATCAGCTGTATGGAAGGATTAGACATAGCGAAAAACACCATAGCCGGGACATAGCTTAGGATTAGGAAGTTGCGTGTAAATATCACTGGAATGTACTAAGTTTGTTTATAATTTATTTATTTTGATATTATTATTGCCATTATGGTTTCTCATAAGACCATGTAAAAATGTTAGATAACGCATAGTTCATTCTAAAAAGTGACATGCGCTATTATAAAACTCAATGTTGTTTTATAAAAATTAAACTTCAAATTTATAAGTTAGCTCGAGAAATCGTACGGACTGACCAACAGAAAAGTGTGATATATGAATTTTCCTACCCCTTGACGGCCATTCAGTATTGTTTAAATTATAAAAATAAATATAAACTAAAAAAATTTAAATATCAAAGTATAATAATAGCTCACTTAACAATTAATAATTGTTAATAAATGTCTTTTTTACGAAAAGACACATTTCAATAACTTATTAAAATTCTTTTAAGGTATGTAATAAACTATGACATAAAATTAACTGAGTTAAAAAAACTGGTCTTACCAATTGAGAGACTACTGGGATGCAAGAGTGATGATAGAATGCCTATAGTAAAATGATTAATGTGGGCATTGCGTCTTGACACATAGTGCCATCAATGTTTCCCTCTCAGCTTATATATAATCCTTGGAGAACTGATATATGAGTATTTTGATATTATTTTTATACGAATACTTAGCTATGTTGCGCCCACTTCCCTTTAAAATACATTACAAGTAAATTTGTATACGTTATTTTTCTGTTTGCCCTTGTCACCAGAATTTAATGAATATTATTAAATGAGTACAAATTGGAACGGATAACAAAGTCAACAACATGCCCTTTAAATACTTTCTGAATTCCAACCTATATTTTTTTAATTAGTAATACAATGAAGCAATATGTAAAATATAATATACAATAATGATTAGAATAATTTAACTTTGTATATACATTTTAAATATAAAAAAGTTACTTTAAAAAATCGACTTTATATATATACTCTGAAAGAGAATAAATATTAGTTCAATTTGTGATAAAATCCACAACAGGCTAAGAAAGATACCCATTGCTAAATCAAAATATTAAGACTATAACAATAAGAAACAAATTTCTTGATTGCACGAAGAATAACGTATTGTTAAAACACATTTCCAATATCATTCGAGTGACTAGACAAATGTTATTTATATCAGATTGTGCACGTGAAATCTCAAGAACTAATTGACCTATGGACCAGGATTTTGAATAAAACGTTTATATATAAACAAGCAGCATCTGTTAATGAAATGTACTGTGAATGTACTATTCTGTCCAATTATGTCTCTCTGTCTATATGCGTAGATGAGAGTTATTAAATTAAGGATGTCAAATTTCCTGCAAATTCTGGGGAGTGTCTTTCTTTAATTGTTTGGGCGTACTCCTAATATGTTATTTATTGAAACGTTTTACAATAAATAATTGAAGAATGTCCATTACAAATTAAAAGTTTCGAGCTATAAGCGCGAGAAAGCGCAGAAAAGTAGTTACGAAATAGGTAGCTTATGAACGTAAATGTGTTATGTATGGAAAGGTTGTGTATAGGTATTAATGTTATATTTATTTACAAAGTATTATACGTCATTCTTAATCCTAACTTTACACAAGAAAATAAGAAACTTTATGTTTTAAAGTACTCTTTACATTAAATTACACCGTTTCGGTGTAATTGTTTTCCACGCGGAACACTGATGTAACAATGTTGGCTAAGCTTGCCAGTTGTGTGCAGCCTGAAAGGGGGGGTTTATGCATGGTTCTTCGTAGAAATATTTTTCAATATATTCCCATTATTGGAATAGCAGCAGGCCATTGATTAAGATCAAAGATTTGGTGAAAACGTGTGTTTGTTTATACAAGGCTAGATTTATAATGATTCAATTTTTATATTCTACTAAGGTTTGATATTTTAGCTTAGTTATCGTGACTATAAACAACTACCTCCTATTGGGTCCAGCAACACTAAATATGAACGATCAAGTATAGAAGTTGATCAGAAAATTCAGATATATATATATATAAAAACTAACAATAGATCGCAATATATATATATATATATATATATATATATATATATATATATATATATATAAATATTGCATCTAATCATGATAATATATTAAGCTAACGACTTAATTGTATATAATTATTCTTATATTTTAAATGAGTTTTTAAGAATTTATTAGTTGGATTAAAATTTTAGGATTAATCTAAACTAATTCAATTGCTCTCAAGAATAAACGGTATTGCTGATTGTAACAATGGGTTTAATTTAAAAAGCTTAACAATGGAGACGTTGTTATCTGTTGACAAACCGTGTTTCTCGACTTTCATTGTGAAGCTTCATTAGTTTTATCTGTTTAATATCAACAAAAATTTACAAAATTATAAATTAAAAATGAATATTCCAGTTTGAGATTCTCAATATTAAATTATTTCTTGGTTAAAAATGTATGTATTTAATTTACTGTACATTTAAACTTGTTAAAACAATAAATTGTATCAACTGTTCCTTACAATGATACCATCCTAGAACAAAATATATTTTTTTAGCATTCCTAGATGGAACATTATTAATATTTAAGTTAGGACTTATCTCTTTGTTTTATTAATTATATAATTTCATTACGAAGCAAAAATGTTAGGGATGTAAAATGTATACAATTTCTTGCTCAAGCAATAAAATTATTAAATAACAACAATAGGATCAAATAGTTAAATAGTAAATCCCTCCATATTATTTTTGATATGGAAAAGTTGATTGGTCTATAAAGAACATGCAAATCACATACTATGACTTTAGTGAGAATGGCTGATTCAGTGTGAGAGATCAGCTGTTCTCCAATTCACCTTCCTATTATTGCTGCGTCTGAACAAACATTTTATGTGATTAAATGATACAGAGCTTTAAAACTTAATACTATTACGAAATTTAGTTTGATTTTTTTCTATAACAGTTTATTAGTTTGACAGTGACATTTATAATTTGTCGGTTTTACTAATTTAAATAGTAAAACCGACAAATTATAAATGTCACTGTCAAACTAATAAACTGTGAACACTAATAGTTCACAATATTATCTCATAAATTCGCCCTAATAGGTTTGTAATTCAGTAGTTAAAAAGCTAGAACTATTTTGGGACGGAAGGACACTAGGGAGGTAGTAAATTATACCTTCTTCACTGTCCCTCAAGGCTTGTGTCCTGCTCTCTGCAAAGTTTTTATCCTGCAGTTGATAGTTTGTTGAAGTGACGAAACTTCTTTTCCGATCAACTTCAGTTTTAAAGTGACTTGTTGATTTTGCACTGTCTATGCTCGTTTCTAACAGATTCGTTTATTTTAGTTTGCTGATTACAAATCTCTTCTCTGTCATGCATTGAATAAAATAAAAAATGTTTTATTGTTTAATAGTTAAGCTAATAACCGTATATTTACAAAAATATACTCGCCCTAATAATGTACGATTATAATAGCATTGATGTCTTGTAACATATTATTAAATTCATATTATATTGTTTTGAGATTACCATAAAATTCATTCCTACCAAAATTTTGTAAGGCAATATTTTCCCTCGTCTAGAATCAGTTTAATGAGAAATATCTGTAATATTATTATAAAATATGAGTCATCACTGTAAATTGTATTTAAAAAATACTATTGCATTTGTAACATTAACGAACTTAATTTTTTACTGCGAAACTATTTATCCTCATTATATTTAGAAATAAAACTCACATACGTACTTTATGGAATGCTTATCAAAACCTAGTAGACAACCTTGCTTGTTTTACAAGCAAACGACTCTTACTTTTTATAATATGAGAAATTTCTTAGGGAGCTTTCATTCTTACATTATATTTTAACTACTGTGTAAATGAAAGGACAATTATTGAAACTATAATATGGATTTCAATATGTAATTATATCCGTAGATTGAAACGTGCATTTTAATTCCAAAATATGCGTAGAGGAAATTGAAGCTAGCATAAATTTTATTAGCTTTAGAAAATAAACTAAAATTACACGTTTAGTTGTAAATTACTAATTAAAAATTTTGAATACTCCAATTAAACCTTATAAAACATATACAGAAATAATGTGCATTGTGGTTGGAATACTATTTAGATGGAAGTCGACAATATAGCTGAGATGGTATTTGAAGAAAAGTGAAATCTAGCGTTGGTGTAGTGTTGATGGGACTGTAAAAGAAGAAATATACTTCTAATGAAAGCGTTGAGCTGAGAAGTATAACGTTAATAAAGTGCCAAAGGCATCTTTGTTTTCAAACTCTAATGTAGTTCAAGGAGTTAAATTTTATCTACTACACACACACGCACGCAAAAGCACGTACGCACACCCACACAAACACACACACACACTCACGCACGCACGCACACGCGCACACACACACACACACACACACACACACACACACACACACACACACACACAGATATTTATATATCTGAGAAACTTTATTTGAATTTCCAAATAATTATCACAGTTTAGAGATTTTGGTTTAACGATGTTGGTTTTCAAAATTTGTGAGCACCTTCAACTGTGAAGGAATGTGTATAATAATAAATTATAGACTTACCCAAACTAAGAATAGTATTTTACTTCTTATGTATTAAATCAGTAACAAATAAATTGACTGTATTTCTTTCATTCAATCGACCTAAAGATCCTTAATTTTTTAATAAATATTATGTACATGAACGATTAATTTTAAGTGTAGATACTTTCAAATTCAACCCTAAAATTGAAAACTTGTGAAATAAACTTTACGAATTTTTTTTCCGTGTGATTTAGCAACGACTAATATCTCCAAATAAATAATAATTATATGATATCACTTCAATATGGTGGCCGTTCAAAATAATTTACAGCTTTGGTGCTTATAGGCCTAGAGAAAAAACGCTGTTGTAAAATGTTTCTATGATTTCATAAACTTTCAAATAAAAAAACAAGGAACAGTAAAAAAGGAGTAAAATTATATAGGACATTTAGCAAACAATATTTTTTACGTGGAGTATAAAGAAAAAAATAAAGCGAAAATTCAATGTTAAAAATCCACGACAAGATTTGACTTCAGTGGACTCTCGCTTTGCATTATCCTCCATAACTTACATTAAAACATAAAACCAATATTTAAGACATTTTTGTTTTGTGAGGCCTTTCGATAGCGAGGCTATCTTCTTCAGACACATCACAAACACATCAAACACTTTTGTGATGTGTCTGAAGAAGATAGCCTCGCTATCGAAAGACTTCAAAAAACAATAAAAGTCTTAAATCTGTACCTCAGAACCATAGTATCGTAAGTCCAAAAATATCATTTTTCTGATATCAGCTGATCTTTTGTTGAAATTATGTGCTCAATAGAGCCATTCTATCGTATGTCTGCTAAAAAATATATTTACGGATTTAGCTAGAGCTATACAATCGTAAGTCACAACATCTGTTTGAGCCATACTATCGTAAATCTAGATACTATATTTTGGTTCTAAAATAGTAAGCTCCAATGAGTGTAACGCAAGTCCAGAGCCGGACTTACGTTTAGTCTGGCTCATGTACTGTATATAGTAGCTAGTAACTCAAATCCAGTTTTTCAATCAGCTGATTTGTAGCTACATGTGTTTATTGTTGCTTTTGCTCTCGAAGTTGGTGTTTGAGGTTAGAAGAAAGATATCGAGGTTATTGTGGTTAAAGATTGCATACATTGTCTTTCATATGAATAAAAGCTAGAGTTTAATGGTTATTTACAATGACGGATGGACCATACAGTAATGTTTCAAGTAGAGGAAAACTTATGCTTTCATTGGCACAACATCAGAACACATTAGTAAGTCTTGATCATGGCTATGTTGTTACTTCAGAAGATGTAACAAGTTGCCCAGTGTCTCCATTAATAGAGATTCCTAACATTCAGGAACAAGCACCTCAGGAACAGCAGCCCTGCGGCTTTTCTAAACTGAATTACAGGTTAGTTCTAATTTTTATTTTGTAGGTCAGAGGTTATGGGTACCTATCGTAACCATATTAATTCATTATAATCGTTGTTACAAAGCTATGTTAATGAAATAAATTACAGATCTGACAAAATATAAATATTTTAAAATTATAAGCTTTAGTAATAAAATTTAATAACCAGTTTGATAGGCCTAATAACAAAAAGGTAAGATTGTAATAGTTTTTTTAGTATTTTGTAGTATTTTAAAATCATTGTATTAATTTACAGACAGTGCAACCGGATTTGATTCAAGAATCATTCCCTGAGCTTTATAGCCTACTAGGACAAAATATCACCAAACATGAAAATCTTATTCAAGATCCAGAAGATGTTGTTTTGATCCATCAGTGAACGGTTATGGTAAGTGTTTTCTTGCCTACGTTATAGGCATGTGTTGTTTTGTTACAATATTATAACCTGAATTTTCACCTTAAGGTTATTGTCATTCTTACAACTGGGCTTTAACAGTATTGATATAAGACCATATTAAGAGCAAAAATGCTGCAGTTCCATATACGCCCCGTGAAACAAATAATGTACTTACCGAATCATATCGATAGTAAATATAGTTTGTTAATATATCGATCTTAGGAAGAATCAAATGAAATTATGAATTATCGGTTTCAGTATGAGAATGTCGTTCTTTATTGGTCAAGAAAATAATGTTGATTTTTTTAAGAACCAAATTAAATATCATAAACAATTAAATGTAACGTTTTGTAATGACAGTACTGAGGCAAAAAATGTGGTTGGTTTTCGTATTATCTGAGAAGTGTGTTTGTAATATTTTTCGGCAAAAATAAATAGTTTATATAAATATCTCCTGGAAAAGATGGCCTTGTTCCACGGGTAAGGCAATCCACATCACCAAGGCATGGGTGATCCCAAGAGTCCACAGTTATATGCATCTAGAGGCACTATTTTCAATTGTAATAAGTTTGAAATTTTCTAATATATTGTAAATGTGTGTAAAATGATGTTATATTGTAATTAATTATGTGAAACTGTGTTTAAACAAATTTGGGTAAATTTACATAAATAATGTACTTACTCATTTATCTCGAACGAAAGATTGATATTTGATATTAAATCGATTGTTTCGCCGGGCGTATATGGAAGTGCAGCCACAAAAAGTAAGACGTAACGTAATGAAAATATGTATCATGGCCTGTCCGTAACATGTTTGTTTATAAAATGAGTTTATACCTACAAGGGTACTAACCTTATTTATATATACATTATTTTATTGGGTAGGCTACTAATAAACCTTTTTCTTTGCAGAACCAGAAACCGGACATCATCTTCCTGCTGAAATTGTACAAGAGGACTGTTCATCAAACAGCAGTTTATTTTATGACAATGATCTGGATGATCCCCACTTATGTACCCCAGAAAGAAAAGAAAGTGAAATATCTTTTAGTGATGTCATTGAGATATCACAACCTACAACAGTTGATACAAATACCGTACCTACAGCCGTATCAAATCAATATAAACTTGTTCCCTACAGTGATTCTGATTCAAATGATGACATGATAAATATTCCTGAAAAAAGGGCAAAAAAGAGAGTCAGAAACCCATTAAACTGGAAAAAAAACATTAGGAAAAGAAAAGTACTTTCTGGTGAGCAGTACGTAAATTCAAAGGAAAAGGTTTGCAGAAGGAAGGCCATTAAAACCTCCATGTCAAGATAATTGTCGATTAAAATGTAACACAAGATTTACAAATGAAGAAAGACTCAATATCCATTCCGAGTTTTGGAAATATGACAGAAACTGGGGACTTAAAAAGGCAGTTTGTTGCATCTTGCATCAAATCAAAACCTGTAACTAGGCAGCGGCAAAGAGACGGAACGAGGCAGAATAAAAGTGTGAGCAATGCATATATTTTTAAAAAGAACAGTGTTGAAGAATTAGTGTGTAAATCCTTTTTTTTAATACTCTTTCAATTTCGGATATGTTTACAAGAAGTGTTTTGAGAAAGACAGGTGACATTGGTCTTGTAGCAGGAGACCTTAGAGGACACCACACAACCGATTAATAAAAATACCTGATGAAGCAATAGAAGTGATCAAAAATCATATTAAGAAATATCCTGCATATGTTAGCCATTACAGTAGGGAGAGGTCACAGCGAAAATACTTGGGCAATCATTTAAAATATTACCAAAATGTACGACATGTATGTCGAAGACTGCAATAAAGATGGCATGAAACCAGAAAAGAAATGGTTATTTTCTAAAAGTGTTCAATGAACAATTTAATTATTCTTTTCATTTGCCTGATAACGATACTTGTGATACGTGTGACAAAATTGACTGTAACCTAAAAAATGAACAGTGTCAGGAAAAAATACAAGAACTCAAACAGCAAAAAGGAGGATCATTTAGAAGAAGCTTCTCGAAGATATACTTTAAAAAGAGAGGACAAACTCATTGCCAAGGAAAGTGAAGACACTAAAGTCATTACAGCAGACTTACAAAAGTGCTTACCAACACCAGCATTAACAAATTGTCAAAGTTTTTACTTAAGAAAGTTATGGACATTAAACTATACAATATATGACACAACAGAAAATAAAACTCATTGTATGATTTGGGATGAGACTGCTGGAGGAAGAGGGGGGAGTGAAATGGCTTCATGCTTTTTTTGCTTGGGGAAGTCAAGAATTAACTGCTAAAACAAAGAACCTTACAGTAATGGACAGATAATTGCAGTGGGCAGAACAGAAACCTGAACATGATCTTCATGTACATGTGGCTTATGGAAAAACTCCCCCATCTTGAAGTAATAAATCATAAATTTCTTCTTGCAGGCCATACACACATGGAGGTTGATGGTAAGCATAGTATAATTGAGAGGGCAAAGAAAAAAGTTCAAAGAAACACTATCTTTACAACCAATGACTGGATGAATTTCATTACGACATGTGATTCAAAAAATCCATTTCAGACTAAAAGAATGGCTTTAGAAAATTTTCTTAATTTCTTACATCTCAAGGAGAAAAATGGTCCACTTATATCCAGAAAAAAAACACAGAAGCAGAACCATTTTTGATATCTGAAGTAGTATGGCTGCAATTGCGAAGAGAAAATAAAGGTGTTGTTTACTATAAAACTAGTTTCAGTGAAGATACTTTCAAACAAGTTGATTTGAAGAGAAACAAACGAATAGGTTTAATAATGCCTCAGATTATACCTCAACTAAGAAGAACAAGAAAGAGAATAAGCAATGAAAAGTATAGGGACATCCAAACTCTCATGCAGTGGGCTTCTGAAGAGTATAGGCAGTATTTTGAAAGCATTCCACATGGAGAAGATGTTGGTGACTTCCCTGAAGAAGATTCAACTGAACTAGATTAATGCAGTGTACACATCTGACATCAAAAAAGTTTTTTTTATCGACTGAAGTGTATCGACCAAAAAGTGAATTATTCTAAAAAATATAAATTGTGCTTAGCTTTACATAACTTAACCTAATGCTGCCTCTTTTTTTATCAGACCTTAAAACTATTAATAATGTTAATCTTAGTAATAATAAAACTAATAAATTTAAATTATTATTAATTCTACCATTTTTTTTACTATCCCTACAATTAGTTTTACCATTATGGCCATAGGAGTCTAAGTCCATATTAAGTCACCTATGTTAAAGACCACAACATCGTAAGTCCATTATTAATAAAAACTAATTTATGTTAAAGAAAAAAATCTTTGACAATATAAAAAATTGGTTATGGATTTGTAAATCTTTACTGCTAAAATAGTTATAATAGTGTATCTTAAACCTTGCCCTTAATGGTAACTAGAGTTGGATTGTGTTTTGGGGCTCTTCTGTAAAGTTGACCAGTTGTGACTTACGATACTATGGTTCTGAGGTACAGAAATATTGGTTTTATTTTTTAATGTAAGTTAACAGTAACCAATATAAGCTCCATCTACAGCATTATCCTCCACACCTAACCGGAATTCTGTACTAAACCTACCTCAATGGACAACTATGTGAACCATCATGTGGCAAGATATCTTGAGAAATAATTCACCTTTAGATCTGTACGTGGCCTGAAACTTTACTTGTACATAGACAAGAATAAGCTCTATGCTGGTACATGTACAACTATGGAATAACATAATGGGACGATTTCTTTTTTGTCTACTTGGTATATTTATTACATTTCTGTATGGTTTTTGGCTGTCTGTCAGGAGGCAATCTCCAAAATAAAATGAGCTCTTGAATTGAAATTGTGCAAGACATCCCACCGATACCTGATATGTGAACCTGGTGTGGCGTACACCTAGTATAATAGTCCTCAGAATAATCTAAGGTTTGAAAGGATAATAGGATTTCGGTCATTATCCATAGTTATATGTTACGAAATGTAATAAAAAACCCTAGGTTACAAATAATACACAAAGGGATAATATAGTGAATATATATAATAAATTAAATTATTCAATGTTTGGTTTCAAAAACAGTTTTTATGTAATTTGATATTAGATTATGTCTCTCATAAAAGATATTATTTGAAAATAAATAACTGTTTGAAAATAAATAAAACTCATTCTACTTTCTATTAAATTTGTACTGCAGAAAAAATGCTGTCGTATATAATATAATGTAGTCTAATTATATTGAAGTCAATTATATGCGCAAACATGCGTCTATTTTTCTCGGTAATAAACGATCTGTAACATTCCAAATTCTCAATAAAGATTAATTAATTTATACTGCTGGAACTGAGTAACAGTCTATTACTATTCCATGATTGCATTTAGAAATTTACTCGTTTTCCAATCGTGATAAATAGCTTTTTTCAGAACTTTACTACAAACTTTTAATTATGAATATATTTCCACTGTATTAATTACATTACCAACATACATTTATTATTGCTTTATTTATTCAAAGAAATATTACCATTATTACCGTAAATTTTAAGAGAGAGCGCTCTAAACCCGTGGTGGAATATATTGTGATGATTTCCAAACCAAACTACTATAGATTAAAATTAATTAAATGTTCCTCTAATACTACCGCATATTCGTTTTATTTAGCGTCTGGCTGCCTGTCAATATTTTAATTTTAGAAATCATAACTCATACATGGATATCAGTCATATTAGGATGTTATTATCTGCAGACAATAAATTAGTTTAAATTGGTGGTTTTAACGTTGTTAAACACATTTCATGAAGACCGGCGAGAAGAGATACCTTTAGAAAAACACATTGAGTGTAGGTAATAAAAATTAAAACAGTGTAATAGGCTACATCTCTATTTATGAATGGATGATAAATAAATAAATTACAAAACTTTTTACTACGTTCGTGAATCCGATTTATCAATAAATCTACAGATACAGATTGCTTGTGAGCAGTAAAAACGTACTTTATTATAATCTGTTCACAACAAGTAAATTATTATAGTTAGTGTAATTCTAAAAGCTATAAAAAATTATTCTGGAAATTTTATTTTTCTTTTCCTATGTTTTTATGACATTTCGCTTTAAAAGTCTTAAAAGCACCCAAGTAACAACATGGTTTTTTTAGAATGAGAGTTAGAAGAATATTTTAATGTATAGCTTTAGCACCATATAAGAAAAAATATACACCCACTTAAATATATATATATATATATATATATATATATATATATAATTATTATTAAATAAACAAAACAATCACAATATTACCTTTGCCACTCTCCTTTCTCCTTTATGCTATTATTGTAAATGCTTAGTTAACTTACTTTGTATTTGGAAATAATTTTGTAACTTTTTAGCTGAAATAATATAGATCTTTTTTCATTCATATATTTTAGAGAATTATCTCTAGAATTAGTGAAAGCTAAACATTGAGAGCCAACTTTTCTTAATTAATAATAATATGACGTATTAAAATATTTACCACAAGAATTTAAATTTCAATTATAACCTTCTGTTAATAGCCTAATTATGTTATTGTTATTTCTATGTTACCCCTACTAGTTATCTTATGCACTATTTTATAACAGTCCTCAAATGTATGAGTCCTTGAATCATGTTCGTTATTAATAAACTAAAGATAACTGCTTTTATATGTGAAGCAATCTTCGATGTATGACAAACTAAAGACACCGAAGTAGTTTTGATAAAACAATATCGACAAGCTATAAGCAGTTAGGGAAATTGGCTTTGTCTGTATAATGGCTGTGGGCCAGTTTAGATAACGGACCTGAACAAACAAAGCCGACATGATTGTTATATCCAAAATAAACATTTACGTCCTGATTGACTTTCTTTGTTTGAAATATATGAGTATGTAAGTTTTCCGCCTAAATAATGCTTTATTATTTTCTTTCATAAACAATCTGTCAGTCATGACTTCCTAAATATTTCACACAATATTTGCTTGTTTTATTTATTGTAAGATTGACGTACCATATGTTTGGTTGGATATAAAATGAAAATGTTTACAAGTTTTAACGAAAATATATTCCAAAAACAAGTTATTATTTTCAACATAAGCATAGAAAACTGCTTAAAGATTATAAAATTAATACACGAGGTCATTCCAAATCGATATTTCCTCTTTAGGTGTAAATATACAAATTTTTAAATTAACATGTGATTTTTTCAACATGGGAAAACCCCTACTATACCTTAATATCTCTTGATTAAACCATACATTCTGTTGTCATAACAGTACTGAAGGTAGATTTTATATACAAAATCGGCCTTTGGTAATTTCCATCATGATAACATTTATCACTATTCTCATAAACGACTTCCTGTCATAAAATTGCATTCCTACACACATTAAACCCCAAGAGGTACATTCCCAGAGTTTATATAACACAAATAATTTCTATAAATAGTGTTGTACTTTTATATTTAGCTAGGACATAACCGCAGTTTCGCCCGGGTAATGTATACGCAATATTTCGTGTATATGTTTGAATGTCCCCTACAATTTCAGTAACACTACCTATTTGAGATCAGTGTAAGGGAACTCCAAATTCGAAGAACATAGCCTTCATAGTGAAAGCTACTTAACAATTGATTTCTGATTAACAACAGATTTATATGATATTTAAAAAAATGGAAAATTTATCATGTATCAGTACTTATTTTTCACTGTGCAATAATACTGACATATTTCAATACTTACATTATGACAGTTGTCTCGCATACGTAAAGACGATACATGATGCATCCATGTGCGCTATATCATACTATTTCCTCGGTCCAGTCTAGAATGATATACCTAATCAGTAACGTATTCCTTATCATTGAGAAATGGAACAAACGTTCCCTAGACGACTTTCAGTCATACAATTTCATTTAGTCTCTGGTGTATTGTTTTGTGATTCCACTTGTTATAATAAATAAATCACTGCCCTAAATTGTTTCCATGGAGCAAACGGATTGCTGAATCAAGCTAATGGCCTGTCCCTCCGTTTTTGGTCTTTCATTTACTGTAGGTATATATACCGCCCCAAAATGTCTACGGAAACCAAATTTAACGCCATTACTTGTTCACACACACAATTTAGTTCATTGAGTAAAATACATAAATTGCTTTAGATGTTGAAATAAGAAGTGTTTTTACTTTTGTTAACTTTAGCACAGAACAATTAATTATATTTAATAGACCCTTTCAATTAATATTTTACACATTAAAAGACCAAGTTTTTTTAACATTTTTGAATACTAGTGGGGCATAGCTCAGAATAATTTTCGATATAACAGGCCTATAATAATATCAGGGACATAAGAATGTATGTGTAAACTCTGAGTAAAATTGGTTGAATAGTTTATGCGTAAAATCAAAACGAGCAAACAAAAGTACTTCATCATTTATAATATTGCTAGTAGCTAACCGCAGCTTCGCACGTAATTTCGAAGGTTCTGCACACTGATATTTTGAGTGAAATCACTGATAAGATTTTACTTGATTTTTCTAGACAATGCTATGAGTTGACATTAAAATCACACACTGGCCCAGTTATTAACGTACAAGAAGCAAACATGTATTTTACATTTTAAAGACATATAAAGGTCACTGACCTAGAAATGTAAATATAAATAAATTGCACTTATAGAAATTTGTTTTATCCTTAAATATTTATGTGTGCTGCTTTTAATATATTCGTCAAAACCATAAATATAACAGTTATTATTATATCTCGCAAAACGCTGAAATTTTCTTTGAACAAGTCTTTACAAATAGCTATGTTTATGCGTTTTTAAAAGCTTTAGATGGAAAAAAGATAATATCTTATTATATGTACGAACAATATATTATATGTATTCTTTCCATTGCAATTATGATATATGTTCACAAAATCGTAAAAAAGTCCAAACTTACCATGAAAGAATAGGCTAAACTGGTTTATAATATTGCAAAATTGTTTTTGGTCAATAAGAGAAAATTATGTAAATTATTTAAAAAATAACCACAACCATTAAATTACAACCAAGGTAATCAAACTTAGACAATGAGGAAAAAATATAATCTTTAACAGCACACAGGGTTCAACTTGACCTCAAGAAGAATATTATTCTGAATATTTTATTATTCACATAACAGATAGCAACTAAGATAGATAGATAAAACCTAAAATTAAACGATTAATAAAAATTACTCTGAAATAGTTTAACTGAGAAACATGAAAAAGAAATTTATTTGGGGCCCTGTTGACCCTAGTGTGATATTTTGTAGACAAGAATGACAAGATTTCATATAAGAAATAATCATTGAGTAGAAGTGAGGTATCACTAAAGATTTTAACGAAGCTGCTCTTTCAATGACACCATCCTTGCTTACAACATTCAATGTCTACCTCTTGCTTAACCACTGTAATGGAGGCCCATAACAATTTTCTTAAAGTTTTTTTTTATAACCACGTTATACACCCGTAAGTTCTTAGATTTCTAGTGACCTTACTTGCTTCATTTCTCCAGACCTAAATGTTTATTTCAAATTATATAAACAACAATAAGATATGTACTACAAAAGGTATTAAAAGTAAATTATATCTTTGAACTTGGATGTTGAAAAAGTCTTTTATTGCTGTTACTTCTGTAATAACAGAAATGTTATGACAGATATAGATGTAGATCATTAAAGAACTTGAATATTATTTTATCATAGGTAACAAACACTTACAGTTTACATGAAAAAGATTACATAAATTACACATATAATAAATTATATATATTCTTGTTTGCGAATAACTTAAATCAAATTATTGTTGTTATGTAAAATGTTTCGGGAGGCTTTTAATTTTTTTGTTCAACATTCTAAAAAATTCCATAGAAAAAACTATTCTAAATATTAAAAAAAATATTTTAACTTCTTCAAGCAAACATGATGACAAACATCCTAGTCAATACTAAGAAGTTAAATAAAACCACTTTTACACCACCCAATTTAATGATTTTGTGTTTTCTAGCGAAAAATTACTATTTCCTTTAAACCCTAAAGGGGCATGTAAGTATTTTCAATCGAGCCTTGTACCAAATTATGAAATAACTAAGTGAAATATTGTTATAACTTATATAAGCAGTGCAACAATTAGGTTCTTTGCATGAAATACGTAGGCCCTTTCTAAAAAAATAATGCATAACCGAAAGTCAACATAGTTCTATGGGGTGATTATGAATCTTTGATATACTTGAGGAGTCCAGGTATGAAATAAAGACCTATATATGGTAGGGCATTTTAAGAGGCCTGTATATATATCCTCTCTCTCTCTCTCTCTCTCTCTCTCTCTCTCTATATATATATATATATATATATATATATATAGGGGTTTTTTTTAACAAGTCATCTTTCAAATACTGAAAGTAACGAGGTTCCTACAGATCATACTTAAAGGTGGTATGCACTTTAGATATCAGCATCTTCAGCAGTTTACTATTAAAAAATCTCAGGAAATTAAAAAAGAAGTTACTCAGCTGATTTTTCTTCTTCAAACACTACGTTATCTATGTAATTACTTCTTACCCTACATAAACATCTCTTTACTTGTATTAAGAATTGAAATTCCAGTGTTATTCTGTTATTTGTTTTAATATTCATATGTTCTAATAGCTGGTTCTAATACCAAAATTAATTATAAAATAATATTATGTTTCCTTATGGAAGAATAATCATTAAACTATTTACAATATTTATATTACAATTTATATTTATATTATTTATTTTATTCAATAGTTTATATAGTTGTACTTTTTTTGTATCATAATGAAAAGTGCCCTCTATTTCGTCTCTCCTTCGCCTTGCAAGTAAATGCAATCAAACCTTGGAATAGTTAACTTTCGTGACTATGAATTAAATATACTATTCTGTCGGATTTTCTCTTTCTGTATGTACGCTCACAGGCCATTTAGTACATTAAATATGTTGAATAGCATTTCATTTCATGCACATTTATTGAATCTTCCTACCATAGGTGCCATGTTAAATAATGTAATCCTATACAATAAATGATTGAAAAAATATTCTTTAAAATTAAAAGTTTTAAGGATAAGCACGAAAGGCCCAGAAAAATAAAATAGAAACAGATAGCTCATCAACTCAAATGAGATGCGTACAACAATTTTTTGGATATGTATTTATTATTATTTTTATTTAAGCTTCAACTAATTAAAAATACATGTTATGGTTTACTGCCCTATTAACCTGACAACATACCATTTTAGTGTAACTTTATTTAATTTATAAAACTGATTTAATAATGGTAGCTAAATAGTGTTCTGCAAACCAGAAAGGAAATGGTATGTACTGTAGGTTAGTTCTTCCATTCTAATTATTTCTAACAATTGACCCCAAACGTAACATGTTTGTTTATATAGTTCCAGATAGTAAAAAGTTATCATAGTTTACCTAAAATTCTTATTCAATTTTGATATCCTAAAAAGGTACTATATTTTTGTATTTATCTTTAGTTTAGTTGACTATAAACAATCATTCTGTCCATCAACACGAGATATGCATAATAGCTACTATCAAGTATAAATAAATAGCTTTACAGAAAATTCAGAATATTGAACTATTTAATAAATATGTACTTAGGCATTTCAAACATAAAACCAGTTGTGATATTGTTAACTAATTTGTATTAAAACTATGTTTAAACTATTAAACTATATTTAAATACCTTTTGTCAGCAATCCAAATTTGCTTACGCGTTTTAATGTTCAACATCAATAACAAAGCAGTAATACAGTCGATCATTAATGATTCAGCACTAGTCGACGCTATTAATTAAAAACACAAGGACACACACACGAACACATACACACACACGGACACGGACACGGACACGGACACGGACACGGACACGGACACGGACACGGACACGGACACGGACACCACGTCTGGTAGGTCTACCGGTGCGGCTCGGCTGCGGACAAGTACGAGACTGCAACAATAAGATTAAGTATCTACGTCTCGGCCGCCGTTATCTCTGTCATGTTATCAGCTGGAAATAGGTCAATTAATTGAGACCGGCCTTTCTTCCCTTTAATTAAAGCTCTGAAAATTTACCCTGATTTTAAGTTTAAATTCTCACTCCTTACGTAGGTTTTCTCACTTTTAAATTGCCGGATGGATCCCAAAATATTACATCTATTAAAGTTTTTAGTTTTTTTCATTGACATACATGCCTCAGATCCATCATTATTATTATCTATTGTGTGATCAAAGTCCACTGCACTGGGTGTGGTAGAAAAGTGGATTTATTTTGGATAACATTCGGTCGGGCTTATACTCGCTATAACATGTTTTTAAAGTTTTTACTCTTTTTGTTTTTACAAGCATTTCTGTAATTTTCTTGATTAGTCGCATGGAAATCCTAAGTTCAGTTGGATGTCAATTTTAGCTTATGTTTATTTAGTTCTTGTTTATCGTATGGCGCGACATAATTCCATGCCAACGTAATCCAACCTTTGTTATTCTGGCGTTTTAAATTTATTTATTTATAGTCTATTTATTTATAGTCTATTTTTTATTTATAATGAATTTTTCATCTATAATTTTAGGATAATGATTTGAAAGTATTATATGTATGACTCTTAGTGGTAGTCTTCTTCTTTTAATGGGGATGTTAATAAAGTGTGTATCATTAAGTTGTAAGCAGCAACCTTCTGGCTTTACCGATGATAGGACTTACTGAGAAAGGTATGGGCATTAGTCGTGGGTTTTCAATATTTACTAAATATAGAATTTAATATTAATTATTACTTTCTTTACGGTTAAATAAAGGAGTTTATTCTGTTAACTGTTCTGTTTCTAATGTGAATTATATTTTTATTACGATTTTGTTCAAGTAGTTAATGAGTAAATTCAATAAAGAGTTATTATACATTAAATAAAGCTATGTTGTCGTCCATCAACACGAGTCTCTTGTAAAGAAGTATATGAAGTTAAATATGTTCCATTACTAATATTTAAGTTAATACTTCTATCTCATAAAACAAATATTGTTAGCAAAATTGTATTAAGACTATATTTAATTAAATAAATAACTGTATTGTGTGTATGTATATAATATTATAAAATATCAAATCAAATCCGGATAATGAAAAATGTTTGACTAGACAATCTTTTTGGGAGTAACATTTTTCTTACAATGAGATATAATTTAGGTTTAAAACACATTTTAGTACATTTATCAGTTTAAAAATAGCCTTTGGAGAAAATTTTAGTTTGTATATTTTTTTATAACTACAAGAGTCTTCTAAAATGGAAGAAGTGGGTGTAAAAATTTACAATATTTAAGCAGGCCATGGCGTTAGTCCAGACTGCACAGAATAAGCCCAAGCGATATCTTTGCACAGGAGCCAAGAGCACAACACGCCAGAACCGAACTGACGAATTAAAAGCTGTGCATATTCTCGTTTACCTTTATGGCCCGTTTAAACTAAAATTGTCAACAGCCAGAAAACGATATATACATACATACTTACCTGAACATGTAAATGTTTTCACACGAAAAGTAATCATTAATGTTCTCTACATATTTTCAGGCTACTACTGTTGAGGGATCTTCCTTAAAAATCGTTTATACTAATAAACGCTTTTATAGTGTAGAAAGAAAATGAATACTGATGGTATGTTACCTCATCAATCTTTTTACACATAAATGTATGTAGAATAAAATAAAAATCAATCTTAGCACATCATGGAAATATCAAGCTCACCACTAAGTCTGAGTTCAGAGTTCAAGGCTGGGAAAGAGATCGCTACCACTTGGCTTAATTTAATGTCCGCACATGAAAGAAAGAAACCAATATAGAACATTAATATTTGTTTTGGATATAGACCATCAAATTGGCTTTATGTTTGTTTAGGTTCGCAATCTGGACTGGCTCCCAGCCAGCATTCAGACTTTCTCAATGTCCCAAACTGGTTATAATAATATTGTAGTTATTACTTTATTTTAACTGGATATATCTTGTTATTTCAGCTAATAACAAACTGTTTTATTCAGGACAAAGAGGAAGACATGATGAATCTTATAGAACTTACGGGTTTAATATACAGACATCATATTAAATAAAAGTACTAAAATACGGCATCTGAAATTAAAAGTAAGTATTAACGTATAAATTAATGCTGTGATAGTAAACTGTGTATAATGAAACTGTTAGCATTTTGTACAATACTTCTTACCTGATACATTATATAAAAAAATTGTTTTCCATACGCAATAATTGGAAGTTCAAACTGAAAAACATACTGCAATCGGCATTTTTTTATAAATGAGATGCAAACACGTACTATTCCTAAATTGCTTACTAACATGTAACATTACTATGTTAGCTGATTGGTGATGATTTTATGTTAACGATGAGAGTATATAATAAAACATAAATACAGCTCATTACTACATTACGCTAAGTTTTGATGATTGAAATTTACCCTATTTTTCTGATATCACGAACATACACATATACATTACATAAATCTCATAGACAAGATAAGACCAGTAGATGAACTATGCCTATGTAACTGGTATTACAGCAGCTGAAGCCATGTTTGCCTTCTTGTTGTAAAGTAAACGCAAAACTACGCTCAGAATTGTTCAAAATATAAATGCTTCTGTTTGAAATAATTTACAATCTAGCCTTTTTAGAATATAGGTAAAGTCGAATAATTTTAGATGATTAGACCTGATAAGGTCAAGGACACTAATGGTACCATCCAGAAGCTACATGGTGATTATATTTTATTGGAAATATTGAAAAATTTTAAAACTTTTATAACATTATTAAAAGTTACATGAACAAGTTTGTTGTGATCTGCTGTTCATATATATATATATATATATATAATATATATATAAGAATAGATATATATATATATATAGTAGAAACCACTGTTTTAAACTTACCTGTCCAAAATAATAATTAATAATAATTTTGGACAGGTAAGTTTAAAAACAGTGGAACTTCTATTCAGAGAGTTTACCTGTATGAATAATTTTTTTGAAATGTTTAGGTGCCGTATTTAGTGATTACTTTACACTGTATAAGTGAGTATAACTTGCGCTTCTCGATTTACCGGCACGTTATAATTCTCTTGAGAACCTCACATTGCAAGCTTTGATGGTATATTAATATTTTCAATATAAGTAACATAGTAGTTTAATCTATACTGTAATACGCAAAATAGTATAAAGGTCAACAATATATGGGGTTATACATAATCAACTAACCTATCTTAACATGAAGGTTTTTCATGTAAGAACATTTACCTTGAACAAAAAAATCTTTGTGTCAAATATAATTTTTGTGTTTTTTAAACATGTATAATGTATGATTCTGGTTGATTACTTTAAATTTTATTTATTCTGTAAATAAAAATACATTTTTAGACCTATATATAATAAGGGTTCTCAAAGAAAGATATTTAAAAAATCACCCTAAAGTGTTATAACAACATATATATTTGGGAATTAAAATAGCCGTAAGTTTACTACATAAAACGTTTTAAGGGGCAATCTATACAATTTCAGTTCAAATAATTATGATTCTTAAGTTATTTAATTGCCTTAGATACTATTAGAGATCCTTAGAATATACCTTGTAGTCTATACTTAATTGAGTAACCTATTTAGTTTGTTTTATACATCCCCAACCCCCGACATCTTGTTGGCATGCAATTTTCTTGGCTTCCTGTCGTGTGTTTCCAATGCTATATCTACTTCTCTGATGTAGTCTACAATAAGGATGCGCAAAAAAAAAAACAATAATATGCGGCAACGAACTTTCCACACATTAAACTAAATTTAACAACATTATATTGATATATGTCTGGTTCAAACATAAAATCTACGTAGTGTTAAAGTTTTGTAATATATATTACTAGGATTCCAAATGTTCGTAATCCTACTACTAATATCTTTAGCTATAGCCATTTTTATATTTTAAAATACTCAAATTATTCCTCAGGAAAGTTTTGAAATATATGGTTTAACAGAATTTCCATACATATTAATTAAAAACTACGTATAAGGACTTAATTGTATAAATAATATATTACTACTGATCTCTTTCCTTCCTAAAAGAGGGCCTGATAAAGTAATTCATGCAAAAACGGATTAGTATTCATTGATCATATCGTTAAGAAAATTCGCTCCTCTGCAGGATTCCTCTACAATACGTTTATTTAGAAATAAGATATTTGTAATTTAGTTATGCTATCGAGTAACATAAGGTTTTGATTTTTGTAATAGTATGTTATTTTGATTGGATTGTGATTTATAGCACTTAAGGATGATGCTTATCAACAAAATGCTAATTGGTTGATATTGGTTGATTGGTTGATGAATTATCCCTCATTAGCAATATATACAGCAATTACAATTTTATTAGAAAACAAGCAGTTTAGTTCGTGTATTTATGCAATGTCCACTACATTTTACGTAGTAAATGCTACATAACATATCGTAACATTCGGTCATGTAACCTTATTTATTTATGAGTGTGGTATGGGGCATTAGGTTTTAATAACAAATGCCTTTAAATTATGTGTATATAGACAGTCTTGTATTGTAAATGTAAATGAAACTATCCCCTGGATATTGTAAATGCAATGTATGTGTGTGATATCCTTACATAAAAAAAACAGTTAAAATAACTTTATAAAAACTGTGAAAAATGAGTAAATGTTATCATGTATTGTTTAAGAAAATAACTAGTTTCGGTCTCTATCAGAAGAAGTAGGTAGAATTGGTGAGGTCTGGTATATTATTAAATTATTTTCTAAGGTTTTCCGTTTAGTTACCGTGTATATTGATTTGTGAAAAAGAAGTTTCAAAAATGATGTAAGCAATTCACTAGCGTTTTTACTTTTATAAAACTTCATAAATAGTGGAGAACTTATGTGATTTGAACTTATTTCTACATTCCTACTTGCCTGAATTGTGTTTTGTTCTTATTTCCTTTCCGTTGATGTAATTAATAAAAAATCTGAGTGCATTTTCAGAACACAGTTTTAGTTTTTCTGGTATTAAATTTAAACCACTGTGAAACAGGCCAGGAAATGGGGTTTATGAAACTAATTATGTTTATTAGTAATGAAAAATACAACTCAATAATGTATGTATGTTGTATGGTAAATCAATTACCATAATAAACTTAGTTTTGAACTTAAAGTAAGGAGAAATATAGAGAAAGCAATATTAGATAATGTGGATATATTTAAGGAAACAGAGTAAAATCATATGTCATTTTAACGCATACAGTTTAATTAATTAAGTTAAAAGCTTTAAATTTTGTATACTTACTCAGCAATGCATTTTGTATGAGACTTTACGTGATGAACTCCTGGTTTCTAGTGACAGAGAACACATGTGAATGTTGAGTTAAGCTCCAATTCACCTTTCTCCTAGCGCAGCGTTTGGGATTTAGTCATGTTTGTCTGTAGAGATCCAAAAAAGTCGGCGACGAAGGACCTCAAAATTAACTCGTTACATCGTTTCAGTATCGGAGTTTTTTCAATTAGTCATTTTGTATACAATGGCAAATATATAAACATTACCTCTCTTTCGCATGTTATTTATCGGCATACCAAAATTAAAATATAATCCATGTACATTTATAAATTATAAGTGTATATTTAAAGTTTTGTATTTTATCTCTTGAACACAATTGTCTTAGAAAGTTTAAGAGAAAATATAAATCACTAAAATGGTAAATATTAAGTAAAGTATAATGGAACTGTTCGAAAAGTATAATTAAAGAAAGTGATACAACTTCTTATAGCTTGTATATACTACTTGCCTATTTTTCGTAAGAATAATGTTTTTTTTTTTTTTGTATTAGATTATTATTATCTAATTTATCAAATCTGATCTCACATTTACGTACAATTAAATTGTACTCCAACAACAAACCGTACCAATGTGTATATCTTCGTAGCACGATGTTAACAAACTAACAAACATTATTCAGAAAACATGGATAGCATTAAATAAATAGTTTTTTGATTTTTTTTAAATATTATGCCTTGACTGTTAAACGACCTTAAAAATACAACTGTTCATAGTTAAACGTGTTTTTTAAATGCTCTAAAGGTAAGGCTTATTGTGTGCAATCATCCGCAGAGAATATATTTGCTCAAGATTTAGTCAATCCTTTCAGTCTGGAGGTTAGAAAAATGTCATTACTGATTGTCTGTATCTCTTTCTGTCCGTTTATATCTCGGAAACGAACCGACCTAAAGACTTGAATTGCGAATGAAACTTTTTTACTATATGAGTAATACTGAGTTTAATGATGGTGCAAGATGCTCCATCGACTTTACTTGAGCTTTAACAAATATTGGTCTTGACCTTTTTGTCCTTAATATAAATACTGGCTTTCTTATAACCAAGAAGAAATTGTGTACCAAATAACGGGTCTCTTATGACTTCAGAGTCATCGCTCAGACAGACATAGAGATGGAAGGACTACCCTTTGGGAATATAATTAATAGTATAATTCTTTGGCCGATGACTTTTACACGAAGTTTGGACTCACCAACACCTTGTTATAAAGAGCTATTGCAGAGATGGACGGATAACAATATATCATATTATCAACATAAGGCCATCAATATCGCTTTTATTCCGTATAAATTCCTTATATAAATAAATACGCATGTGTTACACTAATTTATACTTAACAAGTTTATTTGAAACGATGTTTAGGTGCAAGTTGTTTAGCTACCAGCACGAGGCCGAACTATGTCTAAACAATCTAACTCGGGAACTACAACCAGTATCATTGTTTAGCTGATTATGACAGCAGTAGTCTGTGCTGGTGACAGTTTCTCTACTCTTGTCCCCCTACTGTCCGTAACTGACATTTCCATCCGCTATGTACTGTCGCTAGATAATTATATAGTAATTAAATTAATTTTATAATGTTTAATCAAAACATAGGAAGGGATATTCAATTGGATTAAGTAATAATTAAGGGAGACTATAAAACCCTTTGTATTGGGATCAAAATAAAATTCGATAACATTGAGCTAGCAATCTCATCTGTTTAATGCAATAATCAGCTATATAATATTCAGTGGTTAATCAAAATTAATTACTGGATTAGAGTAAAGTAAGGAATAGCGCTTGGTAAAACCTTTATTTTACGGTTACTATTTTTTGTAGCAATATAAATTTTTTATTACAAGTTTTAACAAGAAATACACCATATTTTACTATTAATAAAACCTTGTATTAAATCTCCCGCTTCGGAGTTATTAAAGTTTTATAATTTGTATGGCTGCAATTTTTAATCTTCGTATAATATTTTTCTAAAACTTTTTCAAACACATCTCAGTAAACCAAATTACTTTGAATTTTATTCCTTTATTCAATACAAATATACGTATTTTACTTAAAAAGAAATAGTCATACAGCAAACTAAGCGAGATAGAAAAATACTTGTTATTTTTAACATATAACCATAATATATGTTATTTCTTACTTATCTTGACCTGAAAATTAAAAAAGTTAAATTTGATAGATTAGTTTATACACACAGTATACGCAAGTTACGCAATATCCCATTACTTAATTGTTTTATTAGTTCAACTGCACTCAATTGTCCAGTAAAAATTATGGACATTTTTATTATATTAAATATAAAAAATAATGTGTATTAGGGTAGATAAACAGGAGAACACTGTTTCAAACTCTTTAAAAATTGTTAATATGTACCTGTTTAGTAGTATCAAATTGAATTGGACTTAAATAAATTATCATTGTAATTTAATATATTTAGATTAAATGCACACAAGCGTACACAATTACTTTTTAAAAACAAAAATAATTTATATTAATTTAAACTTAACTTCTTGTTTAGAAAATAATTGAACTAATGATTGAACGTTTTTATATGCCTCAATTTAAAATAAATTTCGAATTTAATTGGCAATAACATTTACTTTTATTTATTATAAACGAGGCTAAATAAAACTGAAATAGTAACTTCCAAAATGAAGTCTTCTTACCACTTGGGCTACAACCTGTTACTGTTGGTACAAACTCAAAGTTCAAACTGTAATTTAACTATGTTTTACTAAAAATTTATATCTTAATGTATAAAGATTTTTCTGACTCTTGTATAATAAATTGTTATTGCAAGTAACTTTTTAATTATTTACAAATTGAAGACTTTAGTTTGAACAATACTTGTCACAAAATGCGCCCTCTTGAAACCTTACGTAAATTATTAAGTGAATTTTAATTTTCATATTTTCCTCTCATATGAATATAATAGAATAATCCCTGTAAAAGAAAGCTAACATTAGTTGATAACAAATGGATTTCTCGGCATATATTTTCTCCTAACAATAGTTAGTAAATAAATTTCAAATAGTCTATGTAGCAAACGCTACAGATCCTTGCATATGAAAGAAAACAACAGTTTATAACACAAACTAGAGATAAAAAAGTCTTAGTTATAAAATTTTAAATGTAAAAAAAAAACATGAGGAAATAGAGAGTTAAGTTTTTGAATGTATTCCTATAATATTCATTTTTTTGGTTTATACTTAGCTATTTGGATATAATGGACACTTAGTTCTCTAGTCTCATATAGTTGCGTTTCAACACGTTTAAAGGAAGCAGGAAGGTAGTTTCAGACCGGAAGTAGGTTATCTAAGGATGCGCTCAGTCCGGAAATCCGGCAGATGTCGTCCCTCTAACTTTTATTGAAAGTTTTCTGGCGTTTTAAAGTTCCTATTGAAGAAATTGTGTAGAAATATTATGAA
Source organism: Homalodisca vitripennis (assembly GCF_021130785.1). Lineage (NCBI taxonomy): Eukaryota > Metazoa > Arthropoda > Insecta > Hemiptera > Cicadellidae > Homalodisca > Homalodisca vitripennis. The sequence goes on along the minus strand of NC_060214.1, from coordinate 131,575,046 downwards.
TAGATACTAAATCAGTCATAAGTTTTTATGGATTGCAATAGGTTCTATTATAATAATATAATAATATGTTGCATCATACCTAGAAATAAGCATACTTTCACGTAATACAAGAAATACTTTTGCATCATAGTCAGTATTATTTTTTTCTAGTTAAAAATAAATAAACTCACACAACTAAAAACCCAATACAGTAAGTTTAAAGTCTTTTACACAAAGAATTGTCTAGTACACTTTTAACTACAAAATCAAGTGAATAACAACATGGCAATACAAATAAAGAAACTATAAATGTTACCTGTTATTTTTCATCACAGAAAAACATTTTTACGATATCTTAAATTGATTTATAAGTAAAAACATTTAAAACAGTATCTTATGCATGCAGCATACGTGATTAAGCTTATATTCCAGAAATGTAGCTGCATTTATATAGGAGAATACATTATGTCAAGATAATACACATGTACTACTGAATGGATAAATGTATCGCTGTCAATTTATTACATGTATATTGTTTACACTCAAGAATATTTTTATTTGTACAGTATATAATTAAAATATTACACTTGAGCGGTTTAGAAATGTATTTGAAATTGTGTAATTTATTGTAAATTTATAATAAAGAAAATATAATAAAATATAATGTCGAATAAATAAAATACTGTTTTCAATGGTAATAAATAAGGAAATTGATCTATTAAAATGTCGTATTTTTTTAAAGTTATAGTCTAATTGTGAGTACGTTAAGAAAAGTTTTTATTTTGTATTATTTAAAACTAGTGGTAATATGTGCATACGGTTGCTAAAATTCAAGAAACATAGTTCCTTATTATTTAAGTAGGTAAATATCTACATTTTCCTTACCTAACTATTTAATTGACAGACACAGTGTACGTGCATGTTTACATTTGAATAGTTTAGAAATGAGACTGTATGTTCTTCTTCGAACAACATGACGGAGTATTCAAATTATGAATAAAACCAAACTGTAATTTTTGAATTAGGCTTTTCACTGAGAAAAAAAGATTGTTTACACATAATGCATTATATTTCACTACATTAATAAACAGTGGCAGTCGGTTTGCGAAATTCCAAAATTAATATTTATTTTGACCAATCTACCTCTAGCAAATATTGAATATGTTCCTTACAAAATTAATTTTGGACATAATAAACATAGGTTCTGTTCTGCCCTGACATAAACTCCTAAAATAGTCTGTAATTTGTTGGTATGTATGCCCTATGGCGTCTAGAGATGACTGATAGTGACCAGCTGTTACAGAACAGATTGGTTTCCAGTACACCTAACACCTGGTAATGTCACGTGATTAACATTAAAGGTAAGCAAATGCATATTAAGCCACTAAACGTTTACTTAAGAAATTAATCATGTTTTTTTGACACTTCGTAATAGGACATTTTTTCATTTCTGACAAGAAGCAAGGTAATATATAGTAACTAAAATATGTTATAATATAATTTTTGCAACATAACGATCATAACTAAACACTTCACATTGTTTACAGTGTATGAATTAAACACTCAATTCCAAGTGCAGTGCCGTTAGAAAAAATTGACCTGTCTCAGCCATGTAGATAATAGTCCCGCGAGCTCTGCCTGTAATTATTCATAGACTTTTAGTAGTATAATGGTTCGTTGCCTTGGAAATAGTTTTAAATATTAGTAAAATATATTTTCGGTGAGTTTATAACGTAAACTAGTTCTTACCTTTTACGTTTTATAACATAAGCCAGTAGTTATTTTACAGGTGATATTCCTTCCGGTGAAGTAGTTTGGGTTTTATTAACTTATTAGTCATTAACTAGTTTAGACTTCTTAGACTGGATCTTGATCAGGGATTGTAGGAGAGCATTAATTTTTGGTCAAGGATTTTGTGGTGACATCGTTTTGTGATGGCAACATTTCGTGAAGGTTTTCAACAATACTTTGTGCCATGCTGCTTTCTTGTCGTTAACAGAAACAGTGGAGCCAAGTTTTATGTTCTATTTAAAAGAAAAGTATTATTATTTGGACAATTAATGGGGATGTGTCCGATGTTAGAAAAGAAGTATTCGCTAATATTAGGACTATATTTTCCAACTAAGTCTATGTTAAAATGTAAGTCAACAACTTTCTCCTTAGGTAGGATGACAGTGTTATATAAAAGTATATAACATCTAGACCAAGAAGCGGGCTAAACTACATGATTACACGGCTTGAAATGTAGAGAGACCTATTAGCTTTAGCCAAATTTAGCTGTACCCTTAATTAATGTGAAAATCAATCCCAGATTAGATTCATAAAGAGCTGGGGATTTTTTTTAGTGGGTAAACCATGAGTTCCATCTCACCACTTACAGAAGTCCCACACTGTAAAGGACTGTCTGTATACTGGCAGCCTGTTTGCAAAAGTTTTCTACCGCCTCTCTTGCAAAAAAAGTTATAAATACGAAGTGCGATAACATGAAACTGTAGCTACTCAATGAGCGAGATCATATTTTGATGTAGACAAGTTGTCCAGTGTAAATTCTGTTTAAACTTCAACTAAATCCAATTAAATTATAATATATCATGAGGTGTTTGAATACTGAGTAAATTTAGAGCCGGTCGTACATTATGATATGAATTACTGCATACCACAAAGCTGACAAAACAAAACTGCCATGGGTCCAATGGCCAAGCTGTTTATTTCATGAGTTATGGTTCAGTGCATTATTAATGAACCTAGTAAGGATCTATAATTTGCCTGTCATGGCTGGAAAGTTTATTAGATATAGTTCAAATTTAAATATTAACTTGGTATTAATAAAAGTGTCAAAATACCTATATAACTTACCTATATCACTTGCTCTCTTTGTAATTAAGTATATATAGATAATAAATTATCTTACAAGTAACAGTTTAATTAAATCGTTATGTGGTTTTTAATGTAATTACATAAGATGTAAATTTGAATGCTTATCCTGTGAAAAAGTTGAGCTGAAATTGGAAATTGATATTCAGCAAGAATTAATTAATACTACGTCAATATACACTTTTATATATGAAAACTCCATAAAGCGTCAAAATAGGAATATCCCTAATTTTAGTATAACGTCAATTGTTTCTACGTAGTTGTGTGCACCTTTTCAGTTTTACGTACTTTGTGTAGGGGAATTTGAAACGTAACTTATTAAACTAAGGAACAAATAATTTACGTTATATTCATAGTTCGGACGCTTACGTGGTCTGAAACACAACCTTAATACAGAAGTGCATTCAAAATGAGTTTTTACGTGATAATAGGGTTTTGATTTACCAATATGTTGTGCGATGAATTGGAGATTTGTAAACACGTAAAACATTCACACGAAGATATATTACTGCAAATTGTTTTATATTTGTGTTGGAAACCTATATATTGTATTATATATGTATATCAGAAATATATACAATACCAAGGAGGAATTTTAATTGCTAAAACCACAGCACTGTGGTGAACTAAACCATTTACTTTACATATTTCTTGGAACATATATAACATATGAGTTTTAAAATTTTTTACAAAAAATGTTACATTTATAAACAACTGATATTAATTACGAAGACATCGAGACGACTAAAGTTTAAACTGTTAGTTTCGCTAGTACACGTAAGCCATTTTAGTAAGCAAAGTAAATCTAATTACAGACGGTGTATCTGGCAGTGTGCCACCCTTCCCCCTTCTGTATAGTAATTACCACTCACCCTCCCACCCCCTTATCACCATGGTTTTCGATAATTGGTGCTCTCTGTTATATCTTGATACTGTTGATGTTTCCCGGATCTCACCCAATCTGTAAAACTGCTCGATAAAATGCATGACAAGTTTCATATAAATACACAAAAATGTATTATTATTATTATTATACATAGGTGTCTGGATTCATCTGGAATCTGACTCTGTTACAGACTTGAGTAATGGAATCTAGAGTCATGTTCATCTCAATATTTAAAAAAATTATCGATGTAAAAGAAGCTCACAACGAAATATTTTTTCAATCATGAGACAATCATAGACTAAAAATAATGACTTTTCTCGATGAAGAAGTATTCTCTTTATCATATCAGGTCCACAATTGAGTGCACTATGATGTTCTGGACTGTCCAAAAGCTCGGTGCAGTAACCGAGTTTTCTACACTTAACGCGGCCATGATGGGAATGGGTTGATTCAATATGAATGCCGAGTACATCTCCAGTTCACCTTGCTCTTTTTGTACGTCTAGCATCATTCACTGTCACACACTTTACTCCTGAAACATCAAGAATACTTGTTCAACTACGAGTATATTACACTATATTTTGTACTATAGGTGTCTCTGATGTCGAAACAATGTAATGAGTACTTGTTGATCTTTATTTTCTCCGTCTTTTTTTAGTGTGTCTCTTCAGACGATCATGAAGTGTTTCTTCAGACGATCATGACACCTTATTTAATGTCTTATGACGAAATATAGAGAATTTTTATGTTCTTTTCTTCTATTCTTTTCTATTCTTATTGAACATACATATATATATATATATATATATATATATATATATATATTATCACTTATATATATATATATATATATATATATAAATTTAAATAATATATTCATATTGTTTACTATTATAAAACTCACAGAACAGTGGTTTAGGCTTTTATGAAAATCTATGTATGAGCATAACTATCAGAACACATCTTTTATGTACTGAGTTACCAGAGAGCTGAGCTTTGGAAACTTCTTTACTTTATATTTTCTTTGTATCTAAAGCGTGCTTACGTTTTTTTATTAAACATATGTAAATTAGGGAAAACAAGTATAATCCTTTGTGTCCAGGAATACAATAAACTTAATTAATAATATTTATCGCATTTTACTTTGTTGCAGTTTAAAAAATAATATTTAAAGAATAAGGCTTCTTGAAAGCGATATTGTTAAAAGGATTATGTTACATGTATTTTTACGCGATAACAATAAAAATATGTTATATTTGTTATAAATGGAATATTGGTCTTAAATTAAATTAACATCTGTTTTAATGTTAATTTTGTACAAAAATATGTAATACTGACAATAAAATTTTTATGTTACACCTTCATGTTTGTATTTTTCTCCATAAAATTATGTAAAGGTAACAAATGCCCAGAAAGTATGGCAAAAACAATGTATGTAATAAAATAAAAATTTAAGCAATTAAACATGTAAATAATATCAATATTACATTAGGAATACTCTGTAAAATAAATATAAGTATTGATACAAAGTTTGAAAGTTCATTATAAAACTGGTTAGAAATAAAAGTTTCAAATACTGTTTAAAACATTGTGACTTTTATAACATAGTTTGAGAAACCAAACTAATCACGTGAGACACATGAATTTGTCTAAGTGAAATGTGGTTGGTTCCCGGAAGAAGCAGAGAAGTTCCTTTCCCGAATATTTATCACCCAACTTCCGAATCTGTTTACATCAAATTGATTTGTCAAAGGAGACCGATTTTCTTCATGCACATATTATTACATCTTACTGCTAGGTTAGACGTTTTGCTAAAATATATCATTGCGCCTACTATTTATTTAGCAGAAATTAAAATTAACTAATATACAATTTATATGCATAAAAAGAAAAGCCTACGCTCACTGATTTATCACTACTACATTCTCAAACTTCCCAATATTTCTGTAAATTTAATTTAGCAAGTGTACAACATAAACAAAGATAAAGTAAAGTATTTTCATAACTTATAAAACATGTATAGGCGTTAAAAATTCCTACCAGAACTATGCAATATTTTTCAACTTCTCTATGTCATAGAAAGTTAATATTTAAAACTCAAGTTTCACATGCTCAACAATCAATATTAGAATTTTGCAAAGCAAGCAAGGTGGTAAAAATAGATATAACCTTAAATTTGCTTGCAATACGTGCCTTATGGCTTATGTAAATAATACTACATCATTATTAGCTTTAGAAAATTAGAACGTTCCCGTAATAAAGATAACTTTTTTTGACTAACAATAAATTACTGCGATGTGTCAAGCCAGCTGTCATTATTAAACAACCATTATCAATGTATAGAATGTTATTAAATAAAAAAAGATGTTCATTATTATTTTTTGGGTGTGCAAAATCAATAGTTCTTTATAATATTATTCAATGTAATGATTAATGGTGGCTAGTCCATTACAGTTGAACAAAGACACGAAAAATAGAGGCTGTACACAGTGTTAATATAAATACAAACAGTGTTGTATTAAATTGGCGAAACAAATACAAAATTTCAAAATCAATTTGTATTAAGGTTGCTTTACCAAAACGCCCAATTCGCAACGAATAAATTTGAAGAAATCCAGCTCATGTGTGAAGATCTAAAGACAGATCTACTTGTTGTAACCGAAAACGGTTTTAACAATAAAAACATTGAGCTATGCAAAATTCAAAATTTTAAATTGGCCAACTCATATTGCCGTCATTATTCTAAAGGTGGGGGTGTTGCAGTTTTTTTAAACAAAGTTTCACTTCAATTACCTATACGATAAGAGAAACGGACGATAAACATTTTGAAGCAGCTGGGATTAAACTTCAAACCCAAAATTCAAAATTGGTCGTCATCGGCATCTAATAGGTCTCCCAGTGGAAACGAAGACATATTTTTTCAAAATTAGAATCCTTGTTGATGGATTCTCCACCAACAACAACCACCATGGCCTTGACTTGGTCCTGAAGGGCGATTTCAATATTAACGCTTTGGACAACAATCACCAATCCACCAAACGCCTAGTCGACTTGCTATGGTCTTTTGATCTTGAATTATTAATACAAACCCCACAAGAATAACAGAAACGTCAAAATCGGCTATAGATAATATCATTTCCAACCGTCCCAATGACGCAGTGTCTGTGGTTAATACAGCGATTTCAGACCACTATGGTCAAGGAGCTATAATCAGCGGGAAGAAATTCAAACGCGAGCCCAAAAATGTTAAAACAGTAAGAGACATAAGGCCAGAAAATATCGCCATCCTCAATGCTTCACTTGCAAAAGAAAAGTGGGAATTTTTTAATTCTTCTCAATCTGTAGAGCAGCTTTTCAAAATTTTCGACAATTGTCTTAATTTTAATCATAATTTCTGCTGCCCTGCAAAAACTGTCAAAGTTTGTCTAAAAACATGAAAAATAATTGGATTACCAAAGGCATCCTGATTTCGAGAGAAAAACTTAATTTTTTCTCCGAAATTAACAGAAACACAAAAGACAATAACTTTAAAGTTTTTTCCCGGAACTATAAAAAGATTTATAGAAAAGTTATTCAAGCTGCAAAATCAAATGATACATTAAATTCGATAAAGTCTTCCAAAAGCATTTTAAAAAACTATTTGGGGCATTATTAACAATAAAGTCAAAGATTCGAAAAAAGTCCAAATTAAAATTGGGGATCGAATTGTGGATGATGAGATTAAGGTGGCAAATGAATTGAACAAGTTTTTTGCTAATGTAGCCTGTGAGCAGGGCCCTCGTCCGTCATCACATCAAGTAAAACCCATTCAAAGACAAAGTCCAGTAACCTCAATGGTCTTGACACCTGTCGTTGAGGAAGAGGTGGATAGAATCATTCAGCAGCTTCCATCGAAAAAGTCTAATGATACTAATTTAATGTCAATGTGGCTCATCAAGCAATGCTCTAAGCATATTGTGAGGCCTTTGACTGTATTAGTTAATCTGTCATTTCGCACAGGAGTTTTCCGCTCGCTCCTAAAAATCTCAAAAGTAATACCTATTTTCAAAAAAGGCGATCCCACACTCATCAATAGTTATCGGCCTGTCTCGATTTTGCCTGTAATAAGCAAAATATTCGAAAAGCTTTTTTTTATTACGAATGCTTCAGTTTTTAACAAATACAATCAGCTCTAAAATGAACAATTTGGATTCAGAAAGGGCAAATCAACGATAGACGCAATTGTGAGTCTAATTGAGACGATTGTAGAGGGGCTATAGAGTCGAAATCACACGTTAAGTGTGTTTCTCGATCTATCTAAAGCATTCGATTGTGTTGACCACCTTACGCTGCTTGACAAATTGGGGTCCCGTGGCATCCGAGGCGTGCCTCTCTTTTGGTTTAGTTCATTTTTAAGCCACAGATCTCAAGTTTTCCAAATTTCCAACCATGTTTCTAATTCAATGAAAATTATTTATGGAGTCCCTCAAGGATCAATTCTCAGCCCTATTCTGTTCCTACTCTATGTCACTGACATAGAATCATCACTACCACACGGAAGAATCGTGCAATAAGCGGGTGAAACGACTCTCTGTTTTAATGAAACAACAAAATCAGTTTTAGAACAAAACACCTTTGTTGCAGTAAACAGTTGTGTGCAACATTTTCCCAGCCTCAATCTAAAAACTAATTCTTCAAAATCCAATGTTATAAATTTTTCTTTGCGCTCGACAGACTGCAAATATGGCCCGGCCATCGTGTTGGATGAGGCCATATTAGAAGAGGTCTGTTCCTTGAAATTACTTGGAATTTATCTTGATCAAGGTTTGACATGGAATTTTCATATCGATTACGTTTGCTCCAAATTAACCTCAGGCATTTATGTGCTGAGGTCTCTAGCTAAATACTGCCCTATTCATGTTATGATGACGGCCTATTATGGCTTGATCTATCCACATCTCACCTATGGATTAGTGCTGTGGGGTGCATGTGCAAGTAACCAATTTTTAAGAGCGTTCAAGCTTCAAAAACGAGCGATACGCATCATTGCAAAATTAAAATTAAGAGAGTCGTGCAGGCCAGTTTTCAAAAGATTGCAACTGTTGACTCTGCCAAGTCTCTACATTTTAGAAACAAATTCATATTGTATGCTTAAATGCACCTTGACCAACGGACGGGATGTTCACTCGTACGAGACAAGAGGCAGAGAAAACTACCGAACCAGGAGACACAGGACGGTAGTTCATGAACGTTTGCACTCACAGGCAGGAGTTTATCTCATCAACAGCTTGCCAGATGAAATTAAAAATTCACCTACGCATAAAACATTTAAAACTCGTTTGAAACGCTGTTTAGTGTCCAACGCTTTTTATAGCGTGAACGAGTTTATGGCATATAACTGGGAGACCGCACAATCACAAGACTTGCTCTCGAATCGAGGTGGGTAAAAAATTGGCGATGAATGGAGCAGAGTGAGTGTCAAAATGTATGTATGAACGAGAGTTCGATGTAGCATGTGTGTCAAAATTATTAGATACTTGACGTTTGCTATACAAATGTACTATTTGTCTTCGCAATAAATACTTGACTATGACTATTGACTATAGTGTTGAAACCAGTGAAATAAAAATACAAAGTCTTTGAAAACAGCATTTCCATCATAGTATTAATGGAAGCTGTTAAGTATTCATCACGATGGTACGACAGCTATATACTTAATATATATATATATATATATATATATATATATATATATATATATATATATATATATATATATATATATATATATAATCTTTATCCGGAATACAAGGTAAACAACTATGGCATATAACAGGAATATCTTAAATCTTCCGTATATGACAATGCTAGAAGTAAACGCTTTCTGACTGAAGTAGGTATCACGGACCTGTGTCTTTTTCTTCTTAATCAGGCCAACAGAGTAAACAGCTGTAGCGTCGGAAATGCAATGAAGTTGAATCAGTAATTCACTAATTAATTCAAAACATGGTATCAGAATCAGGTTACACTTTGATCCTCTTAACTGTGAACAGTGCAATAATATATTCCTGATTTATGCCTACATACATTTGAAAATTTTCATATGACTCCGTTGTACTAAATCATATTAATTTTACTAAAAAATATTAAAGCATATTACTTTAGGACATTGTGTTCGAAACCGCAGGTAAAAGTTCGTTAAGTAACGTATCATAAAAAACCCCTTAGAAAAGCGTTTCTTTGCAAGGAGCAAACGACTCAGCAATAACGTCATTTCTTTTAAAAGTACGTTTACGCTTCGCTTTACTGGAAATCGAGGGGATTATCTTTGCAGGGTGTTCCAATAAAACCCATCACCAGTAATCCTTTGTGTGGTAATCCTCCAGATGGGACTCGATAAACGGAATGAGGATGAGGCACGCTACAGATACTGAAATACTTCCTTATTATTGACGCTTTCAGTAAATGCTCAATATTACTCTTTCAAGAAGAAAACACAAGTTGTTGTAACTAATGTTTTAAAACTGTAATAATACTCGATAGATTGCGCGTAGTTATTATTTATCTTTAAAAAAATAAACGTATTATTATAAGACTGATAGCAATACTTAACTGTGATTTAACATAAGCAAAAAATATATATAAAAGGGAAGTATTTATATTTATCGTAATTTTCAATAAACAACTTAATAATGATTACCAATTGTCACCTTACCATGGGAAAACATACAGTATAAGAACAATATATTGATAAAAGCTCACACAACTTTTGATTAATGTGACAAAATTAATTTCAGTTATTTTTCCAAGTCAGGTTAGTTCCGTAATTAGTAAAAATTTATGGGAATATTTAATATTTATTATATATTTTTCTGCATCCTCATTACCACTATATTATACTGGAGAAACCATGCTTATTTGTTGAGCATATGCTATGGAGTTAATGCCTTCACCATATTTCGAGAAACATTGTAGCAAAAGTTTTATAAAATAATGAGCAGAAGTGTATAATCTGCAGTAATTAGGGCAACTAATGTAGAACATTAATACACTCTACTTTTGTGGGTAGACCAAACGATGATTTAAAAATATCGATTAAGAGTTAACATAAATAAAGCTAATTTCAATTTGATTATACAAACATGTGTAATAAAAATGTTTGGAACACAATCACAAATAACAGGAATTATTAGTATTTATGTTAGATTATTCAAGACAATTCAGGGCAAACTACTAATTTTTATAATTATATATTTAAGATATGTAAAAGTCTGAAATAAAAATGTTGACAAATGGTACGAGATCTAATTAATTAAATATCGCAAGTTAAAACTAATACGAAATACTATTATTTGGCTCTTAAACTTTAAAGAGGCTGCTATAAAGTGTTTTTAAACAACGCGGTTATAAAGAAATGTATCTCGTAGTGTTTAGTTTTAAATACATATAAATTTATTTAGTCCTTGTGAAGCATAAAGGATTAAAATAAAAGGTATTCAATTTTGTAGATCGTACAAAAGTTTTAATTGTTTATTATAATCTGTATGGATTCCAAAGATTACCGCATTGCAGTTAGCTAAGTATTATAGATAAGTTTATCCATTTTTATGTGCAAGAATATACAGCCTCAGACTTACTACTGCTTCTCAATCGAAGTTACTGGAAACAATCGAAGCTTTTCGCTAGTGGCATTCTTTAACCTAGCTGGTGGTGTAAAGATACACAACATATGCTTTAATGAACAACCAAACATGATGTGGTAAAATGTGACAAAGCGGCATTTTAAAGACTTCCTCAATGTGTCCATAACTGAACATGACTTCATTAGCTTGCCGCACATTTCCACCATCCATTTTAAGGAGCGTATACAATTGCGTGATCTTAAATTAAATTGAGCAATAGAGTATAAATTTGCCTCAATTATTATGGAGCCAAAATTTTTTTATTAAAATCATGTCTTTCTTTGTCTATCCATCCTCCGTCCGTCTATGGTAATAACTCTTGATAGAAAGTGACAAGATATATGAAAAAGCTTATTAATTTTACTCAAAACTTGCAGCCCGTCTGTATATTTGCCTATCAGTCTACAATAATTTGTAATAACAGATAGTAAAATAGTAAGAAAGTAATAGAAAGGACTTGGTGACTTAAAACTTAGTAAATGAGTACGATTCGTTGATAATTCTTTAGATACTATTATTATGACTGACCGATACCACTCTTACGATTATATATCATAATCCCAAGCCTGGTACAGCGAAACAGTTTTACCTGATCCTGTAAGAATCTTTAGAGAGAAAGTTGGTTTGGGCCCAATGGAAGACGTACGTAGTGTCCTGACAAACTGCATGACTCACAAAATCCTGTATTATGAAGAGCCTCGGTATATTAGACACAAGCTGTTGTATCAGGAAGAGATCTCTCCAAGGAGCACCCGCCAAGATCGAAAACTTAACTTTCCTCAGTGCGGCTTGAAGTCTGGAAGAAAATCTTCACCTATTTTTTATATTGGCCTACCAGGCACCATCAAATCTTACTTGTTAGCATCTTTAAAAAGAAAATTTTATAAACTATAACAGCAGCAACTATAACTGTGGGATTTGCATATAAAGTGGTAATTTTTTTTACAAGTTTGTAGGTTTCGTAACTTTCAATATTTTACTCACATAATATTTACAAAAATATTAGCATTTTGGTAATATTTAACATAATTTTTATTGTGGTGGTTCGGAAGTCACCTTTAAGCCATTGGTCTCCAGTTTAAGTGTTAGAGAGGGCTAGAGGGCTTCTTAGCCCAACTTCGCCTGGTAAAATAAGACATTCTTTACTTTTTTTTTATTTCTGCTCTTGTCTTGCGTAAAAGAGTCATAGCTTTTTAACCCTTTTGTAATCTTTTTTTTTTGATAATGTGTTTTTATGTTATTATTATGTAGCTATTTACTTACTAGGAATACACCATTTCACAGAAAAACTGGTATTTACTAAGAATCGCTTAAAAAATAAAAGTATTTTTATTTATTTATTGATAAGAAGGAATACTTAGTATCCTTATAGCAGATTAAAAATAAGTCCTGGGTTTAAGAAATTTACGGTAAAGTAACTTATATTGTGGTTGTCGTTTCTATGTTATTGGATAATATAAGTAAAATAAAATTAAGGTTCGTCTTTTATTACAATACCATTAACCACTGATTGATAAAATGATTAAGTTACTTAAAACTACGCATCTCCATAGATACACTTAAATGCAATTATAAGCAATAACTTAAAACATGAACCAGAGACACTTTCCGTGTTGTCAAAGCCAACACGTAAAAGAATAAATAAAATGGACTTAACTAAGTATATTTATAAAAAACATCATACTATTTAAAGTATAGCATTATAAAAAACTGGTATACGAATCATCAATGTAATTAGTAATGACTTAACCTTATTGCACAGTGGTTTAGTTTAAAATCTCGAAAAATGATGTTATTTAATGAGTTTAACAGTTACGCTCTCTTAACTCTCAGAACAAACTGTAAAAGTTTCATGACTCGGCAACTTGGAGAACAAGCTTAAGTTGGAATAGGTAGTTCGACACATGAGTACTTTTCTGTGACCTACTTCCAAGTCGTAAGTTTCGTGTATGACATTTACACTCCATTGGGTTTAGAACACGTATTTCAGTATAGTAAATTTGAACAACATACGTTTTAAAGCTTTACAAGTTGTAGGGGATTATAGAGAAGCTGTGTTGACATTTCCTAATACTTGTACATTTATTATTTAATATGTTGTATTAATCCTGCGATATTATAAATTGAAGGCGGCCATTTAATTTGGGAGAGCCGATAGCCAAACATTTATTATTTTAAATCTGGACTTGAGATAATGCAGGTTCAATTCATGTCTACTAGAACAGCATTTAGTATCAGTAATATCGACCTTGTACTCTACCAACTCTGTACTCTTTTCTCTCTACGGACACAGGCCGGTTGTCCCTGAGGTCTTACAATCAATATATTCGTCACATCCAAAAAACATGTTAGTTAGTTATTTTAATTTCAAAGGTAATTTGCTTTGCCTAAATACTATTAAAGAAACCAGTTTGGGTCTGATTGTATCTGATCTGTTTTTGTTACACAATAACATTTTTTTTCTTCTAAATCATCCTACTTGATATTAAAACCTTTTAATATTTGCAGCATTATTATTAATGTAACTAATAATACAATGAGTATTGCGTGTACAAATTGATTGTCCAAACACATATGATTAATTAATAAAAAATTAATACTAAAAAGGTAAGAGTGTAGAATAACACTAAAAATACTAGGCATTACAGTATTATCCATACAGTTTTGGCAGACACAAATTTTACGAGATTAACATTTATCGCATTAAATTATTAATAATCATCCAGTGAATAGGCTAAGTAACTTAAATTCCATTTTCTGCATATCATAACAAAACTTATAAGTTTTTCCATATTAAATTTATGTTTATTGAATTGGTAAACAATAGCATCAAGACAAATAATGCAACATTAAGTAATTTGACTTTTTTTACAAACTAAACATTTATTAAACGTTTATTGGTCATTTTTAGTCTCTTGAATTATATTATATAATATTATAATATTTTTTAATAAATAAAACAGTATAATATTTAGTACGTCACAAACTATATTTAAAGTTATTTAAGACAGAAAGCCAACTACCCTCGCCACACAGCTCTTGGCACTTCAAAGTATATAATATAATAGCTCTTCCTAGAAGTTAGTTCTCGTTATCTATTGTTTGCGAGTCGACGGGATAGCCAAGAGTGGAATTTTAAGCTAATTTTTAATTGAAGCTTTAATTGAGAAGCTTTAAAGACAGCTATCATTAAATACTTTGAAATCAACTTCTTTGTAGTTTGATGATTTTTAATTTTTAATCCTAACTTACTTGGAAATTAAATATTAGTTTTAGAAATATAATTTATTATTATCTCTGATGTCCAGATAACCAGGACAAATTTATAATTTGCAGAACGTAAGCGAAACCGTAAACAGGCTGATTAATTTTAATTTCTCTAGAATAGAATTTAGTTTATTGAATTGACAATAAATGCAAATGCTTTGCAAAATTAAAAATATGCATTTAAAAATGTATTATATTTTATATAGTCACGCAACCTCCATACAAGTGCACGTCGAATCATATTCACACATTAACCCATATATGCCCAAGTTTTTTTTTAGGTTTTAAAAATTAAATTTTACTCATTTATTTGTATTAGTATATCTTAAAAATGAACCAGAAAAATAATTATAAAATTCTTACATTCATGGATTTTCCATAATTGACCGCCCCAAAAATGGGGCGTTGGGCATGTAAGGGATCATATCCTATCGTAAGCCTAATACTAATTATTTTTGTATTTTTGGAAACGCACATACATAGAAACAAACATGTAATACCCAAATATATTGTTTTATTCAAATATTACATGATTTAAAAATAATAATTGAAATAAATCTTATTTTTAAAACTAACATATATTTTTGAAAATACATAATTATGACAGATTTTTCAGAATGAATTTTTTTTTCTACTGGGAATGAAACTTAACAAAAAAATTGGCGTGGCATCCTACTGAACATTTCTGACATTTCTTGGTGGTATTCTTTGTGGCATTCAGCGCAGCGTAATTTGAGACAATCAAATGGCCGATGCCATCCCAAGCGTAAGCCATCTGGAACACACGTGAAACTCAGACACTGAACGTTATATTTTGCTTGCTGTTTTTTTGTTTTTGTTTTTTTTGTTAACACTTTTGTTTATATTTAATGGCATCAAACCCTGCATGTATTGTCGCATATTGTATATTTCACTGAATAGAGATGGTTTCTTGTGAATGTTATATATTGCTTGCTATTTTCTTAACACTTTTGTTCATATATTATTATAATAGCATCAAAATTTGCATGTATTGTAGCATGTTTTATATTTTGCCTAAATGGAAATGGTTTTCTTGTGATTTTTTTTTATATATGTCAATGAACATAGGCTACGCTAATCTTTATTTTTTTTTCTTTCGTATTGTATTTGTTCATATGCATATGT
Source organism: Homalodisca vitripennis (assembly GCF_021130785.1). NCBI lineage: Eukaryota > Metazoa > Arthropoda > Insecta > Hemiptera > Cicadellidae > Homalodisca > Homalodisca vitripennis. The sequence continues at coordinate 131,559,233 of NC_060214.1, read as the reverse complement.
ATGTCTCAGTAGTATATAAGTAACTCTATATTTTATACGCTACCGGTACTTTAATTAAGTCTTTTTTACGGTTCCACCTTCATGTTGCACTTGTTTATGAACTATATTGCTGTTGTAATTTTTCTTTTTATTCACGATGTTGATGTTATTTGGCACTTGTTTTGCTTATTTTTTGCTTCTGTTTGCTTTAGCATGTATGCATGTAAACTATTTATGTAAGTTGTTTATATCAAGCCTCTTGTATTTTCTCAATACCTATAACAAATGTGAAATGGTGTATACCGTATGTAAATAAATAAATAAACACGGGTCCTCGACTTCTTAGATGGTCTTCCAACTGATGGACGGTCCTACATTTCTTCTCAGATACACTTGAACTACTTCTCTCTGATAAACCCAAGAAAGTCGAAAGCATCTTTAACTTTTGCCGGCTGGGCTTAGCTTATACAACTGAAAGGCGGTTGTTCATGCTGCAACTAAGTGGGAATAAGATAAGTTGCCAATACCACTTCTTCATCCTTATGGTTGGTTTGTAGGCTAAGACATTTTGATCAAGCTTATCAACTCCCCCCATATATAAATTGTACAATCCAACACACAGTGGTTGCTTGACACTAATTCTTCTTTTCTCCTGCTGTGACCAGCGGTTGCATGAACCCATGGGAGATACTCCAGCACGATTTGATGCAAGTGTGACAACACTATTATCATTGAATCTGACAAGAGTAGTTCCTGACTTTCTGTCACTTAATTGCTCAAAGCTTCCTCTCTTTAGTTTTTTAAATAATTTGTGGTCAGTTAACGGAGCCTTCTCGATTCTGTCAACTCTAATTGTGCCAGTACAATCATGCCCATTTTCCTTGAGTTCTTCTAAAAGAGGCAGTGATGTAAAGTAATTATCTACAAACAGGCTATATTTACTGTCAGAGGGAAGTCTTTTGACCAAGGTCCATTACCACTGACCCTCCAGAACCTAAATGTGGATGGGTGTTGCCTGTAGATGCACCCTGGTAAGGTTCACCTTGAATAATGTAGCCTAAACGTGTACACATCGACCAAACTTTAAAACCAAACCTTATTGGTTTATTATGTATGTGCCTGTTTTGCATCATGCCTCCCAAAATACCTTACCATTGACTCATCAATGCTAACGTACGCGTCTCTAGGAAAATATTCTAAACCACTTTTCGTTTAAGTATTTTCCAAAGAGGTCGGATCTTGGTATATTTGTCTGTAACGTCAAGATGGTTATTGTCTGTAACGTCAAGATGGTTATTGTCTGCAACATGAAAAATAACGAAGGATTTCTTCAAATCTGGTCCGAGACATAGCTGCTGCTACACCTGGGTGATGCGTGTCTGCCCCTGTGTCCCAGTAGAGACGATTTCTGGCAACAGAGCAGTATCCACTCAATAAAAGAATACCAGTAAAAACACGTATTTCATGGGATGTTACATTAAAAAGTATGACGGCCTTTGAACATTGCGTACTTCTTTGATTCCTGAACTATCAAATCAATTAGTTGGTCATCATAAAATAATTCAAAAAAACTCTGTTGGTGTTCGATCAACATTAATGAAATCTGGCATCTCTCATTCATGTTCAGGCTTTTGAACTATGTCTACTTGTTCCCATTTACGTGTAGGTAAAGATCCTTTCTTAGCTTTTTTATTCATTTGCTCAGAATGGGTCTTTTTCAAACATGGTTGTGTTTTAGAACTAACCTTCTTTGAGGAGTTTTTACGTGTCTATCAATCAAACCGTTATTACTAATATTAACTTGATCATTAGCTTCATCAATGACACTTGTCTGAGAGGGACTAGTGTCTAAAAGATCACTGGAAGTGGGAAGGTTTTTCTATTAGGTCTACTCTTATAGGATTATTTACAATGATATCTGGATCTCCAAAAGATATGTGATCAAGTCCATCAGAGGTAAGAGTTGTAGCTTGCAGTTGAGCCGACGCTCTCAGCTGGTTACCTGTTAATCGATTTATGTCGTTTCTTCCTCCTCATTAGCACTATCTTCATCACTTTGCAAAAAGTTTTCAGGTGGCTCAGTGTACACTGTAGCAGTAAGTAGAGTATCTGTATTTCCTTCCAGAATCTGCAGTATATCTTCAACGGTGTATCTGGAATAAATAGATGACATAAGTATTTCTCAAAGTAAATCCGACTTAACAAATTTGTTTTTTACTAATAACAGTTAGAAATAGAATTGTATTACCTATTGTGTGTAAAAGATAACTGAACTCAAATGTACTTTGGCTTGACTATGCTATGTACCTGCTATGCCCACCGCCCCAATTTTGGGGCAGTAGGAAAAGTGAGGTTATGTTTACTCTGTGACTGAATAAGTAAGTTTATGATTATTATTCACTAAAGTAATATACAAACAATAAATCCAACTGTAAAATAACTTCTACTTATGTGTCAGTTAGAATTACTTACGTGTTTTCCGAATCCATTTTTCAATCTTCAAAATATTGACAGAAAAAAATACAACAGCAAAACACATGAGGCTTCTGCAGAGGTGCAACACACACTGTTGCAATCACTACTAACAACTGAACATGTACGAAACACAAAAAGGCCCTGTCAGAATTTTTTTTAGTGCCGCCCCAAAAATGGGGCGTTGGGCATATATGGGTTAAGACAATTAAAATTACAGTTAAAATAACTATTAATTAAACATAAAGTAAGTTTCACCCCGAGATCACAAAGTACATTAGGTTTTTATACTTCGAAGTATGATCCACAAATTCAGTGATCGAGCAATAATCCAAGTAACCAGTTGTTGCTTCAGTCAATATTTGAATATTTGTGGATTTCTAAATGTTTTTGTGCATTCGGGAGACAATGTATAACCCTGATCCCGGCTTGTGACGGTAGGTATTCTAAAGCTACTGTTTTATGTTTTACGGATCTTAACCAGGCTCTAGATCTTGTTTCATAGCCATGTGTGTCTCTGCCCGATGTGAAAACGTAAATTTGTGTCGGCAGTACGGAGCAGTTTCGAAGACATACAACAGACCCAAGCTAATATGCCAAACTCTATGAATGTATTTAGTAACGGCCCATAATGAAAATCATCATTAATGCATCAGTGGTACAAATATTTTATGTCGAGAGTAACAATTCCGGACACTAATATCATGTAAATATTTTATATTTGCAGTTTAAAAGTAAAACCCTTGCCGAGAAATATCTCAATCATCTTTAATCTCCAAAATATTCCTAATCATTTCTTTATATTTGATATTTCATTATATATATATATATATATATATATATAATGATATATATATATATATAATATATCATTTGCCTCCATATCAGTAGTTTTTTAATTGCTGATCAGGGATCGTTTAGGGAGTTCGAATTAAAAACATTTTTTATTTCTAATGAAGTTAATGATTCTGCAACAAAAACAGACATACGTATCATCATGCTATTGAATTATTTTTCCATTTCTACCTGATGCCTCATTAATATTAACGTAAATCCAAAAGATTTACGTATAGACTTCGAGTTCCGAGTCACATTGTTTCGATTTCCAGTTAGTATCAGAAAAAATAGTACTTGAGCATCATAGCACTAAAGATATATTTTAAAATACATAAATAGCAAAACAAAAATTACATTATAGCTATTGACCCCTAAACTTGTAGTCTATTTAGAGACTCAGGTGGAAATATATGTATTCAGTCATTACATATCAATCATATGTTGATAATATAAACTGAGCAAGTTTATTGTAAAATTGTAAACACACTTTAAGTGTGTAAATTTTATGTTAAAATGTTAATTTAATAAACCTAAATAAAATAATTCGATAGCTTAGAAAAAAATATTGTAATTGTTACTCATTATGTAGAGCATGACAAATAAAGTTTTAACTGTGTAGTGTCAAGTACACGGAACCCATTGTAGTGACCTAAGTAAATCTAATCACAGACGGTGTCTCTGGCAGTGTGCCACCCTCCTCTTCTCTATAGTAATTAACACTGACCCCTCCACCCCTCTCACTATCAATGGTTTCAGTAATTGGAGCTCTCTCTATTACCCTGCTTCTGTTAGTCATGTCTAGATATATATCGCCTTGCTCAACGATTTTCAATGTATACCGATGTACTGATTGACGTCATCAGGAGGGATAGCGGTCTGTATACTTCTGTTACGTCACTTTGAAAATAATGGAGGATAGCTATGTTCCGTCCTATAGATTCAAAACGAGTATTGACAGGCACTCTCTTGTGAAGTCACGCTATAGGACACATTAAAGGAGTTCCAGCCATTCCCGAAGTCCTCTACACTATATAACGTATTGGTCCTATGTTTAACACACAACATCTCAACATTTTTCCTCCTGGACTAGACATCTACGGGTTCCCCATGTAAGTGACACATCGTTCATTCTGTACACAGTGTACTCATGTATTATAAAAAAATTAACTATGTACATGAATAGATTTTATGTAAGACAGTGTGTCTGTCAGTAAACAGTTATATACTTCCATTACCTCTTAATTATAATAGAAAATAAAAAAAAACAATTTTTTTACACTTCTTAAATATGCTGGCAGTAAAATGACATCAATTTACTGACTATATTAGAAGTAAAATATTGCAACTAACAAAGGTTGTAAATAACCGTCTGTTTAGGAAGAAATAACAACACAGCAATGCCGTTATTTATTTAAAGTACATTTATACTTAGGTTTACTGAAAAGCGGTGATATTATCTTCACAAGCTGTTCCAATAAAACCCATCACCAGTAATCCTTTGTGTGGTAATCCTCCAGATGGGACTCAATAAATGGAATGAGACTCTTTTATTCACATCCGCCAATTGCTGAATTTCTCATTTACGAAGGTACTTAAAATAAAATAACTAAGTTTTAAAAGTAATTTTAATGCTAGTTTTGTTTATTTATTTATTACTTTTTCGAGAAACGGATTTATTTTTATGAATGATGCTGAAAAAGTGACTAAAATTGAAATTTATTTGAAAAAAAAAAACACAAATTTGATCCTTAACTGGGGATGAATAAATTAGATATTATTTTGGACCAACTGTCCTACCTAACTTGTTTGTTTACCATTACCCACTAATGAGTGTTATTCGGTTAGGCATCAGTGTACCTGATCAATCAAGGGGGTGGAATAGTTTAATATCTGTCTGGCTATATGCACGTCCACTCGATATTTCGGGAACGAACGAATCTAATATATTTGAATTTGTTTACTAAGCGTTGTTTCTATATAAGCAACTTCGAATTTTATGTTGTTATATGCTAATCGATATGATTTGGTTGCCATTTAGTTTAAATATTTACTTAGGTTAGATGGGTTACTATGAAGGCAACGAGAACTATTCGTAATAAACGAATTTCAAATAGAGTACATCATATATAGCGTTTTAACATGTGACGTAGTAAGGCATGTAAGGTATTAGGATATGAGTTTTAGACTAAGAATTTTGAATTTTTTAACAAGATCCAGAGGTGATCTGGGAGTACACTTGCCTTGTTATTAATTTAGAAACATTGCTTCTAGTATTTAAGTTGTTAGTGAATTAATATTTATCAATTGATTACTTAATCATATCAAATACCGCCCTAAAGGGAGGGAGTCCCTATTTGAGTTGCCTCGTTTAAAACCTAGAGACATCGGTCCATACAATAAAACAAATACCAAATCAGTATTTAAGTATTTATTATATGGAAAATTAGGAAACCTCATATCCAAACCAATACATTTCAAAATAAAATAATTTATGATATATTAAAATTTCTTTTGTAAATGACTTAAAACATTGAAGGAAACTACATAAAGCCTACGTTACACTTTGTAATGTATTAATTTACTATTTGCTAAAACATTTTAATTAAGTAGTGATACTTAATACGCTACAAATCTATATTAATATAAAGTGGAGTTTAGATATTGTCCTGATATTCTTCCATTTTCCACATACAACTGACATAATAATGATTGCATCTCACCAAACTTAATTTTATTAACTTATTAAGTCCAAATTTACTAGGTAACTAAATAAAGTCGAATTGAAAGGTTTTAATTGAAACAAAGTTGAAACAGAATATTTTTTTAACGGGAAATTTGTAATGAATATGGAAGAAGTTCTTTTGCTTACCACATGTCCTATTATGATTTTTATAATATGAACTCAGTGTTTTCATATATTTAACAACTAAGGTTTTTAAAATGTTTTCTATTATTTACCTAAAACCATAAAGACCTGTCTGTATTTGTGTACTTTTCAGGTACTGTAATAATGTTTTGTAACCTATATGTCACGTTTCTAATATTTTACCAAACTTCAACTTAGGTAAAAAATTAATTTTACTTGCAAAACTCAAAAATAGCCTAAAGCGAGGTGATTTATTTATTATTTATTATTTATGTAAAATCTCACAAATAACATTTCATTTCATTATTGCGATATTATTTTTCATGCACAGTGGAAATCATAAGACATCATGGCCTGCCATCACGAAATCCAAAATTTTCTATGTTCACTTTTAGTACCTGTATTAATATGATGTTTAAAAAGACATATATTTTCGGTTTTAAATCATGCTAAAGTATTTTTACTTAGCCTATATATTTTAATTATTCGTGAACAAAGTTTTAAAGTTAAATTTATCAGTAAGAAAACATTAAAATTTTAGTAATAAATAATTCAAACATCCATCTAAAACATGAGTTGAATTAGAGATTTATTGGTTGAGTGTCAGCAAACACTATTTCTGGAATGGCTGCAGAATTTTATTTTTCCCTGTCTGTCTGTCTGACCGCTGTATTTATCGAGGAACAAATTGAATTAGTCTTGAAATTTTGCATGCAGCTTTATTTCTACATGAAGAATATCGAGGTCAGTGGTTATGCATGCTACTTCAGGAATTCGGCTAAGAGTTATGGAAATGATGTCTATTTATCTTATGGGTACTAATCTTGATGGCAACAAAAAATTGCAGAATAAATATATTTAGAAACTTACTGAGAACATACATAACATTTTATCATGTAACATAGTATTAAGTAAGGGTTTGGACTTAACCTGCGGTGTTTAGGTAATTTGCGTTTTTATTGTGTATATGCACACACCTTATCGTGTGCGTGATATGTATGATTTTCGCAACACACACACACACACACACACAAATGGTTTTAAAAGTTATTCTTCCCTTACTGAGACACTGATTTCTCTTATTATATAAAAAGTTTAATTTTATACGTACAAGATTTCCAAAGACTTGTCTTAGGTATTTTCCATTCATATACACTGACGTATGAGAATGTATAGTGGTAGTTGCATATACATAGCGGCTAAAACCATTCCAAGAAGAACAATGTTTAAAAATAGTTTGTTCATGACTTCTGTTCAATCAGATAGTAATGATTAGCTGAGGTCCAGTGGGGTCACGAACAATAATTCGTTCCGCCAAACATTACTCAGAAAGTTTAATGAGAAAAGTTTCCTAGTAAACTTTTGTAAAGTTTGTTCATAAACATCCGTCGCTACGAGTTAATGAATATTAAACACTGATCTTCACGTCCATATTTTAAAATTCTTCCGCAAGTCAGAGTTTGCATGTAAGTTTTACATTTTGGAAATTTAAAAGGGTTCCTACTCTAATTCTTTTGTATATATTTTTAATAGACTTAATTCTTATTTATTACTAAAATATTACGCAGTTAAACTCTTGTCAATAGTAGATTATGATCAAAATTACAGATCTACGTTAGTGCAAATATTTAAGGGACTTAATTTGTAATAGTAGACAAAGTGAAATCCTCTATGAATGATAATTGCAATACAAGGAAAATAAGACTAAAGATTGTTGGTGAGAAACATAGAAAAGGCTTCATATTTGGATGTTAATAATGTAAAAGTTAAGAAGATAATTATCAAACGTAATTTTTAAAAAGTAGGAAAAAATTAATTAAATGCATAGTAATATTATATCAGTAAATGGTAAGCGTTTATAAATGTAACAAATCAACATACTAATATAAGATGAGTAAAAAATAAGCAAGTAGAAATGAAAAAAATCAACGTACCTGCATAACAAAAAAAAGTACGAACAACCTAACTGTAACTGTTTCTAGTTCTCTCACTCATTAAAGGAAAAGGCATGAATAGCAATCGCCATCTATGGATTCACTGATATTGTATGCTACAGAACATAGTTACAGCTATTAATATTTTATATTTTAAATGTCATATGATTATATTAGATTAACTGAGAAATTATTTATCCATTTTAATTAGAAGTCAGCAAAAGTTTTCATGACTTTACAGTTTCATTTAAAAATGAATTCAAAATAAATTTACATACATATGATTCTGATTTATTTAAATTTGTGCTAATGAATTGCAATTGTGAAATCAGTTTAAGGGTATATTAGAATATACAAGTAAAAAAGTAAAAAATATTAATATGTATTTTCTGATTGTAATTGAATGAAAATACAATTCCTGTTGCAGCAAAAAGTATAAAGAAATCTTAATTTGTTACTTTTTAAAGTGCCGCTCATTACATGTTTGAAAATCAATGCAACTTTGGTTGAATAACTTTGAAAAAATTATGATTATGATGATTCAAAACGTATCCGGACACAACTAATGGTGGTGTTAAGGCCACTAATGACAGGACATGCATGAAATAAGACTGCAGCAGTCACAATGGTGGCAGCGACCTATCCATTAAATACTGGACCCCGAAACCCTTTCCATCCATGTTCTGGATCAATTCTGACAGAGTTAAAAACCTTCATATCAAAGTTATGGTAGGCTCTCTAAGTCAGGCTGAGTCTGCAGCGAGATGTATCTCCATCACCCACTCGTCGAGTACTATAGTTTAGATTGTCCCCCTCCTCGTAAAACTATCAAGGTTCTTTATTAAATTAGAAGTGTGGTTCAGGCGTATTGGCTCACGACAGTATGGACCCGCATATCACAGAAGATAGGCCGACAATGCTCCGAAAGACCATAACCAGTTGTAATTCTAACACCACTTTTCTGGTGTAACAGTATGTGGTTCTAAGATGATGAGTGGGCCCAACCTACAATAGCATACATTTTGAATTAGCGAAAATTATACATTTAATGTCACCAATTAATAAATAAATTTTAGTAGGAATCTTCCAAAGGACTACGTTTCGAGTGAATGAATAGCTAATGCAAACATTGAGTTTAAACGAAATATTGTCTATAACACCTATATATTCGGTCAGTGGCAAGCTCACAACGTAATTATTTTATTATTCTCTTAATGTGGCTTTATTGTTACCAATGAATGTCCAATTATTACCAGAGTTTCAGTTTTATACATTCTGCTAGAGTATGACTTTGTCTTTAAATTTTGCATCCTACGTAATATTTTGACACCTATATCTATTAGTAGTTAACGTTTAGGAAAAAAACAATTTACATATTTACATTGGTATTGTTGATAATAATGTTTCAAACGATAACACATTAGACTAAATAAATTAATAAACAAACTTAGTATACCAATAATTCAAATATGTAATATATAAACCAGTGTAGCCTTATTTTCTCAACACATTAACAATCAGTTTATTGAGACTTGAGGTGTTAACGTTTTTTTGTATACACACTGACGTTAAATCCAAATAATACGGTAATGTATTTTGTGGCAAAATATGTCAAGAAAATTTTGAACTGCAGACTTGTAATTTGGTATTAAACTTCATTTCTATATAATCAACCATTAAGTTTAAAATAATAATTGTTGATGCTTATTATTCTACATACTGAAACATTATCTCTTTGAATTTCCAAAGGTAAATTCCAAAAATGTGCTACACATATTGCATTATATCTCAACGCCTGTTATGCAACACAAGATAGCATACCCCTAATTTGTTAATACATAATGTAATGCCTAAACCTTTCGACACACTAGAAGTAATGGATAAAGCAGTAAAGTTGTAGCTTACTAAATTTTGAACACTAATTAGCAAATAAACCAGAATTATTACAGAAAAATTTATATTGATTATACAGGGTGTCCCATGAAGAAACGGAGAAACTGTCAGGACTTGTTCTTACGGTGAAAATAACGAAAAAAAGTTCATATACACATAGGTTCAGAAAACGCTTCGTAAGCAAGCTATACAGGGTGAAAGATTTCGCCCAGATTTCAGTGCTACCTTTAAAAGGGAGCCCTATTAAATTATTTTAAGCGTTACCCAGGACGTAAAAATTTAATGTATATTATGCAAATTGAACTGAAAAATTTAATAAAATTGGTACCAGACCTCTAGCTGCAGTAATTTTTAAGATATCTGAAGAAATACGCAAAATTCGGTCTCCAAAAACAAGTTTCATTTGGGTTTCAAGTAGATTAACTTTGTTAAATGTGTAACAAACGCGTAAAATTCTATAACAAAACTTGTAAAGAATTAATTTTTTAAGATAATGATGTAAAATAAGCTAGTAAAAATTGTACGTAAACGTTAAGAAAATCAATTTTTAATTAAATAAATAACGTACGAAGAATAGACAAAATCGGTTACACTTATTTTCTTCCTGAACGTACATGTTTTTATAAACTTTTATTTTCACTTACTATTGCAAACAAATAAATGCTAACAAAATAACTAACCTTAGTTTAGTAACTGTTCGAAATTCCCCCCTTCACAATGCACACAGCACTCTGCTCGACGTAACATATTTGTGGTGGCTCTGCGAATTATGTCTGGATTGTTTCTTATACTGTCAAATGCGTTGCGAATTCTAACGAGTAATTCTTCCTTGGTATCAACTTTACGTTTATACACCATAGCTTTGATATGTCCCCATAAGAAGTAGTCAAGAGGCGATAAGTCAGGCGATCGTGGTGGCCAGTTGATTTGTCCACCACGCCAAATCCAGTTCAAGAAATTAGCATTCAAATGATTTCTAGCTACTAAAGAAAAATGAGGAGTTGCACTATCGTGTTGGAAAATCATTTTTAATCTTTTTTGTAAAGGGATATCTTCCAAAAGAGCCGGTAAATCATTTTTCAGAAATTGTTCGTACATATTTCCTGTAAGGTTTCCTTCAAAAACGAATGGTCCTAAAATTATGTCATCAATAACGGCACGCCAAACATTAATGTGAAATCTGTGTTGGAAAAAGGTTTCTACGGTACCATGTGGATTTTCTTCGCTCCATAAATGACTATTTCTACAATTGAAGGACCCGGTTCTCGTGAAAGTTGCTTCATCAGTAAATAAAATTGAATTCACCCTATCAGCATTTTCTAGAAGCCAATGAGAAAAGTTTAACCGTAAAGGGTAATCTGTCGGCAGCAAATGTTGTACCTTTTACGGGTGAAAAGGATGAAGTCTCTCTTTACGCAAGATGCGCCATACTTTGTTTCTCGATAAACCAGTGCGATACGCAATTCGCCTCGTACTAGTACCCGGGCTACGATGAATATGTTGAATCACTTGAAGTTCATCGTTAACGCAATGATGTGCCTGCCGTTCAACCGAAGACGGTGGCACTGAAATCTGGGCGAAATCATTCACCCTGTATAGCTCGCTAACTACGCGTTTCTGGGCCTATGTGTATATAAACTTTTTTTCGTTATTTTCACCGTAAGAACAAGTCCTGACAGTTTCTCCGTTTCTTCATGGGACACACTGTATATAAAACATCTATTCGTGTTCCACTGCCCTACAAACTTTGAACTACATATATGATAACTGACTGCAGCTTTTATACTTTCAATGTATGTAATGTATTGTGTGATTTTATTGTGTATAGAGAATTTATGGTGCATAGCTTCTATATCAATGTTTACCAACAAATAGTTAATATAAAAAAATTTAATATTGATAATATATTATTAAATCCGACCAAGAAAATCAATTGCATAATATCCTATTTATTAGATAGCAAGAAGTTTAATCTCTAAATTAACTTTTGCGTCAATATTTTTCAATGAATCGACTAATCATTATTTTCTAAAATCATTTTAAAATTAAAATTAAAATCATTCTAAAATCATTAAAATCAAATATCCAATTATTTTGATGTAATTTAAATGCAATTAAAATAACATAAGTAATATCCTAGGTGATCATAAATGAAAACAATTAAATACTTATAAGAGTGTTTTAGGTTAACTGATAATGGAACATAGCTTGTATTACAGATTACGGATCATTCTAATGGTGTACGGGAACGTACAATAATTATTGCATCTCTCGGACAGTTGACAAATCATGTAACGATGTCATGCCGAGTGTTATCAGCTATTCTCTCGTACCGGAACCGGAAATAGGTCCAGGTAATATCCGGCTGCAAGTGATGTCACTGAACGGACACCGTTTGTCAAACACCTAAACTGTTTCAATTTTGCAGCTACCATTTGCTCATATTCTCTACTGAAATAAACCTCGTAAGTTTATTAAGGTATGTAAATTAAAAGTACGTTTATTTTGTACCCAAAGTGCAAAATTTCTTGTTGGCCATGTAATTTGTAGCGTCATAGGGAAATGTTTAAGCTTAAGTTGTTTTACGAAGATGATTTTAGTTGTATAAATATTAGAGTTGTAATGAATTCTGTTGATAACAATGAAAAAGGGTACCGGTTTTTTTGCGCTTTTCAACAAATCTCAATTTTTATATATTATTTAATATTAATAATAACATGGATACTTATAAATAGATTAACTTTATTTAGAAACCATCTAAAACGGTTTAAAATATAAATTAACATATCGTAAAAACAACTTAAAATAAGTATAAAGTTTTTAATTTGAACAATTAACAGTTTATAATCTTCAAAAGTTTGTAACAATGTTTAATTAACGACCTTCTTACATAAAAAATTTAAAGAGAAAAGGAGAAACCGGATCTAGTAAAAGGGTATAAATTCACAAAAACTGACTTTTAATTAGATAATCATTGACTTAAGCGTTGTACCCTTTAATATACAGGTAATGGTAAAAAAGTCCCGGAACGGTTAAATATATTTTTTACCAATATAGATAAAGTAATGAGACTTGGTATACCAATAATTAGCCATAAATGTCTAGTTTTTTAAGGTATTAAAACTTTTTTTATCCCTTATGGGGGACGGCCCACGAGGAGTCAGAAAAATTCTTAAATAGCAGCATAGGTCGAGTTTTTATATCAAATTAAAGGTCTTAGTTAGTAGAACACATTGCCACAAACTGGACCTCAAAATGTTCACTCTAACTGAAATGGCGGCGCGTTTTAAAGTTTTATTCGTCATTTATCCAGATAAGTAATTCTCTTACATTAAGATAACATTATTTAATAACTAGAATTGAAAATTTAGTACTTACAGTTATAGAAAGTGTTCAAAATGTTGTCCAAGTTTCTCTTGGCAATAGCCCAATCTGTGGTAGAAGCCTTCAATAACTTTTTGAATCATCTCAGGAGGTATTTGATGAGTTTCCTCTGTTATGCGGTGAATTAGTTCTTCTGTGTTGGCAGGCATTAGTTAAAAAACCCTTTGTTTTAAATAATCCCATAAAAAGAAATCAAGAGCATTTAAATCAGGTGATCTAGGAGGCCACTCTATTGCTCCCCTAAGTCCTATCCAACGATTGCGAAAACTCTCTGTCAAGCAGCGCTCGTACTTGTAAAGCATAATGAGGTGGTGCACCATCCTGTTGAAACCATACTGTGTTATAACTTCGACCCAACACAGCACGTAAAGCTGGTATAATAGTTTCTCTCAACATCAATTCATATGTCCACCCCGTTCAAATTTCCATTGATTATGAAAGGTCCAACAATATGATTTGCCAACAATCCCAGCCCACACGATAACTTTTTCAGGTTTCTGGGTATGGCTTTCCCTCATTCAGTGAGGATTTGTCGTCGCTCCAATAACGACAGTTATGCCTACTTACATCGCCATGAAGTGTAAAGGTAGCTTCGTCTAAAAATACAACTTTTGCTAAGAAAATTTCGATCTTGTACATATCTATTCATTATTGTCTCACAAAATTCCACTCTTCTGTCAAAATCGTCTTCCGAAAGCTCCTGGACCAATCTGACCTTATACGGATAATAGTGGTTTTGTTTTAAAACGTTTAACACTGAAACATGGCTTATTCCGTGATTAGTTGCTGCAGTTCTTGTTGATGTGTGTGTGGCTCTTCGATGAAACTTTGTAATACTTCTATGGATGTATTTTTCGACAGTAGCAGATAAGGTCTACCACTTCTTGGACGGTCTTTAAACATTGCCGGTATCTAGAAATCGTTGGACTGTTCTACAGACGGTAGACTTTGATATTGGTGGCCGGTCCGGAAATGTGTCATTAAATAAATGCACAACTTCGTCATATGATCGTACACAGTCACGGTACCCCCTCATCATAAGCAGGTTTATTTCTCTCAGTCTCAGTCAGATAGGGATCTATCACAAGATTCACAACTAGTCACTGTTAACAATTAAATTAAACCCCAATCTACACTTTACAAATCTCAACTTAAGATCGACTTTGTAACAGCTCATGAGAAAAATTAAGTTTCCTGTCTAAACGCATTCTACCTCAGAATGATAAGATACACAGTTAATGACCCTGCAGTTGGACTTTTAACAGAATGTCAAAAACAACTTTCACTGAATAGAAATGATGTAAACACTAATGAGTTTTCAAGACCAATACACTATCCCGGAAATCCCATTGTTGCAATGAATGTTGCCAACACAGTTCTTAATTAGTTCTTAATTCATCGCATCACAGATAAATGACGAATAACTTTAAAACGCCGCCATTTCAGTTAGAGTGAACCTTTTGAGGTCCGGTTTGCGGCAATGTGTTTTACTAACTAAGACCTTTAATTTGATATAAAACTCGACCTATGCTGCTATTTAAGAATTTTGTCTGACTCCTCGTGGGCCGTCCCCCATAAGGGATAAAAAGTTTTAATACCTTAAAAAACTAGAAATTTATGGCTATTAATTGATATACCAAGTCTCATTACTTTATCTATATTGGTAAAAAATATATTAAACCGTTCCAGGACTTTTTTACCATTCTGTATTTATTTCTGAATATATAGGATAAATATGTAGGAATTTTTGTAATTTTTATATTCCTTTTTCTCTACTTGTTTCATCAGCCTATACACTATTTATGTGCTTTTGAAACGCATTATTAAACGCGGACAATATGCAAAATGTAGTGAATATTTTTAAATGTCTACAAATCTATTATAATTACAGTGACTGTTAAATGTTATTTCAGAAAAATCAAACTTTAAAAACCTATGTATTATCTGTAAAAACAACATTTTATAATATCTGAAAATCGTTTAGATCACAATTAAATTGTTTTCTCCGATTATTGATTTCTGTGTGTATTGTCAAACATTTATAATAAATTTTGTAAGGTACTGTATAATCCCATAAGACCGCACTCGAGTATAGTGCAACAATTTAGTATTTATGTACATAAAACAACCAATTATTTACGCTATAGCGATACTTTTAGTTACAATACATATCGCAAATATCATAATAAAGCTTATTTACACAATATATAGATCAGTATTCAGTCACGTACATCGGCTCAATGTCCCCCTTAATTATCAATCTGACTTTTACTTTATCAACCAGCTCTAGATATTTAACACAATCTGGTATGATATAAGAGTATTTATTTTGATGGCTGGTCGTAAACAATATATTTATTAAATTAATTTCGATTATAGATAATTAATAAATATATTTTTTGGATAATAATATTACTAGATACAATATGTATCTGGTTAAAGTTTATGCGACCTTGACCTACAGTCACTAACACAGCAGAGTAATGTATTCCAATGTAATACTGTAAAAAGTGTAAAGTAAAATATCATGTTAAAAGTCATTATTTTGAGGATAATGTATATAGATTTAAAGGTGAAGGATTTTTTTTTCACCTTTAATAATCTTTAAGCGATACGAGTAAAAAAAATAGATATATTAAGTTTCAAAACTGCAATTTAATCTATTACATTTTTAGAGTCTAAATAACTTAATAACAGCAAAAAAATAATGAGCAAATAAAAAAATATGTGCTCTAAATACGCTACTTTGGAAGCTAGTTATAAATAAGCTAAAAAAAACTCAGTATTAAAAAGAGAAACTTAACAAGTAAAAGAGGGAATTGGTCACTGGCCATTTTTTCAATGTGTGATTATTGCGTGTAGACCTATAGTGACTGTATTTTGTTTTATTAGAAAATACTGTGAAGATAGTGTGCATGTAGTTTAAAAAATTTTGTTATGAGTTATGGAATTCATGTAACATAGATATGGTATAATGAATTATATACTTACCTACATTGTAGTCATGTGGTAGCTTAGTGGTCGACCTGAAAATAATCAGTTTTTTTTTTAGAAATCAAAACTTACTTTTTATACATACATTTTTTACTAGTTAATTAATTTAGAATTTTCTAAGAATGTCTGCAGCTGCCTTCAAAATTTCAAATGGAACCATTAAACGAAGACTCTTGTAACCTATAAAATACATATAAAATTTTGTGTGGTTCTAGTTAGCATTGGACGTTTAGGTTGCAGGTTATTAATATTGTATACAACACATTTCTGAGACCGTTATTGTAATAGCTATAGTTTAACAATCCACAATTAATAACGTTGTCTTTGAGTTATTAAAACATCTTTAAAATTAACTGAGATAAAAATATTACGATTAGTGAAAAACATCAAAATTCCTAAACTTATTTTAAGTTGGTTATATGTTTCCACAGTACTTATAGAAAAATATGTAAGTTATAACAATTTTAGAGAAGTCAGTATTTTTAGTATTAATAATCAAATTATTATATATTCTACGAGCTTAAAATCTATATCTCGTAACTTATTCATGAACAGTATAAGAACCAACGTACTGTCAATATTAGAATATTATGAAAAGTTACATTTATCAAAAATGGCAAGCTGGTATTGAAATCTGTTATTGTTTGTTACGAAAGCATTGAACAACAAGAGAATTGATTTTTGTAACACAAATGTTTGACACTTCCATCCAGTCCTAACCGGTTATTACATCAACTGAACAACCACTCGATACATTCTTATCTTCTTATCTTACATAATTATAATTTAAATGTTTATATCATTTCTATACCTTGTATTGTAACGTGTATTAGTTAATAGTGCATAAACGACAATATATTGTAGTTGCACGATATGGAAACTTTGGGGTGGTTTTATTGAAAGATATTCGTGCATTTGTCTTAGATAAACTACTCCTTTTGAAATACACTCGACAAGCATTTAAATTATAGGAACCATAAACATAAATTCTATGACTAAATAATATGAATGTCGGTATGGAATTCCTTTAAGATAAATATATAATCTCTCTGCTTCCTTAAACTGTTTGAACTTTAATTGGCTCTGTGTTACAGAAGCCTATATTTTTGTGGAGATATAAGAAAAAATCTTTTTTGTTGGTCTATCTCCTCTATAAATTACATTACAATACCAAACCAATATTTAATACATATTATTGTGAGGCCTTTCGATATCCAAGATACCTTCATCAGACACATTACAAAATAAATACAAAAGTAAATTTGATTATTAGTAATAGTTAACATATGTGATTTAATAATAATTTGTCTTGTGTGGCGTAGTGTGTAAATATAATTAAATTATTACTGGTATTATACTATATAAATTTTGAATGTTATTTTTGTAATTTTCGTTTTAGCAATATTGAATTTTGAATTGGTCCATCTTCTTGATTTAATAGATCTTCTGTGTTTGTTTGATTTATGTAATATGACTCCCATGCATTTAAATATTTTGGAGTGTTAACATGTTTTAATAGTTTTAAGTTTTTCTGTGATATAGTGTGTATAAAATATTATAAAATATTTTAAATAAATTTTGTAAGGTACTGTACAATCGCATAGGAACGCACTCGAGTATAGTGCAACAATGTAGTATTTATGTACATAAAACAACCAATTAGTTACGCTACAGCGATAGTTTTAGTTACAATACATATCGCAAATACAGTGTATTCATAATCAAGCTTATTACACAATCTACAGATCAGTATTCAGTCACGTACATCGGCTCAATGTCCCCTTAATTAATAATCTGACTTCTACTTAATCAACCAGCTTAGATATTTAACACAATTTGGTATGATATAAGAGTATTTATTTTGATGGCTGGTTGTAAACAATATATTTATTAAATTAATTTCGATAGTATAGATAATTAATTAATATATTTTTTGGATAATAAAATTACTAGATACAATATGTATCTGGTTAAAGTTTATGCGACCTCGACCTACAGTCACTAACACAGCAGAGTAATGTATTCCAATGTAATACTGTAAAAGTGTAAAGTAAAATATCATGTTAAAAGTCATTATTTTGAGGATACTGTATATAGATTTAAAGGTGATGGATTTTTTTGTCACCTTTAATGATAATCTTTAAGCGATACGAGTAAAAAAAAATAGATACATTAAGTTTCAAAACTGCAATTTAATCTATTACATTTTAGAGTCTAAATAACTTAATAAGAGCAAAAAAATGAGCAAATAAAAAAATATGTAGTCTAAAATACGCTACTTTGGAAGCTAGTTATAAATAAACTAAAAAGAAAACTCAGTATTAAAAAGAGAAACTTAGCAAGTAAAAGAGGGATTGGTCACTGGTCATTTTTCAATGTGTGATTAGTGCGTGTAGACCTATAGTGACTGTATTTTGTTTTATTAGAAAAAATTGTGAAGATAGTGTGCATGTAGTTTCAAACATTTTGTTATGAGTTCTGGCGATCATGTAACATAGATGGAATAAGGAATTAATATTTACCTAGATTGTAGTCATGTGTTATGTTAGTGACCGACCTGAAAAAAACATACGTTTTTTTGACATATAGAAACTTAATTTAACATAAATTTTTTACTACTTAATTATTTAGAATGTTCTAAGAATTCTGCAGCTCCCTTCAAATTTCGAATGTAACCATTAAATGAAGACTCTTGTAAGCTATCAAGTACATATAAAATTGTGTGTTGTTATAGTTAGCATTGATGTTTAGGTTGCAGGTTATTAATATTGTATACAACACATTTCTGAGACCGTTATTGTAATAGCTATAGTTTAAAATCCACAATTAATAACATTGTCTTATAGTTAATAAAACATCTTAAAATTAACTGAGATAAAAAGATTACGATTAGTGAAAAACATCAAAATTCCTAAACTCATTTTAAGTTATATGTTATATGTTTCCACAGTACTTATAGAAGAATATTTAAGTTATAAAAATTGTAGAGAAGTCAGTATTTTTAGTATTAATAATCAAATTATTATATATTCTACGAGCTTAAATCTATATCTCGTACTTATTCATGAACAGTATAAGAACCAACGTACTGTCAATATTAGAATATTATGAAAAGTTACATTCATAAAAAATGGCAAGCTGGTATTGAAATCTGTTATTGTTTGTTACGAAAGCATTGAACAACAAGAGAATTGATTTGTGTAACACAAATGTTTGACACTTCCATCCAGTCCTAACCGGTTATTACATCAACTGAACAACCACTCGATACATTCTTATCTTCTTATCTTCCATAATATAATTTAAATGTTTATATCATTCTATACCTTGTATTGTAACGTGTATTAGTTAATAGTGCATAAACGACAATATATTGTAGTTGCACGATATGGAAACTTTGGGTGGTTTTATTGAAAGATATTCGTGCATTTGTCTTAGATAAACTACTCTTTTGAAATACACTCGACAAGCATTTAAATTCTAGGAACCATAAACATAAATTCTATGACTAAATAATATGAATGTCGGTATGGAATTCCTTTAAGATAAATATCTAATCTCTCTGCTTCCTTAAACTGTTTGTACTTTAATTGGCTCTGTGTTACAGAAGCCTATATTTTGTGGAGATATAAAAAAAATCGTTTTTGTTGTTTTGTCTATCTCCTCTATGTTGGCCAGATATCAGACATAAGAGTTGATTGTTGTACGAAGCAAAATTTTAATATAAGAAAAAATCTGTTTCGATAATTATGCATAAATGATAATTAGTGAACGTTTTTGAAGGATCTTATGGGTAACCATGATGGCAACGAAAGGATCCGAACCGTAGTTGAAAAAAATCATAAACATCACAAACTTATAACCCCAATTACCCAACCCAAATTTATAACCACAAATTATACACATATACTATTGTTTAAATATTTGTAATGTAGGTTTATGAAATAATTTATTCATAACGTTATATTCTGTGCTAACTAACTTCATTATAAGTCTTCTTGTTCATTACATTATTTGTTTCGGATTGAATGATAAAACACATTTGTTGATTGATAACACGAGAAATAAAATATACATGCTACCAAAAATCATTTTTACATTTATCACACAGCACATCTAATGTGATAAGTTCAATTATATTTATTATCGTTTTAAAGAAACAACCACGATAATACTCTCAGAGTAGAATGAGTAAGTTTCACGGATAATTGTAATTTCCTTGTTGTAGAGCTTTACATATCAGTTTACTTAATATATATCGTGTTAGACATGTTAAGGGGTGAAATAAGTTTGTTAAGTGTTCTATATTTTAAATTTTGATACATTGTATAGGCCTACACATTGTTTCGCACCGATCACACGTGTTTAAAACATTTGCTTCCGTTCTGAGTAATGTCAGCGTTTTAACCACACTTGTAACAACGTATTTCTGTTGGTAATTGGTATAATTATTAACAGAAAAACAGTGGTGGATGCACTGATAGTTAATATTAACATAATTATCATTAGGCCACACTGGAGATACCACTAATTGGTGAGATTGGATCTATTTAACCAACAAAATCGTGTATAGTTCTACGTGACCCTGACCTAACAATTTAATTACGTCACTTGCGCAAAGCATATTGTGTTTCATATTAGTTTCATTAAAATTATGATTTTACTATTAATATTTGTATAAATTCGTGGACGTCTTTGACGGAGAGTAAGCCTTCCAAGTAGTTTTTTTAATAGCACGAAGTAAATCGTGTGGTATTTTATTTTTATTAAAATTATTATTTTACAATGAATATAATTCAGAAGCAATGACGTCATCAGCGAAGAGTAAACCTTCATGTATTCTTGTCCTTACAGTAAAACAGTCCAAAATGAAGGCACTCCAGGGACATGTCATTCATGCAGATTTATGTAGCTGTCACTGATGCAGGATCCATTATTACCACATCGCTTGCGGCATACCTACTTTGATGTTTCAACCCCGTCATCAGCTACAAGTATCCCAAATATACTTTGTTGCAATGACGTCTCTCCATATGGAAACTAAGAATTTCAGTAGCAAAACATAAGGCCGAAGGCGGCCGTAAAAAGTAGTTGGAGTGTAAAGCAAACATCTTAAAATTATTTTATACTTTGAAATTTAAACATTACATTATTTACTTGAATGTCCTTACTCATATTGTTAAGATAAAACTGAGAATGATACTAATAAAATATATTTTTCAACCTCAAATATTAGAGTTAAAACGAAGAATATAATTTCATTAATATTACAGGTTTTCTAAATTTTCTGTGAGATTAATTCATCTCTTTCACTCCTTTTGACCCTTCACTTACTTTTGTTTTTACCGTCTTTATGTTTCTTTTTAGATCCTTAATATTTTCATATTCAAAATAAGAGGTTAGCTATCATGTAAGTAAGATTAATTGTACCGTACTTTTTACATACCGTGTTTTCTTAGTAAAGTAACAAATAATACATCTATTACAGAAAATACCTATTGTATCAATACAAAAAAATTCATATAATTTATCCAGATTAAATTAAACAGTAAATTAAAAAAAACTCAAATAGATGTAGTGGTTTTTTTTTAAACAGGAAGAATTGAAACAAATATATTTATAAAATTTAAATGACATTTTTTATTGTCAATTCTCCCTGTTTTAACATTAATTCAATTTAACTTCAAGAAAATGAAGTAATATAAACAAGATAGTTCTAATATATTAAACTTATTCTACAGATCAATTTAAGTTATACAATTTCGTTTAAGGTCGGGATAAAGTTTTATATCATAATTATGCTTTAGAATAAAAAATGTTCGCTACCAGATCAAAAAAAACCATAGGAATAAACTTTACGTTGCAGCACGTCTTTTACTACACAGATTACTGGACAGATAACAAAACTGCTCGTTACGTGCGGTTTCTTTCATACCTATATTCAGTCTTAGAGCGCTGAATTCAAATTCCTATATTTTGCCCTAGCGTGATATTAGCATTAAAAGTATATTTTTTATTTGTTTAAAGTTCTATTTGATTTAATACTTTAGAAGTTTTTATAGGAAGAAAAAACATAAAAACGGAATTTTTAAAGAATTTTGCATTTTAAAATGTATAACAAAACAAAACATGGATTTTGTCAACAATTTCAAAAATATTTTTGTGAAAGAAAAAATTCGAAGCATGAAGTATTTCAAATTGGTCA
Source organism: Homalodisca vitripennis (assembly GCF_021130785.1). Taxonomy (NCBI): domain Eukaryota; kingdom Metazoa; phylum Arthropoda; class Insecta; order Hemiptera; family Cicadellidae; genus Homalodisca; species Homalodisca vitripennis. The sequence continues at coordinate 131,536,669 of NC_060214.1, read as the reverse complement.
TAATTGTTGAAGTAATATAACTGTAAAAAATGTTCAGAAATAACGTAAAACACGCAACTCAACACAGGAACAAGCTTACGCGCAGGTCTCGTGAACAGCACTGGTCACCCTCACCACGCGGGAAATCCCGTAAGACGCGCCAGTCTGCAGGTCAGAATGGCGTTAAGTTGCTATGCCAACCAGTTTCAGATCGGTAACGGGTGGCCGAGAACAATGAATGAAGCGCAGTCGTTGTCTGAGGTTCGGTCAACATTCTAACCCATTCTATCGGCAGTTTTACGAACTATAGTTCACGACAAAAATAAAAACTTTGATTGCGAGATTTTCCGTAATACGCGTGAAAAGTCATTTTCACCACGCGAGATTTCCCTTAATACGCGTGGTAAGGGTTCAAATTGGTTCACTTATATCACTTGCGCGCGGTGCTGTGAGTTTTCGTACTCGCAACGAATGGCGACATCCTTTTAATGCAGCTGAAATAAAGAAGTTTAGCTGAGACAAACCGCTCAGTTATAATAAGTTTATGATGAGAGTGGTTAGCTTTGGCAGTCATTGCGTGTTTTACCAAATTTATAGCCGTTTATTTTGTTTCGTTCTCAAATACGATGTCAACACACAATTTCGGTTTTTAACGCGATTTTGTAAAAAAGTTTAAACTAGTATGAAGACATTTTGCTAAATTTTACTATTTCTTTAAAGTTTCGATGATATGTGGAAAATCGGTTGGTAAGGCTACCCTCTTCAGTTTTCCAATATAAGTTATGTTATCGTTAGTGCATCCTTTTCTATTCTCCAAGACAAGCTAGAAAATAATACAACACCCTTCAAATTTCATTGCCTAGTAGTTCGTAAGCCTAAGATAGTAGTGCGCAGGATTACTAAACTTTGATTTAGTTTTTTTTTCTATTTAAAAAATAAACAAATCCTCAACTTTTGAACACAGGAAGCAGTTTGGGTTACCTCTAAGGACGATCCAGCCCATGTTAGGGTAGATAGGTTACACGTGTTAAAATGTAATATAATTTCACTCAGTTTATTTACAAATTATTTTTTTCTGCATGGTCTCTGTGCCATCATATAAGTAATAAAAACATATCAGTCGTGGGACTGCCGATAGAAGTGAAAAGGAACTATTAAGTTGAGAGTAATTAAAACTATATGCAAAAATTATATGACATTTTTTATGTTTTATTTATTAGTTACATATGATGGGTTAAACAAATCACGAACAAAATATAAATAAAAAGTGGTTGAAAAAATAATTAATATACAATTATCTTAACAATATCTTAATAAAAAAGTACTGTAAGTATTAAAGAATATTATTTTAATGAAAAAAAGTTCAATGCAATCATTATACATTGTTGTAATTGCTCAATATTAATAGTTAGTTAAACATAGAATAGAAGTGAGTAAACACCGAGTGAACAACAGTGAGTTGAACACCGTTGTAAATAATACAGTTATTGCTACGGATAAAGTATATAATTGCAATAACAATTAAACCCACAATATTTTTAAAACTAATAAATTAGTTAAATTAACTTGGTTCTTTCGTAAAGGTATTTTTATTGCACAATAAACTAATTTATTGAGTTAATACGGTATCAGTGAGCCAATGCGCCAACTACAGTTCCGGCAGAAACGTTCACTCATCACTTCATACGCTACTACAGGCTAAACTAAACTTCCAATAAAAAAATGATAAATTACAAAAAAAAGTATTCATCTATTTTCACACAACAAATTCACACTAAATTTCTCGCTGACAAATTTTGTCTGATCAAAAAATAAAAAAATCCTCGCTTACTACTTTTTTCTTGTCATTTTAAACGCTATTTAAAATGTAAACAATAATCAAAATTATTTCGAAATTTTTTTAATATTTAAAAATGTAACCAATAGATTGCCAATATTAAGAGCTTTAATTTGACGCATCTTACAGAATTGTACAACATTGGCTTCACTTTTAAATCGCGAGAGGAAGCCGTAAAGGTCACTGATTTTCGCAGTCTGTTTTCATACTCCGCCGGGACAGTTTTAACACAGCGAGACTGACTTTTTCATGCAGGTTATTAGTCCGCGGCCAAGTCTACGGTTAAAAAACACAGCGAGACTGACTTTTTCATGCAGGTTAGTATCATTAGCATGTCGGTGACGCGAACCGAGGATTTTACCCTCTACCAAAACGCTCAACGCGCCTAAAGAAGTTTTCACTTCAATAAGATCAATGTAAGTGATAATATGTGCGCTTACAATTTTACCCAATGCAGAGGTAAATACCATGCAGGGATATATTTTAGGCTAAAATTTTAATTTAGCTTTAATTGGATAGTTTATAATAATACTAATTATCATAATGTCTATTACTAACGTACTAAGTAACTACTAAAGCAGTAACACTACTACTGTTATATTACTAAGTACGCAGAAGCCATTGTAGTAAGCCAAGTAAATCTAATCACAGACGGTGTCTCTGGCAGTGTGCCACCTCACCTTCTCTACAGTAATTAACACTCACCACTCTACCCCCTCACCAATATCGGTTACGATAATTGGCGCTCACTCTTACCCTTATATTATTGCTACTATTTTTCACATCACATAGCTCAACAAATTTCTAATGAGCTGTTTGCAAATGCAACGTTATTTTTAATGTTAAGAATAGACTTTTTAATTTTTCGTTTCATCAGTGCTCTTGTTTAACTTAATCTATTCTCCTTTACTAATCATGCTTAAGGGTTGTAGCATTTCCCCCAAAAAGGTCACCCAGGATCAATCAGTTATGGTCATTTGCAAGGTTTCTTATATGCAATCAGTGTGATGCAATAAGTATAGATTTGGGAATATCTTATTGGTTTTAATCATTCTCTAGCCGTGGAGGCTTTACGCTTTCTTCCGTAATTATATGATTTTCAAGGTAGGTAGGAACTGCTAAATTTCGAGACCACTCGGCAATCAGCACTCTTCAAGGTTTATAAGAGTAATTTTGACAGTGAAATAATATTTATACAGCTTTCTGTAAACTTGTATTCCCACGTTTTCTTTATATGTGTTGATGCCGAATAGATTATGAAAGTAAAATGTTTATTTAGATTTGTTAAACTTTAATGTATAAATACCTTAAATAATGAATTACTTAATAAAAATTAAAATATTGTAACTGAAGAAATTTTAATATAACCGTCTCTTTATTACAAGAAAGCAACTCAGCAATAACGTTATTTATTTTAAAAGTACGTTTACGCTTCGCGTTTATGAGAGCCGGTGAAATTATCTTCACAGGGTGTTCCAATAAAACCCATCACCAGTAATCCTTTGTGTGGTAATCCTCCAGATGGGACTCGATAAATGGAATGAGGGTACGGTACGCCAAAGGTATACCTCTCTTTTATTCCCTCAGCAATACATCCGATAAGTGCTCAATTGCGTATTAAAGAAGAAACGTCATGTTTAAACATTAGTTTTTTTAATCTACCATTGCAACATTACGAATTATATTTTATAATTAGTATTCAGTTAGATAATTGGATAATTAGAAGTGGTGCAGTGAGTTAACTAGTAATATGTCATCCCGCTTAGCATTACTCTAAACTTTAATGATACGAATTCTGTGACTATAATAAATATACCATATAATAGCTAAAAGCATAAAGGGAGGACTAATGTGTTATAGAATTATATTTTATGATTATTATTCAGTTAGATAATTGGATAATTAGAAGTGGTGCAGTTAGTTACCTGGTAATATGTAATCCCGCTTAGCATTACTCTAAACTTTAATGATACGAATTCTGTGATATAATAGACATACTATATAGTAGCTAAATGGATACCGAAAGAAATAATATGTTATATAAATATAGTTTATAAGTATTCAGTTAGATAATTGTATAATTAGCAGTGGTGCAGTGAGGTAACGGATAATAACTCATTCCGCCTAGCATTACTAAAATATTAATGAGAAAAGTTCATCTGTTAAGGTTTCTAAAGTTTCTTCATAAGAACTAGCCGCAACTAGTTTATGAATATTCAACACTTCTTTGTTTGAAGGTTATTTCTGACGATGGAAGGATTGTGAAGGAAACAGGATTTTTTCCGGACATTTGCCATCGTTCAGTGAAACAAGAAAACAGTAACACTACGTGTCGAGATCTGCAATCTGATCTCTTCTTCAGGTAAAGAACTAACCTAATACATAATTACAAACTAGGTTAAAATAAACAAATCTTACTAAAGCGTTGTGGCACGTCTAAGTCAGGAATCACAACCTACATGTTGTTTGTCAACTTCACTAACTCTAAAGACATGCACTTAATACAAAACTATACCAAACACTAAACATTAAAACTAAACTACGGAATACAGGTCACAATAACGGCCAATGTAAATCTACCTTTTTTAGACTAAGCTAGTATGGATATACAGATATTTGTTAATCTCGTGGTTACCTAAAGACTAATACAAAACTATTCAGTAACGCTCTATCAAATTCCATGGATTAACATATATCTTTTAATAATGTGTTTTTAATGTTATTGTTTATCTAAATAAATCTTTTATAGTTTAGAAACATTCCTTAGCTTAGTTTAAAATGTTCTGGAAGAGCAACACCATTTCACATTCTAATTTTCAAGTTGAAAGAAACGTACATGCATTTGATTCTTTATTTGTTCAATAATTTATGGATTGAGGTTTTGAAATAAATTTTGGAATTATATTAGAATACATGAAAATTAAGAGAAACTTTAACTTATTAATTTGTTAGCAAATATAACCCCTATTGCAAGTATTTAAATTTAAATTGAAAAGTATGAAAATATTTGTTATTCTCTGCTGCTCAGGAAACTTAACCGCTCTATGAATGTTTTGAAAAATAACTTCATGATCATCATATATTTAGTGGTGTAAAGCGGATCATGGACTAGTAATGGCGATACCATCCACAAAAATCAGGATTTTAAACGGAAAAAACCGTATCAATCCTATTAGTTTGAAATAGCTTGAAGAACGAGATGGCGGTCAATTATACATTTTGTGACGGAATATCAAATAAAATACAGAAAGAAAATTCGGAAAGAATATGTTCTTAGTAAGTAACTTAAGTCAATGGTAACATTGAGGATAAATGACATTGTGTCCCTGACAGCTATAAACTCTGTCAGTAACAAACTCACACATGAACTATGTTTTTACTTAATCATTAAGTCTTGATTGCTTCCCTCTGAATTTCCAGGAACTACCAGAGTTTTAGGTTTCTGCCCTCAGGGTAACTTTTGAGTTGTTTTGAAGTTTTGATTGGATGTATAAAAACTAATTTCAATAATAAATAATAATTACAACACCATATAATTCATTTTATATAATGCAATGATTAACACTTTTAGCACATAATTAAGTAACACACAAACTAATAACCAAACAACTTGACTAACATATATATTTGCTTGATACATAACAACAATAGCTAATAGGTATTTTTTTAATTAAAATTTCCACAACTATTTTATAAATATAATTATATATAATAAATAACACTGACTTTGAAGTAACATATCCAACATTGTAAGAAAATTCAATCGTTAAAGTAAAATATTAGAACTGCACTACGGGTTTTTCATTATTAAAACATCATGAACAATAATTACCGATCAAAAGAATTTAAAATCAACATAGCAACCATGTATTTTGTTGACCTAGGACACGTTTATTTTAACGCAAGTTGTATACTTTAGATGACTATGGAAGAGAAAAGTAAAGTAGTTAATCATTGTTGATTAAATGATATTGAAAAGGCACAGACACCTTATACGCTTACGGATTTGTGCTTAATTAGGAGACAAACAATATTTGATAAGGCTCTTACCATGTTGAAAAATCATGCAACAATTAATCGGCGGGTGTTATCAGCTATTCTATCATATAGGAACAGGAAATATGTCTAGGTAATATCCTCCTGTGTGTGACGTCACTGAACGAACACCGTGTGTCAAACTACTTAAAGAGTACCATTATTGCTACTGTTTGATCATAATCATTATCTAAATATAGACTCAAAGGTTATTTAGATAGGTGAATAAATTGTTATATTTATTTTCAGCTAATACGGGTTTATATTTTCTTCGCGATCAGGCTGTACATGCAGCTATCTTAATTATACAATCCCATCCGAAAAACTTCGTTCACTTGTAAGACTTCTAGTCGCATAATAATGGGAGTTTTATTATTTGAAAAATACGCATTTAAATGATAATTATATATTTTTAAGTGTTATTTAGAGAAATAGTAAAATTTAGTAAACTACTTCCATTAAAATTAAAATGTGTACACTTTAATACAAGCATAAAGTATAGTATTCTTTTATTGGGAACAACTCGAAGTCGTTTAACTACAACGGACTCTTAACCCTAAAGTTTCATTTAAAATTCCATCAATTCATTAAAATTTGCTGCTTACAGAAAGGTATATATATCTTAGAGCGTTAAGCATTGTATGATATTGTTTAGTAATAAAAAAATAATACGGAAGTTTACTAATAGGTTTTGCATTATTAAAAATTATGAACAAAACTGCCCTATACCACACAATTAAAAGGTTATCTCTCCTACACGGTTGATTCCAATTGGACTTAAATATAGAATACTAGATCCAAGATCTTGATCAAATCGGATAAAAGATTAAATACTCAAATTTAAAAATTGGAAAATTTATTACAACATAATAACTAATACATAGTGTGTTCAAAAAGTATCGCGAATTTTATGTATTTTCAAAAATTATTTATTTATTCGTGAATATCTATTTTGTCCCCTTCAAAGTAATCCCCCTGGGATATTATACACTTGTGCCAACGTTTTTCCAATCTTCGAAGCACTTCAAAAAATAATTTTTTAGTATCTTGTTCAGCTCCTCCTTCGATGCCGTCTCTATCTCGTCAATAGTTGCGTAGTGTGTCTGTTGTTGAAGTGCTCGGGCGTCCGGCACGCTCTTCGTCGTTCACATCTTCTCGGCCTTCAGAAAACATTTTGTACCACCGATAAACGTTGCTTTTGTCCAAAGTAGCTTCTCCGTATGCCACAGTCTACATTCGGAATGCATCCGTGCACTTAATTTCGCTTTTCACTCAAAATTTGATAAAGGTTCTTTGTTCCATTTTTTTAAATAGGTAAAAATCGAAGACGAACCAAAACATTTGCAAGCAAAGCAGCTGTCAACAATGAGCTGAACATTCAAAATGGCCGAAATTGTCAACGTAAGTGAGTGAAATATGTACCAACATAACGCCACAGAAAAATCGAAATACGAATATACGTAACCCGCGAAAATTCAAAATTCGCAATACTTTTTTAACACACTTGTATATGAGTACTTTTTTAATATCACCTAAAACTGTATGTCTTACTGATATTTTCATGGTTTTAAATCTGAAATTGATCACACAAAAAAACCTATACTTCGATATGAAATATTGATTGCATTTATTATATTTTATATCAAGTATGCATAACTTTATGGTTTTTTAAAGAATCCGTTAACATTTATTAAATAATAATATTTAACAACAATTATAACTTGATATTTAACTTACAAGTTATAATCAGTTAAACACGTTGTTGAAAGGAATAAAGATGATCTGCAGTGGATCTCCCAATAAAGTTATGACAGTTAAAGTATAAGCTGTAGCATCTCACGAATTGTCTGTTACATTTATGTACTTGTAACGGCTCTTGAAACATAGATTTCTGTGCTGATACCATTTATACAGAAAAACTTTACCTCAAGTAATGAAAATTTAGCTTTTGTTTGTTATATTATTCTTAATGAATTTTTACCAAACATTCGTAACTATATTAATAAATTTCCTTACGTAATTAAAAGTTTTATGTAAAGGATTTCAGAAGTTTTGTCGATATTATACATACATATTTTATTAGTAAATCATATTGACTCTTGCGTTTCAATTTTTAATTTGGATATCACCTCGCATTGTAAAAAATATCAACGTTCTAAAAATGTGTGAAATTGAAAATTAAAAGGAACAGAACTAAAGGTTACCGTATTACCCATTTTATTTTCCTCCTAACTAATTTAAAAAATATATTAACATAATCTAAACTAGAACTACTATAGATAGGAATCCTATAGTTAACTATACATAAAATGGATTTTCAGCAAGCAATGCACAGCCCTACAAAGATCAGTTTATAAGGGTTTTCTTTGAGGAATAACACTTTTACTTCTACTACATGCCTCCCAATTATCACGGATTTAAAATCTCTCCATCTTATCTAAATATTAAGAATTTTACGAGACTTTTACAAAGTACTTAATTTAATACTATTTGAGATAAATATTGTACAGGGATCTATTTTGTTACTATCACTTTTGTATTCTGCAAAACTACCTACTCAAAATGCCTAGTAATACTATTTTGTAACATATAGTCAATTTCATCTATAAGCTTCATGTGACGTGTGATTGTACAGAAAACTCATCGCTCAGAAAATTGCGGTTAGGTTTCATTGTTTTGTTATCAATTTCACATAACGTAAGTCGTGCAATAATTGAGTCCACACTTTTATGCACACCGACATGAGGTGAGCTAAACTCAACATTCGCATTCAATAAACCCCCTCAACGCGTAATTGACATTATAATTTTTTATGCAAATTTTAAATGTTCTGAATAGTAAAGTAACTTTGTTAGAAGTTTGTTTTTGACGAAGGAAGGATTGTGAAGAAAGCAAGATTTTTCTATCACCATTGATCAGTGAAACAAAAGGTCAGTAACAGTATGTTTCTATATCTGCAATCTGTCTTCTTCTTCAGGTATATTTACTAACTTAACACATAGTTAAAATCTAGGTTGAAAAACAATTAGTTGGTCGTAGATGGTTTTTCGGTGAATGCAGACCAATTAAAACCTGTATTATGTAGTAAAGCTTTAATAATTAGTGTTTGTTTTGTTTTTATTAAGTGGTTTTTAATTTAATAGGTTAGTGAATTTGACACACACCATGGTGGTTTACTTATGGATGTCACACCAATTGGATTGTTTTAAAACTATATTTTAATCATATTTTAAGTTAGTTATTTACCTGAAAAAGGTTTGATATCCGATCTCGAAACTTAGTTTTAATGATTTTTTGAATCTCTTAACAATGACAAATGTTCGGAAAAATTATCTTTTAATCAAAAAGTATCTTAGTTGTAGAAACGTGTTATAATATTCTTCTTATAGTTGGACTGTATTGACTGTACATAAATTTGACCAATGTATCCTGACATTGAATACTATATATTTTAGATTTCCTTAACGATATTTTAAGGTACACATAAAGCAGATATGGTGAGAAGGGCTGATTTTATGTGAATGTTGAATTCACCTCTAAGCTGTTGGAGACTTGACTCCTAAATCCTGGAGTCATGTTCGTCTGAAGGGATCCAAAAAAAAGTCGATAACGAAGAACGAAGACACTCAAAACGAACTCCCAGCATCGTTTCAACAGCATATATTATCACATGTACAAATTTCGCATGATTGTAATCAGTTTGCTTACACATTCATTTATTAAAGTATTTTCTAGTTGTCATCATGCTTAACCATACGAGCAGTGTTGAAATAAACGCAAATGGTCGCTAAATGCCAAGAAATGACGTAGCACAGTAACCGAAATACATTTTGGCTATATACTTTGGAAATGCATTTCCTGAAAAAATGTCTTTCCTATGATTCTCTGACATGAAAAAGAAAATATTCGGATGGAAATAAATTTTTCTCAGCATTTATGGACACTATGAAAAAAAAAATTTAATATGTTTACAGGCGAAACACTTTTCGTTTATAGTTTTTATTTTTCACATAATGTCTTAGAAGGTCCATTTTAATTTAGGGATAAAAAAATATACCCGTAATTTTTAATTGTACCTATTCAAATTCTTAAATGCTTAGTCCTTCTTGTCTAAAAGACATCAATTTTATGTAATAAATTATTGATTAAACCATAATATTCAGAGCAAAAGTATTCATAACATCTTTAGAAGTCAATTATATGTGTACTCACGTGGAAGCTATTCAATTGTACATACGTAGTTTGTGTTGAATATATATATATATATATATATATATATATATATATATATATATATATATATATATATATATATATATATATATATATATATATATATAGTAGTTGGGAATATATATACACAGTAGTAGTTGGGAGAATAATATATAAGTGGTTTCAGAGAAAGCTTTCAATCCGAACACAAATTTTATTACAGAGCGATATCAAAAGCTTATCCGCAAATATCAAGTGATATTAAACGTTATTAGAATTTTCTAATAAAGCTTGTATCGTTTAATAAGTGATAGATTTGATATCGAATAGTAGCTAAAATATCCTACTTTTGTCATTGCATTTAATGTAAATTCTACAGCTATAACATCACTGAAATGCATAATTAATTCCTACATTCCAATATCAGGGAAATGAATTATTTACAAATAGTAAATAAGCAGAAACATAATTTAAAATTTCTATTTAATAAAGTAATGAAATCGTATATCAGAGAGAATTACAGATTTAATATTTAATAATACTGTTTAAATACGTCAACCTTTGATCTTTTATTTGCGGATACGTCAGCATTATTAATTCCGATGCGTTTTAATAATTTATCACTTTTCAATTTCTCAGAATATTCGTTATATTTAAACATACAGTATTTGTATAGTGTGAGTAGAAGTAATCTTTACTCAATTTACTTTTATATATTAATCTAGTACAAAAATTAAGTATCAAGAATATTAAAAATTTTTAGTTATAAATTATTGTTTGTACATAGTGTTTACTTGAAATAACGTTAAAATTGAAACCTATGAAGATTGTAACAGATTTAGTATTTTTAATCCATACAAAAACGTGGTATTTATAATTAGTATAAGCTCATATTATTTAAGAAGTATTTAATTTCAACGAAGACTGTCTCTTAATATTTATTTTCTATGTCATGAAACACTGTTGACATTGGTAAAACACTTAATGACCATTTAAACATTGTTAAATTTTAATGGTTTAAGAGCTATGAATTTCATTTTAAAGAATTAAATACCTATCCTCAAACTTTCTGTAAATATACCAGGCAGTTCTGCCCAAAAATATGTTATTACTCCGAATCATTATTTACTCTTTGATATGAGATGTGTTTTACTGTATTAAAAAAAAAAAAAAAAACTCTACAATTTCTTTTTTACTGAAATTAATCATATCGACTTTATACGAAAATAAGTAAGTAAATTAGCCAACACTGTGGCAAATGTGTGGTTTACTTTACTGAATGGTCTTTCATTGACTTCTGAAGAAACATGTTTCAACAAGTACTTTTGTCATAGTCCATTTGAAATTAACTCACTTGCAATTCAATTATTATTTCAGCATATATGGTTTACATAGTTAATTCGACAGATCCAACTACGTGTATTTAGTCATCTTCTGAGCGTAACGATCAGATATGGCCGCATTAAATGCATAAACTCCACCATTTGCGTTTGTAGTGATTTTATTTGTATAAGGGACTTATGGAATATCCACGGACCAATTTAATCCGAAGGAAGAAAGAAGTCACGGAGTCACTGAGTTAGGGAGTGGATGGGGTCTAAAGAGTTAATAATAATGTCAATCATAAAAAAACCTTAGCTTTTTTTGAAATATACAGTTTTAAATCAAGTCAAGATTTTCAAAAGGTTTGTATAGTCATTAGATAGCCTGTAAAATAAATTATAGTGATTATTATGAAAATGTTAAAAACTACGTTGATACCACAGACTTAAAATATAATTTAAGGATATAGTTTATTTTAAAACTTTTTAATTTAAGTTTTATTTCCAAAAATTTGCTAAATTACCCCATTGTACGCGAAATAATATGCAGCCAATTTCTAGATTTTAACTTGAAACATACCAATTGTCCCATGCGTCTAGACATGTCCAGATATAACGAGGACATTTGGTGTCATCTACTGACATAGAAATGTTACCTTATCCCTTTTATTTGCAATTCGGCCATTGAAGTCGATAACTTTAGATTATCTTGTAAAAAGCAATATTTTTATAATAATAATAATAAATGTTACTGATTTTGGGATTTTGTGCCTATGTCTGATTTATCTAACCTTTTCTATTATCAGATGTAGGCCAGTTATTTAAATTTACAGTGGAAAAGGAAATGTTAAAAGTTTTAATGGAGGAATATTTATCTATTAAGACAGATGGGGGAGATAATAATACATAAGCTGCTAATACATATCGTATGAAGAGAGATTTCACAAAAAGCAATAAATTGAAAAAAAAAAAAAATACAGAAAAAGTCAATCTTCTTACTTCTTTAATAATATTACTCGCTATTATGACTACCGGAAATTATTGTGTATTTATTGATAGTAAGGAGTAATAATAATATTTGTTTTAGGTTTGGATATTCGTGAGGCTATGTTAAGATTGTTTTAGCTAAATATAGGCTCGAGTTAATAATTTAGAATAAAAAATGTTGAAACCAATATTAAAACTTGATTTTTACTTTTGAAGTAATTATATAACTCAATTTATACTGTTTCTGGTATTATGTGTATCTGATATATTTCAGCTTTAAGTATATCCTCCAGTTACTTAAACTGAATCTCAAGCCAATAGACAGGTATTCGGATAATAGATAGACTCTAGAAAGTGTATTGGTCCATATCAACCTAATAACTCAATTTACCTCATACTTTTAAATTTTGGTAAGTAATTGTTACAAAAATTGTGAGCGCTAAGGGTAAGAACAATTCTTAATTTAAAATTTTATATCAAATAATTTCCGAGATGTGACTAAGTAAAGTTTCCAAAATCCTAACAGAAGAAAAACTAAAATTTTGCTAAGTGTTTGATGGTCTTCCAGTCATATATAACATGAGATGTAAATGGAAAAAGGCGAATTATGATTTTGATTAAATAGTTCTTCAAAAAGTATAGTGTTAAAAATTTTCCAAACTACTTATTACTATAGTTAATCACATGGTAAAATATAAAAATAATGATGATGGTTGAATGGGTAATTTGTTTAAAACGAAATATTCATAAATATACTTTTAATTAATAACAGTACTTATTGTAAAAAACTGGTATTATTGATTAAGTTTTAACCACAAAAAAATTAATATAAAGAAGGTTAAAAAAATATTAATATATATGGTCATTAATTTTATAACACTACAAGTTGTTAAATCAGACTACAAGAAACTGCTGTGGCCTGCCTTAGGATCTGGAATGTAATACCAATGGTAAATTCTGTTGATATAATAAATCTTCAAATTGTTTCTATTACATGGTTCGAGGCTGGTTTAATATTGGTTAAAAGGAGAATTCATAACCTCCTTTCGGCCATTTTATTATCCATTACTTGTTTACTTAAGGGCTTATAAATGTATTGGCTTTATTTAATTATATATCGTACTGAGTCATAATATACTTATATCAAATACTACAGCTTTTAAGAACTACACGGAAATATAGTTGTTTGTGAGTTGCTATGTGTTGTATTCACGCTGTTCTGGTTTTGACAAACATTTTATTTATAATTAGGTGACAGAAAATGAGCTAAACCTATTCACTTTCCTGTCATCACACAATTCCTGAAGGTTGTTGTCCGTGTCAGTATTAGTATATGAGATAAGTGATTTTCTTGTGTGCAATCGTTAATGGGGTGTCGTGACTGAATGAATAATATCTCACCGTAAGGGTATTTCCATTTTATTATTTAAATTTATTACAGATATATCAGATATCAAGCTCTTTCCATAATGTGGAATATATCGTACACTTAAATAGATTCAATATGTAGAAAGAAAACTTTAACATTATTGTATCACCATTATCAACATTATGTATTTTAATCATTTTAACTAATCAAAAGTAATGAAACAAAATTAAAGCTACTAAAATTCCACTTTTACATCATAACAGTTAACTTTTATTTTATATAAGATCAGAAAAGTATAACTTTATTTATTCCTAATATTGGTTATTGTTTATGAAAGTTTAGAGCGTGTATAACGTTACGGGTAGAGTTACCAACAATAGAATTAACTAAGTGGTCAACACTCAACCCCTCTGAGAGTGTCAGACCTGTCACTGACATTGACATCACTTGGGATTGGTGCAGCTGGTCAGAGTTTCCTCTCTTGATTTCTAGAATACTCAGCCCTTTGCTACAGCAGCTTTATAAACTAGCTAAGAATTTGTATCCTTGATATGCTCTTGAAATTTCTGGTGTTTTCAACAACCACGTAACATTTGATTTCGTTTAGCACATATTATTGTTGTGTTCAATTATCAAGTTTATAATATATTTAATGTTATGTATAATAATTATAATATGAATATAAAATATACTACATAAAATCTGTGTAATAAGAACGTTGCAGTCGTCCCTTTATTTAATACAAAGGATGAATTAATGTGGTCCACATGTGAAGAACGAATCAAGTTATTCAATATAATAATTAAGTAAATTATCAAAATGAATCACATACATAACCTAAAAATACCAGGAAAAGAGAGTAGTAATGAAATCTCTCGAAAATTGCAGCATCATTGTAACGGGCTTATTACCGTTATCACGAATCGACAGCGCCAATAAGAGATAACGATCACTAGTTTCAAAGCTCCTATTAAAACTAACAACTACTTTACAGAATGCAGGTATTTCCTGTTATACTCTGAGATTAACAAGACATAGATAAGATAAACAAACATTATTTAAATTATAGGAATATTTAATAATATTTATTGTGATAGTATTTTTTTAATTGAAAGTGTGTCACCCTAACACGTATACCATTGACTAATAGTCCAAATTTAAGCAATACGCTTATAAACATATAACGTAATTTACTCTAGTTTGTTAAGAGTGTTGACATATCACAAGTTTACTGTCACAAATAAAAGACGTGCTGTAGTACACAATAATATGTCTCCTACAGAGAACAAAATACTACACGACTAGTATATAGTTTAGCATGCAAGTGTATTGAAACTCAAAATTTTCATCTTTATACACTACATGACTATATTTTGTATGTAGCCGTACAAAGAATGACATGAGTACATACATAAAGATGACTAACTTTCTTTTATTATTGTATAAATTTATTCGATATAATTTTTTAAAATATAATATTTGAGTTTCCTTTGACTTTTTACGATTCTGAGTCACAATCCATGCTAGTACTTCCATATTATGTACTATTCTTAAATATACTTTTGTATTATTTTGGCTGAGGTTTGTGAACTATATTGTTCTTGCGGCCGGAAAGCATTATATTCTGTCTGTTAGTTTTCAAAAAGATTCGAAAACTACTGACCAATAGACCTGAGGTTTTTGAACCCATAGACATGAACCTTCGTTTATATATATACAAGCAACACTGAGGTCGATGACCGGGCATGTTCCTCCATAGAATTTACCTGGGTGTTAGAAAATATTGTACGTTGGTTATGTAGTAGCTTATATGTAGTTTACTCGTACAGCAACAAATAAAATACAAAACAAAGTGAAACACCGATCTTAAAATTAGGTACAAGGTCTTTATTTCAGCACACTCTTGCATTGCAAATAGGTACACTGCAACTTTGGTTATTTAAGCACCGCACTTTACCTGACTAGTGTAAAAGAATTTAAACGATTATTTGTAAAATAATATTATAACATTTTACTCGTCACAGCTTACGTTTTCTCATATAATTAGTATGATTTCTTTCATTAGGTAAAATGCAACTATAATTTAATCGATAATATAAAACACCATTTTATATATTTTTCATAACACATTACGATAATAAAATCAGTAATTAATTTTATCACCATTGATTTATATCAAAGTAGGAAAATGTTTTTAAAATATCTTATTTAGGTGGAATATGTTCTTTAACTCAGTAACCAAAACAAACAATATTATTTGCTATACTAAACATATCGTAATATTTAACAATAAAAAAAACCAGTAATAAATACAGGATGTATCAAAAATGTTGGACAGGTTATGAATTTTCAGATTCTGTACGAAATTCTAAACAAAAAAGGAGGAATAAAGTTTTTTATCTAATTTTAACTCTGTTTAGCAAGTATAGACCACATTGGTTTTTATATTAAAACAATTTAACCTTTGTTGTTATCTTTACGATTGTTACACAACTCAATAAACGGGTCCATGACAAGAGGGATAATATGATAAAAAATGTGTTAAAGTATAGTTGTATTATTTTGAAAATGGCTGCCCTTTATTTTATGTTTTATGAAATATCTAATAAATTACTGTTTTTATCAAAACATTATAAGATACATCAAAGTTTTGAAACAACGCTATATATTAAAAAAGGATACCTTATTCTAAAAAAATCTGATATGACATAAATATTTTATGGAAATTTTCGTATTACACATGCAAAATAAATAGCCCATAATTTTACGGGATTTGAATTGCTGTTAAGCAAATCCTTTCTTATTTAATTTAAATGCAATTATTTTTGCTTGTAAGATTAGTTTGATATTGATAGTGTAGTGGGATCCGTGTAGGGGTTTTAATTACAGTAACAGCTGATATAAAAACAGCCGTTCAAATACTGTCAAATTCTGCAAATTAGATATTTTATAAAACAAAAATAAATGGCCATTTTTATAATATTCTAAAACTAATGTAAACATATTTTTTCACATATAATAGCTTCTGAAATGGATATATTTACCAAAATTTGTAACAATTTTCATAAAGACAAGTATAAAGATAAATTTTGTTTAAAAAAAATTATAAAATGTAATATAGCTGTTAAACGAAGAATGTTGCAAACAATATTCTTTATTTTTAGCTTAGAATTACACATAGAATCTTAAACTTCATAGCCAGACAACTTTTATGTTACACCCTGCATATAACAAATGTTATATTTAATTGCCTCAAGAAAGAAAGCGAAATCCCTCGGAAATTGGGTTGTTAAATGTATAAAAACGTAAGAGGTAAGGGGAATCCAAAGAGAGTATTAGTGTATCTGATAGTTTGAGACTGCTTGCCGTCTCAGTACAAGCTAAGTCATTACTTACTTCCATTCACTAGGATTATAAACATACCAGTTGCTAATGCTTGTATAAGTTGACTACTTATTTGTCCTCCCCCTCCCTGACTATCTTTATTCCACCTACCATTGAGTTCTAACACTAAGTATAAAATTATTGCCATTTTTTTATCAATGTATCAACGAATAGAACCTTATCTGTAATATCTTTTTATTAGAAACAAATTACTAAAAAATAATTTAATTTTAGTATTTTTAGAGCGTATTATGTATTTACAGAATATACGATAAATTCACACATTTTGAAAATTATAACTCATCCTCAAATCTCTGTCGTCATCAACATGGAACCCAAAAATTTTAAGAACTTACATTTTTAGTAATTTTTTTAAGTAACTTACATATAATATTAAAAAATATACTTTATTTTAAAAACAAAAAAGCATATATTTTTATTCTAAAGAGACAATGCGTGATTGATTGTTTAACCATTGTTTAAAAGTTTTCTCCTACATTATTAGTGTATTATTTTTATTTTAATACTAAAGCTATTCTAGATCTACGTTATAATTTTCTATAGATTTTCAGAAATGAAATAAATGTAAACTAACAATAATTTACCTTTTAAAAATACATAATGTACGTAATGTAACTCATGATAGTTAGAAGCATGAGTAGATTTACAAATAGGGGAAACATGAGTTTTTATCCCCAATATCGGGGTGAGATCCTCATGACTTAGAACTACCCAATAAGAGCGTACATTCCGAGCCGCCTTCAATAGCCATGTATTTTACTGCAGACAGCTCCCTAGCAATAAGCACGTACTCCTATAGCTGAAACTTGTCCTTATTTATTCCCGTTTCTTTTCTTTTGTAAAACTGAACGTGGCAAAATTATTCTCACGATTGATTTATCTTTGAAAATACTTTTTATTGTTATACACATTTTATTCATTTTATGTGACATTTTCATAAGCTACTTATACAAATAGGCTCTGGAGATTAAGTTTGGTTACCTTTACTACTTACACGGTCTTTAGAATTTGTTGCAGTTTTAACATAATTTAAACCAAAGAGATTCCCTGGTCGACTTTGGGAAGTAATATCGTTAACACGTAACATTTTTTCGCAAAGTAGTTTATTTTATATTTAGGATATTAAGATTTAATTAATCAACTATGAGTGTTACATTAAAATATTAACGTTAAAAGTATATATGTAACAATATGTCATCTAATATGTCAATTTAAACATATCTTGTTCAGGATTAGTTGTTAAAAAACTAAAAAATAGTGCTATTATGGTGTACGTCTGTATTTGGATGTGATTGTTTTGTTCTTTTAAACATATGTTTATTTTATTTATGATATATCATGGTTATCATGACACAATACTTTTTTTGTTTTCATGCCGGTATTGCCTCATTTCAGAACACCAAAAAGTGTGGCATACAGTTTTCCATAATGTTTTCATGCCCACACTTTTTGAAAGAGTTTTGAATTTCCAAATCTAATACCTGTAAAGGATAATATTAACAGGAAATGAACATCGTTCTGTATCGTGTAGTTTGAATAGTTACCTGAAAACCTTATTACGTTTATTGGATTTTTTGTGTTGCTGAAAGGATTATCTTGGTTTATGGTTCTTGGAATACCTCATTGTTATGAAACTAGGACAGAAATACCATACCATACCATAGTAATGCCAATAATATCTGGATACAAATATTAAAGCAAGAAAAGGATGTTTTCTAGTGCATGTATGCATTTAGGAATATACTGGGAGCCGAGAACTTATTTGTTATTTATATGCAAAAAATAGACCATCAGCCTCAGATTGGTTACAAATAAGAAATTATATTTTTTTCTCATATATTATTTCTATTTTTCTTACACTTAAATTTAAATAAACTTGTGTCGTCACACAAGTAAATAAATCAACTTCAACTAATCATACACAGAACATTAGCAATTACTGCACGTTGACCTGTTCGACTGCAGGCCAAATTATCTTGCTGCATGACGATAGTATAACTATTATGTATGTTCTAACGGTCGGTTTAAAATGTAACAAGTTATAAACTTATTATTTGAGAAAAACTGTCTCTTATCTAGTTTGAGCTTGATAATGTAACGTCATTAACTTATTTTTATAGTAAGCAATAATTTTGTAATTCCTCATGTTATGATAATCATAAACATAGATGTGTTAAAGTTAATCTTATTCTTGTTAGGAAAAACAAAAGTCTTAATTTACCAACCAAAAACCAAACTATCAGATAAAACACTAATATACACTTTTAAATTATTCCAATTGCTAAGGAGAGTTATGTTAACCTAAAATTAATAACGCAATGATATTCTTAAAATATTATTTGAAATATACAATACCTCACCGACGGTTTTCTTATAGTCTATTATATTATACTCATTAATGGCATTTTATATTCAGTCTGAGGCATTATCACTTCTTGAAGGTTGAATGGACACAACAGATAATTATGACTGTTTCGGTAATAATAGAAATTTAATACAGAGAGGTAAAGAAAGATTGAAAGAGTGGATGATGATTTGTTATGGACGTCCCCCACATGCCTACCTAACTATAAAAACTGCACGTAGAGCACAAAAAACTAGCGTACTGATAGACTTAAAAACGAAGATAGTTTTTAAAATACTCTATACCTCACAGTTTTTTTATTGATATTCCATTGGATTAAATCACTAATGTTTTGGTATTGTAATATTCAGCCTTTCATTCACATTAATTTATAAACTTTGAATGAACACTACAGCTATACTGTAACTGGTTAGTTATCTGTAAATATAAGACAGAGAAGTAAAGAAAGTGAAAAGATTGAATAATGCACTGTTATGAACTTCCCCACGTTCCCACTACAGTTACAATTATGATTTAGTACTTCCACATAGGCTTTCTCTGTTCTGCAGAGTAATATACTGTACAAGTTACTTAGATAATATTAGAACCTGTGCAAATGTTTTTTGTCATTTTTATATAAACACAAAGTTATAAACATTTATAAAATATGTTTGTAAATGAATTATTTTAATATTGACAATTTAAGTATTTGAAAATCCTTGAAACCAAAAAGTTAATAACCAAAAACAATGATATAATTCAAAATATTCTGTTTTAATTTTAATTTATTATACCTCAATATTACCAGTGATATTTTTCTTAAATCTGAGTAAGCAATAACTGGCACTAAAAAGAAAACTATTTTCTCTATTTAATACTATAAGCTAATTTTTGTCATTCGCATAACTGATTATAAGTCTCTAAATTGTACTTAATTGTGAAATGAATATATGTATTGTAAGGCTAGTGGTCCGATTTAACTCGTTATTAATCCAAAATATTTAGTCATCCGAAAAATGTTAAATAATTAGTACGAAGTAGTACAAATGTTCACAGTATCTTGACATCTGGATAAACCTCTTGCTTCGAAAGCTTGCTACAATTCTGAAAATATATAAAAATCAATACAAATGTCTGAACAAGTATCTATATTAATTGATTTGATTTAAAACACGAAACATTTGAATAGAAAAAAGGCTCTAAACTAATAAAAAAATAAATTTGAGATCAAACAGTAAGAGAAAAGTTACGTTATGAATCGATGTTTAAATCCTCTGATAGATACAACTTTGTGACGAGAGTGAAAGAAGCAAACATGCACTACCTCCGGACATGAATAACACATTTAACTTAGTTTCATCTTCGCACTCCATTGAGTTGTTCAGACATTTTAGACTGTTATACGTGTTAAACTCTTCTTTTTCTCAGTTACATGGAGATTTGAAGGGAATAATTAAGGATGTTTTTAATTGAATGAGGTTGCAAGCCACATATATAAAGTGGATTATTTTGAATTTTTAAATATATATACTAAACATACTTTCGATGTATTATTAAAAACCTAATGGTTTAAACATTCTTATGTCTATGGAAAATTACGTGTGATTTTCAAAATAATCCATTAATAATTGGTTCCCATAATATTGGAAAAATCCTACGTTTTTACAATGATTGATATCTTAATCCGTTAGAATACATCCAGGCGTATTAGGATTTAATTTACATCCTATAAGTTCTTACATACAATTAGGTGCTCATAGTAATAAGAATTTTATGATAATAAATACATTACGTAACAATTAATACGCCTTTAATAATTATAATAGCCTCATTGACTATATAATGTCTCTGAATGTAAACTTTACACATTTGTTGTTTAAAGAATGAAAAAAAAACTTATTTATTCAATAATGTGGCGTTCAAAATTTGCTTTAAGGTTTAGATGAATGCAAATAGTTACCAGAAGCTTATTAACGTGACATTATAAGTGTATTATGGTTTATATGTTTTTAAATTATGAAGAGCGTAGATTTATGAAGGAAAGCTTGAATATGCTGTCAAACAAAAAATATAATCTATAAGTAACGTTAATTATTGGAATGAAATACTGAAGTATATACTTTATATTATTATATTACACATTACAATTATAATCTTTTCCCAGTAAAAAAAAACTTTTCCGCCTACATTTGAAAAGGGTTTTGGAAGTTACGTCTATTTTTTACAATAGTACGACGCTTTGAACCTGTTAACAATGATGAATTAATAATTTTGTTAAGCACTAACTACTCCTGAGAGAAATGCTATACTACTTCAAGTTTTATCTAAGTAAAAACTTGCAGGTAAGAACAATTATTACTCTAGTTTTGTCTGAACCTTAGGGCAGGTTACGTAAATTATGCTACTGGTTTTTTGTAAATAAACTAGCCCTAGTATTTATTTATTCCTGCTTTGTTAACTCTTTACATTAAACTATTGTATATAAGTATTTGATAACAAAGTTTAATATTCATGTTAACTTTGAAAAAATTGAAATTATATGAATGCACCTATTTGTCTTGTGTCAAAAGATGTAACCTCTGTTTTAATAACACTATTTTAGCCGTTCGGGAACACACACATGAGTATTTACGTGTGTGTATTCACATATATACGTGTGTCAAGTAACAGGCTTCGCTAAAATTGCCTGCAACATTTCAGATGTAAAGCTAATTTAATTCTCAAAATTTCCTATACAAGAATTTGCTATACAAACAATTATAATTAAAAGAAATTTTCAACTCCCTCGGCGAACGATGGAACAGGTTTCAGCTATGAATTCAAATTCACAATTGTCGAAATCATTCCTAAACATTTCAAAATTATGTTCAAAGCTAAATTTTACGTCTGTAGATTAAATCTTTTCAAGATATATTTTCATATGATACAATCATATATTTTTCATTAATCAGGGTTTAATAGTAGTTATTAAATAATACTGTATAAGTTCAATGAAGTAGTAATAAAATATTACTTTACGTAATTATACTTTTAGTAGGAAAGCTTACTTCCCCTAAAGCTGGAAGATATATTGTGAATTTCATAAGTCTAAAAGATTACAGAATTTAAATAATACCTTGATATTTTACACTTTAACTGTATTAAAAATATTTCTTATAGATAAACTTAATTTACAATGTTTGCACCGATATAAATTTTATTTGTCTGATAAACTGGTATTTTCGCACATAGTGTATGTTAGTTTGTTAATACATAATTATTACAACTGATTTTAAATCAGTAAATGTAAATTGTAAATCATAATAGAACACCTTTCATATACATTCCTGTTCGCCGTAAAAAAATTTAAAAATTTGCATTTTCCAGATACCAGGGAAATATAGAAAGCGGTTTCTAGTATAATGTTTATAATTCTTGCAAGTAGTCATAATACAACTGATTTTCTCGTACAACAAGAAACACATTTATAATATTATCTCAAGCAATTATTCCAAGTGTTCATAATTTAAAGCTTCCCAGTTTTATAATATACTTACATGTCATATTATAATATATAATCGCTATATAACCAAATTTGAAGAAGTTAATAATTTCAACTATTAGCAGCTCACCAAATAATATTTTACAACGATAAATATTATAAATCTATTCTAAATTAATTTGAAATTTGTCAAATAAATTCCAATTTCTAAACCAAAATCTAAAGAGGTTCTGCAAAATGACAAATTTTATTTTATCAGAGTATTTCAGTATTTTGATTTTCTGTTTTTTTTTCTTCGATTAAGATTTTTTGAAATTAGTCTAATCTACGATCTCGAAAAGTGCATAATAAAAAAAATTTTTCAATCATATCGTTGGTAAACGGGATGGAACAATGTAAGGTTAATCAAATTATTTTACATCGATGGTAATTGAGAAAGATATTGGCCACAAGGTTTAACTATCTAGTCGTCATTACGTTGGAAAATGGTAATCACATTTGGCTTTTGGAGTTTGTTGGAGACACTAAATATTCTGTAGGTATATTTAGTAAAAAAACACGTGGCATGTAAGTTTTTCAATTTAGCTATTATTTTTTTCTCTAAAGCAAATTGGTATCATAACATAATATTAATTATGGTTTAACAGTATTTAGATTATAGATATTGAATGATTGAGACGTCTTTACAAAAATAAAATTATTATTCTGAGAAAGCACATGAATTGCAATTCCAAAACCACAAAAATCAACTTGAAGTCGTTTTAAATCATAATATTAGCCTAATTGGATTGCTTGTTATATTAAGTATATTGGATAAATTGTAATCTCATTATTAATACCTATGAAATACGTGTTAAGTTTTCTCCACATATTAGGCAGGATGAAGTAAGATTTTTCCTGATATAATGATAATGTATAGTATTCTTATCTTTTTTATTCTTTCGCGTTAAAAAAATTGTGGTTTTGAGTATTACGGTTATTTAATAGGAGAAACTAATGTCACAATGCAAGATGTCAGAATAATAAAGTTCTATAGACAAGAACAATCTTCTTGTTTTGTCGACTTGTCTTGCAGTTGCTTTCTTTAGATGTTAGATGCAAAAATGTTATGTTATTAAAATTGAAAGGGAAGTGAAAGGTGTTCACGTTTGATACAATTAGCTAGCGTTATTCATTTAATAAAAAGTAAAAATGACGATATATATAAATATATATGTATAAAATTTAGTGCAAAACCTACTCTTAATAACTCTGTGTTAAAAATTGAAAAAAAGTTAACATTGGTCCATTAGGAGTTACTCTACGGATGTGTTCTGCTTAAAGCCTCGCTGATCAAAAACGTGAGTATGTTTACCTTGTAACATATAACATCTGCAGACGGGGAGTCTAAATAAAGCTTTTTTCTTAAGATGTATACGCGCGCGCGCGCGCGCGCGTGCGTGTGTGTGTGTGTGTGTGTGTGTGTGTGTGTGTGTGTGTGTGTGTGTGTGTGTGTGTGTGTGTGTGTGTGTGTGTGTGTGTGTGTGTGTAATCTTTGCTTGCACTGTAAAGAAGGTATACATCTTAAGAAAAAAGCTTTATTTAGACTACCCGTCTGCAGATGTTTTATGTTACAAGGTAAACATACTCACGTTTTTGATCAGCGAGGCTTTAAGCAGAACACATCCGTAGAGTAACTCCTAATGAACCAATGATAACTTTTTTCAATTTCAACACAGAGTTATTAAGAGTAGGTTTTGCACTAAATTTCAATCCTATATATTAGTTTATTTTACAAATGACCGTAAAACCATATTTATTTCAAGGAACTTCCAGAATCCCTTGGGCCTGGTTGAGTATGAATTAATAACATGTCCTTGCAATTAGCATTCCTCACGGCATAGTATAGTAAAACTATATACATTAAATTTAGACCCGTGCTAAATATTAGTATGTGTGCAAACTCTCTCTATACCATACGTTTAAACATACCTTTGATGCTTGTCCTCCCAAAAGTAATATTAACATTTTAATTGTTTTGTTTGAATTTGCTGTATAAAATAAATAAACTAAGCAAAATATACATAATAAACTGCACCTTATTCTCAGAGTATTCAATTTTCACTAATCATTATCACTTATTTAAACTATTATTATTATTATTAGTTTATAATTTAATAACCCTTTGTTGGCGTCATACCCACTTTATTAACGCCCTGACAATTTAATCAGCGTGATACATAGTTCCATTGTGTGGAAATTACATTATACGTAAATCATGTCATCATTGTGCTGATAAGATACACGTATTAATTACAGGTGACTGATTACACTGGACCGTCCCGGGAGCCATCAATAGATTGATTGCCACTGCTCGATAGATTACAGATAGATTACATATTGTGCACTTATCAATCTGTTATCTGCTGCTAAAAGAATTTAAACACAAATTCCAGCACAGCAAACAGTTTTACATACCTCTTTGAGTGATATTAATCCAAACAATACTTCACATAACGTAGCTATGTCGGAAAGGGTTGTTACAGTGTAAATATTGAGTTAAGCTCCAGTTTGTTTTCCTCTTAGTTGTAGTTTCTGGATTCTGCTCTGTGATAATATCAGATTGAGCTATACTCACTATTCAGTTTGTCAGTTCGTAAAGTGTTCAGATAAACCGGAAGTTCCTGGTGCCGATCAGGAAGTCGGGAACGGTTTATAAAATGGACATGGCAAATAAAGTACACCTACATATTTGCACACTTAATGTATAAAAACACCTAAAAATAGTGAAGTGGTTTCCACTAAAAGCGTCGGGAGCGGTTTATGGAATAAACATGACAAATCAAGTTACATCTACATATTTGCATACTTTAATGTGTTATAAGTATAGAAATGTGCTTCAAAATAGTTAAGTGGTTTCCGCCATAAATATTTCAAGAATGCACAATATTAAGCACCAAAAGTCTTTTATAGTAGATTATATTATATTTAATAGGATTATAAACGTCAACCAAAACTGCCAATTACTGGTAATATCAGATTTTACAAACAGTTTTAAACAAGTTGCAGCGAACTGTACAGTTCATAACTGGCTTCAAACGATTATGATTGTCAGCTTAGAAGTTGTTAGTTAACCGTCTGAGATTAGTCGGAACAATAACTTCCCTAGATTGCGACAAAGGGATTCATTTTAACTGAGAGAACAGCGATCTCATTGTGTTGGTAATGAGGTAACTTGGAAACTCTGGAGTTTTAAAGGACAATTAGCGCAGTGAATGTTGATAGAACTACCAGAAATAAAGTTTTCACATAATTCCTAAGGAACGCCAATCATCTTAATTACACAGCTATGATGTATACTGTTACATAGCTTATACCTCCCACTTTGCACAAGCATGCCTGAATAAATGTTTACACTTAACGTGCCTACAACACTCTCCGGAACTGATCATTGATGCTATGCGATGAACTAGTTTTAAACAGTGTAGTTACCTTTCTAACCGAATTAAAATTAAATAGACCCAGCAGGGATCACTTCTGTCTGGTTTATACCTACCAGTTGAACCCACCACTGGGCACAGCAAAAACCGATGTGCAACTTCAATCTGGGCAACCTTATGGATGTCCAGTAGCGGCACATCACTAACCGCAAATGTTGAGATTCTGGGGTTCATGGGCAATTCGATAGGTCTAGTCTACTGTGGAAGATGACTGTTGGAGTTGGTGGGGTTTGTTCCCTTACCTCAGAGGTTCTTGTTAACCTCAACAAGGGTGTGCCACCCCCTGCCTACTTTGACTGGAGAGGCTGGTTCAGAGCTGGCCTCCCCTTCTTCCGGGATGACTTTGAGATGTAGTGCCCTAATTCTTCCTCACGGATCTCGATAGGAGGCGGCCCCTACTCCCTAACCTTACCCATCCTGAATATCCTATCACTCCGGAAGCAGCGCAAAGGTTCTTAGAGGACTAAGTGCAATTGATAAGCTTCTTGTCCTAAGAGAACAAAAAAATATATATATATGCAGTAGTTAAAACACATGCTAATTTTTAAACTCTTTGCTTTAACATTGAGGTTATTCATTAGGATTTATTCACAAGTCGCGATTTCCATGGTTAATGCATTGTTAAACGTACACTGGTATTAAGAAACAATGTGGATCTACACGTATAGGGTTAATACATAATTAATGAAATCCTCCCCTGGCGTGTCGTAAAGTTTAAAAAAGAAAAAAATAGTGGTAGGGGTGCGTTGATCATTACTAAAAGATGGTTATCGTGCTAACTCTTGCTCATGCCCACAGATTTATTTGTATTTATATTATTATAAGGTTTTTCTTTAATAAGATGGGTTCTCAAACTGATTCTTTCCTAAATTTACTAAATGGTCTTTATGTATTTTTCTGAATTCATGTTCATGTTATGCGATATTCTTACTTGTCTGTTGTGCTTACGTAACAAGCTGTAGTAATAAAATAAAATACCAGATATAAGTTATAATTATTAATAACATTGTAACCTGGACTTAATAACGGAAAATTAAATAAGTAACCTAATAAAATTTTCACAATGGAATAGAAATTAATTAATAATTTACTTGAAACATAAGCCATAAACCCATTTACCGATTCTTACTTTAAATATGTGAATAATATGAATTTATTTATTATATTTATAACACAATTTTCGTTATTATTTGAATGTCTTGTAACCTTGTATTATCTCGTGACGTTGTAAGGATTAATAGTATAACAATTAAAGCATCTAAAAACTTGAGTTTGTTACTGTTAAAATATTAAGACCATAATTTATTGATTTACTACCGGTCTAGCCGGCCTAGTGTTTTTATTTAGACGGTTGCATGACCATTCTGTGTGTTGCATTTAATGGAATATCCAGCATTTAATGTCAGGCTTGACTTTACTTTAATATCTGTGTCGTTGTTAAGTGGAAATCACGCAGAGACCCATGAGGATGGGTTTGAAAGAAAAAATAAAATTAATGTATTTCGTATGCTATTTTGTAAATGTATTACGTTATCCTCCCTTTTCTTGTCAGCAATCTACCTACTTAGTTACTTAAAAATATTGACTTTATTTACAATTATAATAATAATTTACAATGCAATTAACTGTATTACGTAGCTCTTACTATTCTCACATTCAATCCTTTCAGTATTGAAGTTACCAAATCTGTTTGCACTAAATAATTAATAAAAGCTTGAACACAAATATAATACAAGTAAATCAATTAGTAATTACAAAGCAATCTGTTTATAAACCAAGCCTGACTTCATCCAATACTACAATCAAAGATGACTCACGTCTTCAGAAACAGTTTTTCTTCCTGTGTTATACTTTTGTGAATAAGGTCTTTTATGAGCAATCATATTATTTGTATGCCAATGTCATTAAAAAAAATGATTTGTATGCACAATCACATAATTACTTTAGGTCAATAATTTATTTTCATAATTTAACTTAACCTTAGTACCTGAAGATGAATTCCCAGAATTCGAAATGTAAATAGTATGAAAATAAAAAGTTTAAAAAGTGTTGAAAGTTTTATAATTATATACATATTTATCAAACACTTTTCGAGGATACATCTCTAATATTAATAGTTTATATGTTCATCAGTATTAATAGTTACATATTCGGATACTAAGCTTTAACACGTTTAATCGTCTGAATTTATATTCGTATTACATTATTGATAATATTTCCAAAAAAATTAATGATTTATTATTTATCACATATTAAATGCTGGTATAATGAAGTGTTGCATTAATTTCAATAAAGTTATTTATTCCGTAATATTATTTTCGATGTGTAATGAAATATGTATCGAGATATTGTATTATAAAACATACACCAACTTGGTACTTTAGTGTCCCTACTTTGACCTATGTACATTTGTGATCTTTCAGATAAACCATTTTCATTCTAAGAGTTATGCTAATAACAGATATCCTTCACAAGAGTCTAACACGGGAAGTGAAAACTCGCTTCTGTAGACGTGACCGGAAAGCCTTCCTTGATCAGGTTATTGGATGAAGTCAGGTTTCGTTTATAAACAGTTTGTTCGTCACTTTCTACTTAATTTATTTGGTTTATATGTGCTGTGTTTAATGTTTCAGTAATTACTTAACAATACAGATTTATAACTTAAAATTTAGAAACAATTAAATAGTAAATAAACAAAAGCTATGTAATTTGACGTTCTTAACTCAGTGAGATACAGCAAATGACCAGAATTAGTAGTGACTTATTATTGCCGCTTGCCAGACAGCGGGGTGTTCCTCAAGGAAGCTGTATTGGTCCAATTTTGTTCAATCTGTACACTTCTGACTTTTCCAGGTGTGTGCAGTTTTGTATACCCCATTTATTGCCAGCTGCACTTGTCTTATGACCCGGACAGGTTGGGTGAGGATATCGGTCGAATTAACACTCGTTTACTTAGTGTGGGTCTGTGGTCGGTGACTAATAAACTTCAGCTCAAAACAGACAAGTGCACAGTTCTTTATGTAGCCCCACACACTAGTTTACCGACCCTCGGCGAGACTAATATACAGATCAGGCAGTGTGGCAGTAGTCTGGCAGTGTGTGTTAAAGTGAAAACTTTTGTGGTCTCACACACACACACACACACACACACACACACACACACGCACGCACGCACGCACGCACGCACGCACGCACGCACGCACGCACGCACGCACGCACGCACGCACGCACGCACGCACGCACGCACGCACGCACACACCAACACACACACACACACACACACACACACACACAATTTTATGTATTGAAATAAATAACATCAGGTAAACAGCTTTTATATTTTGTGCGATTTTATTCATAAAACTTCAGGAAGCATAACATGAGAATATAAAAACAAGAACAAAACACAACTAGTCATAAAATAGCTACACACACCTGAACGCAAAACTAAAAAACTCAATTAGCCAAATTCTTTATCGATCATACACAAGGAATTCAGAAAAAATTACATTTAGCTTAAATTTAAATGGGTTAGGCCAATAGATTTTACCTGATCTGCTTATTAGAGATTTTTAGATTTTATCTTATTTTAATTTCTTATTTAATTCCTGAAGGTTCACAACAGTCTTCAATTTTGTCTTTTTGTGCTCAAAAGGATATTTTGGCAATGGCTTTTCGTTGTATTTATGAATAATATAAAATCTGTATCCTGAGATTTTGACTCTAAGGTGGTTAGATGTTTGTCCAATGCATTGATTATTGAAAAATTTATAAAAAATTTGATAAATTAAATTGTTATTCTGCCAATGATGGAATATGTTAAACCAATTACGACATTATTGAATTCCCTTTTTTTTTATTTTTTAGGAACTGCAACGTTTTAAGTTGCACGTTTCACATCCGTTATAAACTGGTTATTGTACTTTAGCTAACTAGGTTCACAAATTTATTCTTCATATTTGGAGGTACGCATAATATTATAGATGCTATAACAATAAAAATTTGGGTATATGGAGAAGAAATAATACGTTATGCCAATTTTAATAATACTGTTAATTCTTTATAGTCTAGGAAAACATTGTGTAATACACTTTGGTTCTGTTTTATAATTGAAGCTACTTTAGTTGATAGTTCTCTTTGTTAATACGTTGTTTTTTAATTTTTCTATGGATATACAGATTTTTAATTTTGCTACACCAATCAATATATTTCTGAAATAGTATTATTATAGATTAGTAGAATATTGATGAAAGTTTTAAAAATTTGTATTCCTATTACATTATTGATTATAATATTTCCTCAAAACTTAAAGATTTATTATTCATCACATATTAAATGCAGTGTAACATTCATTTAAATAAAGTTATTTATTCCCTAATATTATTTTCGATGTTTAAATGAAGTATGTTTCGAGATATTTTATCATAAAACATATCCTAACTTTGTACTTTAGTGTCCCTACTTTGACCTATGTAAATTTGTGATCTTCCAGATAAACCTTGTTCATTCTAAGACGAATGCTAATAACAGATATCATTCACAAGAGTCTAACACGGGAAGTAAAAACTCGCTTCTGTAGACGTGACCGGAAAGCCTTCCTTGATCAGGTTATTGGATGAAGTCAGGCTTGGTTTACAAACAGTTTGGTCGTCATTTCCTACTTCGTTTATTTGTTTTATATGTGCTGTGTTTCAGTATTTACTTAACAATAAAGGTTTATAAATTAAAATGTAGAAACAATTAAATAGTGAATAAACAGAAAGCTATGTTATATAGGCAACTGCTTAGTGTAGATTATTTCTAACTATTGGTAATGATTTTAAATTATTTTTTAGGTTAGATTTTTATAAGAAGTCTATTGGTATGGTAAACATATGGTCAAGTTATTTTTAATGGCAAATGCTATGTTTAATATTCTAAACAAAATGTTATCATGTGTTTCTTTTTCAATAATTAGACATTAAAGATAAATTAAATTTATCTGAGCTGACATTGGATGTTATAATACATCTTTCTACGACACACAAAATGGTAATATAATGTTATATAATAAAACAGTACGCCGGTAATTACTAAGTAAAGTATGACATTTAAACTTTGTCCTAATTGTATTAGTACCAAACGGAAATATATATATATATATATATATATATATATATATATATATATATATATATATATATACTTAAAATATTATACCTACCATTAGTGATTACACGTCCAGGTTACAAAACATTAAAAACAACCTTAACCATAAAAATATTTAGGAAAGTCTCGATCGTCTACAACCCTCTGATTAGAGCCTGAAGCTAGAACTTTCGTCATAGTATGCACATCATTAAATCCCATCGTAAGTTATTAATGCACATACATATCAATGGCTTGTACAGAGTAGGAAATTATTAATTGTGTTTACAACTTCTCAACATTACTTCAAACACACATATACTTAGAGTTAATTAATCAGTTTCAGTGGCTGTTGTAGGTTTGGTAAGCGTAAACATTTATTCAGGCACGCTTGTGCATAGTGAGCAAGAAATGCTGTGTAACGTTGCTCCCTATACATATCTGTGTAATGACACTCTGTCTAAGTATGCTGAGAATAAATGGTAGCCCTGTAAAAAGGTTTTATCGTGGTTTAAGTAATGTCTATAGTATTAAGAAAAATGTAAATATAAATTTAGAGGCCTCGCATTTGTTGAAGAACTCTTAAAGATTCTATGAACATTTTTGTTCAAGGTCTTTCATCAACATTTTATTTTATACTTAGGGCTTAAGGTACTCATAAAGGAATGTCAGAATTTCGAAATATAAAATTAAATAATAATATAAAAAATAGTTTTGGTTAAATTTTGTCCTTTTTGGCCTTGGCTGATATTCAAGTAACATTATAAACTGAACATTGTGCAGTTAAATTAAAAACTAATCATACAAAAACCATTTTTATTCCTACAAAAATGTAATCAAGAAATCGCAATATACGAGCTATTAATTTATACATTGTTGGCTGCAAAAGATAAGTAGACTATTGTAATGGACTTTTAACATTATTAGGTCAAATGTCTTATATTACACATATGATACTATTAAAAAAAACATAATTTATATTTGTTTTTCCTTTTTTCCACATATAGTGATACCAAAACACTTATTAGCATGTAGTTAAACTTACAGTATTGCATTATTATTAGAAGACTATTTCAAGATTTCATAATATGATTTACTTATTTAAAGGTAGTTGATACAAATATCATTAAATACCTGTCATTGTATGCTATTAATTCATTTACATAAAAAAAATAAGCGGACAATATATAATCTATTGGTAATATATTGAACAGTACCAATCAGTCCATTGATGTCGCCAGGGATGGTTCAGTGTAATCAGTCAGCTGTAATTAATATCTTATCAGCACAATCACGTTCTTTGAATAAGGTGAATTCCGCACAATGTAACTATATAAACCATTAAACTGTCCAGTTAGGGCATTATTAAGGCACATGAAATGATTGTCTATTCGGCTAAGTAGGAATAATAAAATTATATTTTGAAACAATGGAACTATTATTAACTTATTTATATTTTATGTTCTGTATACTATAAATATATTTAGTTTTTAAATTTATAAATAGACATATGCTTTTCATAAAACCTTTCACTCTTTTAACTGCAACATAGATAAAAGTTTTGATTTAATACTAATTTTTGACGTCACAATATTTTAACGAAATGGGTTCCAAGCTGGCTAACAAAGTTATTCAATATATGTATGATACTTGTTTGAAATAAGTTGTAGCCTAGTAAAAGAAAGAGGTAATGCTTTGGTGTAAACCAAGACTATATTCTAAATCACGAGGCGATTTTACCCTTCCCTGGTGGGAAGTTTTAACTTATTTCAGAAATTCTTTCCCATAAGGTTCTATACACAATGTCTAAAACAGTGAACGTTATTTGGCTCTTGGGTGACGTTGTGGGGAATATTTAAGCAATTGCTATCACGTGGAATACTTTATACATATTTTGTAAACCTAATTTATGAAATAATACGTCTGTAAGAAAATTTCACATAAATTCTTTTAGCATTGAGAATCTATATAAGATTTTGAAGGTGTATTTTCTTACATTTTCATTATTGGAGATAGCATAGTTAAAAGGCTTGTTTTGTTTTTTTATCATGGATATTAAGAAAGGTAAACAATAAAATAATACTTATTTATTAGTAATACTAACTTTTAATTTGTTATTGTAATGAATTTTATGAATAGGGAGGAAAGCTATTCCCCAACCTAAAAATTTCGGAGTGGTCCTTGTTGTCGAAAATAAATTTAACTTAGTTATTTTTATGAAATCAAACTTTTTGAACTAAATTTTTCAACAGAATAAAATCATATTTTTGAATAATATATGAAATCTCTATATACATATTTTTGTTTTATAAAAAATATACATTTATAACAATATATACAATACTAGAGAAAAGTCATCGATTTAATTTTATTTATCTGAGTATGACTAATCCTCACTTCACACTTGTTTAAAACCTGTTGAAGTAAACCGTCTCTAACCTCTTTCCATCTCCATACAAATCAACACAGAGAAGAATGTGATACACTAAGTAGAACTCAATGTCTGCAAAAACTTGACGCAGCGCGAAGTAAAAACTAAGTTAAATGTATTATTCATGTCCGGAGGTAATGCATGTTTGCCTCTTTCACTATTTGTCAGTCACAGCACAAAGTTGTACCTTTCAGAGGATTGTAACTTTGATTCATACCGTAACTTTTCTTTTACATTTTGATCTCAGATTACTTGTTCCAGTCGATTCAGATTTTTTTAATAATTATTTGAATCTCTAATGTCTTATATAATGAAACATTAGTACAGATATTTATGTCCCTATGTATTTGTATAGTGATTATAAACCTTATAAAGAACGTTTAGTGACAAAATGTGTAGACTTTATGCATATTTTTTACTGCTCTTAACTAAATCATTAATTGTACCTACATATTACGCCTAATCTATGTTATAAAGCCGGAGAAACCACTAGTATTAACGAATTGGTATACAATATTTAAACATAAAAAATAATATGCTTTTATATTCAGTATACCGAGTAAATATAGAAAACTCTATTAAGAACTTTACCTAGAAAACAATTATGAGTATTTTAGATGTCTACGATATTTTAGACTCAATCTCCAAGCTGAGAGGATCAAACAAGATTTTATATATATAATATTACTTTTTCGCTGAGATTCTTAATGGTTCATCGATTTAAACATAAAAGTGTACAGAATTTAGTGGTAGAAAAAAATGAAATATAATTCAGATTCATTGTAGTGAACAAAACGAGTATGAAAATAATTAAATCACGTGCAATACATGATATATATATCGGGATCGCCACGCCGATAGCTTCAGGACTCAACTGAAGGTCACACCACAATCCATCTTCAATACCAGACTTTAACGTAATTCGGCTTATCTCCTACTAAAGTTAAGCTATGGCTTTACTTTTATTACATTACAAAGACAATGATTTTATGTTTTTTTAAGAATAGAATGTTTTAAACTTAATGATAATAAAATAGTTTGTGAACATGCGAATTGTCTTAATTGCAGTTACTGATTTTCACTTTAAACCAATTAACGAAATGTATTCTTCTCTGTACCATACGTTGTATTACAAAACTGTCAATCACATCACAAGTATCCAATACAACTAATATATTTGGAGTTTTCAAGAGATTTATACGCGATGTAGCTATCTAGCACAGTTTCCCAGCCAGCCTGTCCATACGAGAATTACGTAGCCACCATCACGGACGTAACAGAAGCAGAACCAGTCTAGCGCAACGTTTTAGCCGTCCGGACAGAGATGGAGACAGTTCTGACCGCCTTCCAGACGGCTTTACACCAAGGCAGCCATTTTATGCGGGCAACCCTCTCAGCTGCTTGACAACTTACCAGAGACAGGTAATAGTTGACGATGAAAAATAATTAGCTTGGAGCTACATTCTTCATGTACACTTGCAGTAAACTAGTGGTGTGTACATGTCACGTATGATAAGGTGCCCCATATTTGAAATTACCTTGCGTAAGACCGTACAACATCACAACTTGATAGAGAATAGGAATTTACCTAATATTAGCTACTACTAAAAATCTTTGGACATATTTGATCAACCTTAATATACTGAAGTGTAAACACAATATTGTGCAGATGTTGTGAGTTATGTAAATGGTAATAGGAATGGTTTATTTCAAATTGAGAAATAGCCTGAATTTATACGAGATGCAATTGTATGATTGTAATTTTTCTGCAGAGTCTATGTAAATAAAGACATGTGCGTTACATTTCACATTTACTCACATTAATTACGGAGTTGGATATAAGCCTGGCATAACCTTTAGAGTTGGGAATATTTTAGTCGATCGTTGTAAACATTGTTTATAGTAAACATTCATACGTTCAGCCAAGACGTACGTAAAATCGATAAATCTCTTAATTAATAATATTATTGATTACTTTTTTATATTTAAAATACTATTTTAATAATTAAAACATATAATATATAACACACGCAATAAAAATAAAAATAACATAATAAAACACACAACAAACACACACACACACAAACTAAAAACAAAATACACACACATAATAACAAACACACACTATATAAAAAACAAAATACAAAACACAAAATAATAAAAATAAAAATACACATAATATAAATGTTAATTTTAGGAATTCCCTGAATCACATTTAATGTTTATGCTTATTACAAGCGATAAGCTGTACACAATAAGAATAATGATGTGATGCATATGTATGCTGACAGCAAATTCTAATTAAGGCCAATAGAGACACTAAGCGTATAATTGGGAATTCATACCTATACACCCTCCTTACATAAAATGTCCCCATAACTCTTTACATCATTTAGTTATCATAGGACTCTTGAATTAAATTTCCACAAAGTTTTTAAATACAAACTGTGATTACATCTTATAGTTACACGTAAGCCTAATGTTATACAAACTTTACAGCATAAATTACTGCTTACTTAACAAAAAACAAACAATATCATAATATTAAATAAATTCACATTTTTATCATAAACGACCATTCTCAGTGAGTAGAGGTAAAAATCCGACATAACTTGGACCAATAGCAGCAGTTGATTTATCTCCTAATATCATAGTCTGTACTGCATCTACTTGCTACCAGACCGAAGTTGACGTAATGACATTTAACCTTAAGTAGGCCTACAAGATATCTTTACAACATATAATATTGACTTACCGGATTGTAAAATGTTTATACTATATGAAAAAACCTAAGAAAGATTTGCATTAGATTAAATCTATAAAATAAATACAAAATCGCTAAATACTTTGTCTGTAGTATAAATATCAAATGCAATTTTACAAGTTGCCATTTATGATATAATCACTGCAATAATTTATATTACGTTCAGATGATACAAACCTCATAACTATTGGATTACCCAGCAAACACCTCAGGACTGCAATTGAAGAGTCAAATTGGCTTAAGTGGCTTAGAGGGCCAAGTGTTTGATAAATAATGCATGACGATGGTCCAACCCATACAGCAACATCAAGTTTGCTAACATCTCAGTTTGCATTTTAATACTGCCCCTATTATTAAGTTTGTATACTGCAGTCACATTTAATTATTTTTAATACTTTGTGAAATGAATCTATAATGTCATTACTATCAATTTCAAGTAAGAATATACATTTTAAAAGGTATCTTTTTTGACTGAAATTTAATTACAACCGAAATATAGAGTGTTCCGTAACTCTCCAGAGAAAAATATTGCTAACGTTATCGATCAATTCAAGACAAACATACTTCACCATATGAACATGTGTCTTTGATGCTTATTTTCCCATCTGTCTGTATTTATGTGTTTTTATTACATAAATTAATATGTCAAAAACTAAGAAATTAAACGATACCAAATTTTAAGACATTAATTTTTTTATAAAACACATATAATACAGACAGATGGGAAACTAAGCATCGGATACCCATGTTCATATGGTGAAATATGTTAGTCCTAACCTGAGCAGTAACGCTGTATACAATTGTTTAGAGAGTTACGAGACACCCTTTATATATAAACATGTCTATATAATATCATAGCAAATTTCACTATTTGATTTGACTATAAAATTCTCATACCTACAAAAAGAAGCTAGGAATTTTATTAGTTGAAAGTTAATTAACATGTATAACTCGACAAAGGTATTTTAAGTGATGGATAGCGCTACATACAACCTTTAACTCTTGGTGTTTTCTGTTACTTGCGAGTTAACTTCGTATTAAAATGTTAATTTAAAACGCACAAATATTTCTATTTTTAAAAGTGTTGTAATATCTTC
The DNA here is from genome assembly GCF_021130785.1 of Homalodisca vitripennis. Taxonomy (NCBI): domain Eukaryota; kingdom Metazoa; phylum Arthropoda; class Insecta; order Hemiptera; family Cicadellidae; genus Homalodisca; species Homalodisca vitripennis. The sequence goes on along the minus strand of NC_060214.1, from coordinate 131,498,800 downwards.
CATTTTTAAGTTATTACAGTTTATATCGACTCCATTTAGAAACCAGTTGCGATATTTTTTACAAAATGGTTGTCAAAATAGTTATTTGTAAATGTAATGATTTTTGAAAGATTGTATACAGGGTGAGTCTGACCACCCGTGCAGTATTTACAGCTGTCTTAATAAACTGACTTCCAAACTTTTTCTATCTCTTTTCTCCATAATTTGGCCTCTCCGAATCTGTTAAAATTATTTTTAATTTTGAAAAATGCCCCTAAAGGGCCCAATTTGGGGGTAGGGGTACTTTTTGGGGAATTTTCAAATGTAAACATGGGTCGTGTGATACATCAATTTAAAGGTCTCATTACACCAAACATTTTGGCGCAAACAAAAGTTAATTATCTTTAACCGTATGTACAGGGTGTACCAAAACGTTTTGAAATAGGACTTTAAAATAAAGTACCGTGTTACCCTACCTACAATACGGAACAGCTCCAGATTTTTTCCTCACTTGCTATTGACCTATTTTTCAATGAAATATGTGGTACGGGCATTTTTCACTGGATTTTCTAAATTTCAAAAATATTCAAAATTTAAGAACACACAAAAAATCCTAACACCTCAAAATTCTTAAATAGCAACATATAATAAATTTTATATCAAATAAAAGGTCTTTTTTTAAAACAAACTTTTTTTGTATTTAACTTTTTTCCCTATCTCTTACTGTTTCAAAATGGCAGCCGAAAAACTGAATTACGTATATCTGTTTACAAAATGTAACAAAGTAATTTTAAATTATATGAAATAAAAATATGTCCTTTAATTTTTAATTTGCTTAATAGCTCTGATGACCTCTGAACTAGCCATAATCTTACCTTTCATTGATTTTGCTAGTAAAGGTGCTCGAATTGTAGTCCGTCATTTGCTAAACACAGTTCTAATCTGGAACTTAAGCTATCTACAGCTCGCAACACTTCTTCGTGGCTGATTGAATTTATAGCATTCCGGATTCGCTGCATCATATCTTCGGGTGTTGTCGGTCGTAAAACATAAACTAAGTCTTTCAGCCTACCCCAAAAGTAAAAGTCCATACAGGTCAAAATCAGGGGATCTTGGTGGGTAGTTAACTGGACCACCTCTTCCAACCCATCTTCCAGGCTATCAAGCGTTTGTCGCACGTTGTGCGAGTAGTGAGCCGGAGCACCGTCGTGCATAAACCACATATTGCCAAACAACTTCGTCAGGTACATCTATTAATAAGTTAGGCAAGTGATTAATTAAAAAATTGTTATAAAGTCTCTCCATCTAGGTGTCCTTCAAAGAAAAAAGGACCTACAATTCTCCTACCTAACAATACCACACACCAAGTATTCACAGTCCAGTACCTCTGGTTGTCAACCTCTCGTATCCAGTGGGGGTTCTCATGAGCCCAGTACCACATGTTGTGACGGTTAACTTCGCCGTTGCTCCGAAATGTAGCTTCGTAACACCATAGTAAATTGCGAAAAAAATGTTCATTTTGTAGCAACTTTTCTCTTGCCCACAAACAAAAATTCATTCTTTGAATGCCATCATCACCATTAAGTTTCTTGGTGCAGGGACATCTTGTAGGGATGCATTTTATTGTCTTTCAGGATCCTCACCACTGAACTTTGACTCATACCAGAATCAAATAGCTATTCTTCTGGAAGAATCATTTGGGTTTAGTTGCACCGCCGCCAATACTTCTGGTGCCCTATCACTTCTTACAGGCCTTGCAAGCGTTTTTCCCTTATTGCTGTCAGGCTGTACCTGTCCTGTTTCACGAACTCGAATAGCAAGTCTTTGAAAGGCCATTCGTGACTGAGGTTCTCTATTTGGAAACCGTTCGGCATATACCCTCGCAGAAGCCACATAGTGTTGAAAACATTCGCCTAACACCATTAGCATATCGAATGCCTCTGCATTTGTGTACGGCATTTCGAAAAACCACAAGCTGTCCTTAACAGCAGACACCAATGAACTGACTAAGGGTAGCCTTATCACATTCGTCAGATAAAGATGTCTAGCCAGCTTACCGCAAGTGATAAGCCTGTTGAGGGTGGTACAAAGTACCTTTCTAGTCCAAGACTGCATTGAGATTGTGCATACATGAATCAATGTTATCTTTAAAAGATAACATGGAAACTACTACAAAAATATTGGGCCACATTAGAAAATTAAAACATGTTTTAATTTTGGCCTGATTTTCATAACAAATTCTGTTTATTTAATCACAAAAACCTGTTTGTTCAAATAAATAATTTGTTACATTTTGTAAACAGATATACGTAATTCAGTTTTTCGGCTGCCATTTTGAAACAGTAAGAGATAGGGGAAAAAGTTAAATACAAAAAAAGTTTGTTTTAAAAAGACCTTTTATATTTGATATAAAATTTTATTATATGTTGCTATTTAAGAATTTTGAGTGTTAGGATTTTTTGTATTCTTAAATTTTGAAATATTTTTGAAATTTAGAAAATCCAGTGAAAAATGCCCGTACCACATATTTCATTGAAAAATAGGTCAATAGCAAGTGAGGAAAAAAAATCTGGAGCTGTTTCCGTATTGTAGGTAGGGTAACACGGTAACTTTATTTTAAAGTCCTATTTCAAAACGTTTTTTGGTACACCCCTGTACATACGGTTAAAGATAATTAACTTTTGTTTGCACCAAAATGTTTGGTGTAATTTAGACCTTTTAAATTGATGTATCACACGACCCCATGTTTACATTTGAAAATTCCCCAAAAAGTACCCCTACCCCCCAAATTGGGCCCTTAGGGGCATTTTTCAAAATTAAAAATAATTTTAACGGATTCGGAGAGGCCAAATTATGGAGAAAAGAGATAGAAAAAGTTTGGAATGTCAGTTATTAAGACAGCTGTAAATACTGCACGGGTGGTCAGACTCACCCTGTATATACGTTTAACAGATGTCTACGTGATTCGTTTAATTTATGGTTTTTAGGCAAAAATAACTTATATAAAAATATGTTTGTTATATTTATGGCATAATGCCTATTACAACTGATAACGGTATTATATGTGTATATTCAATAGTGAAATTATATATCTAATTCGATTCATCCGTAAAGGAAATTTCAACCGACTCAATCTTCATATTAGTACTTACTGATTTTAGGTCGAACTGTTCAGGATCCAGTAGATAAAATGCTTTAAATATTCATCGGAGAAATAGTAGCAAATATAAGGAATAGGAAATATCATAAGAGCTATACACTTCTGACAGGGAATAAATTTAAATTGATTTGATGAAATTGTATTAGCAGGGTGTGCCAAACATGATGTTCTCTATTCAAACATCTACTTTTTTACACTGTGAAATTTTACAATAAATTGTACGTACTGTTCCTTTGGAATACCTGAGCTTCAGTATATTATTACACAATACATATTTAATATTTTTCTCTAACTTCTTACGTGTATTTAAATACATGTCTATGTATAAAGTTAAATGTTATGATACTGAAACAAGATGTCCATTCAAACCTTTTTTTTTAAGATGAGGCCGATCTCCTCTTGAGCTTGATTTCCCCCATATCCATGAGCCAGAGGCCCATGGGAAAATATTGTTAAACTAACCAAACAAGATAGTAAATACATTACAAGGTCGATATTCGTGATAATCATTTTTTTACTGAGAGGATTTTATCCTTCAATATCACTAACACAGATCCAAATTCAGAAGTCTTAGGCCGCATAGCTATCGGATCTTTCTGAAATTAAAAAATGCAAAAATAATTTTAATAAAATTATGCGTATACTATAACAAAATAAAGGTGGGATTAGTGAAAATAAAGGTAAAAATATCCCTGATATAATATGTTATAAAGTATTGAGAAGAATGAAGGCGACGATACATTGAAGTTTTCTTTAAGCGCACCGTCACATAATATTTACTTTGGAACTGATTGGAAATCCAGTTTACTTCCAGTCTTAAACCAGATTTATTTCTTCAGTCACTTGTGTTTTTTTACTTAAAGCGGGATTAAGGATTACTAATAAATAAGTATTTTTTTAATGTATCTGTTAGAGTAGGCTACATTGACTTTTATATTTAAAAGAATATCATTGAAAATAATTATGTATTATCAATATTAAAAAGCTAGAAAATCAACGTTGTAAAGATAACATGTCATATTTTTTGTGACCACTGTACTAACCATTTCCACTTTTAACTTTAACTTAGTTACTAAATATTACTTATGCTAACCTAAATACGTTTTCCTCACCTCCATTTGCTCTCACTAATTTAGAAAATAAATGTAATCGTCTTAATTGACATTTAAATACATCCAAATATCATAACAAAAAAGGACATTTATTTAAAATTATTTTAGGCGTAAATTAGTAATATTTAACAAGATCAATTTAACTCACACAATATGGTCAAACACCTAAAGGGCTCTCTGACAAAGACTTCTGAGCCTTTAGAAAGAAACCAATATACAATATTATGACTTGTAGTAAACATAAGATGTACGGTTATGTCAAGACAAATACTTGGTCTATCTATTTATTCCACACGTAGTAGTCACGTAACATAAATAATTTAATTGTTTAAAGAATTGGGTGTAATATACCACACAAACGCAGCCACTAATGATCTACCGGTTATGTTTTGGTTAGTGCTATTTATAATTATATTATTATAAATATATACAACCAAAAAGTTTTAATAGTTGTTATTGACTTTTACAAAAGGAATTGTCTGAAGTAAGTAAATATTACTAAGTTGAACAAAAGTATTAAACATCATTGCTGGATAATTGAAAGAATTTGTGTTCCTTAGGAGATATTCAAGAACTTTTTTCCTGGTAAATCTACCAACATTCAGCGTACTAATTGTCTTTTTAAACTACAGAGTTTCAAAGTTATCTCATTACCAACACAATGAGATCGCTTTTCTCTCAGTTAAAATGAATCCCTTAGTCGTAATCCTCTGGAGTTATTGTTCCGACCAATCTCAGACTGCTAACTAGCAACCTCTAATCTGACAATCAGTGAACTCCCGAACTCGTGTATCTGGCATGACGAGTACAGCCATCGACAACGTTGTCATTAACATTTCACAAGTCAGAGTTTCCGTGCTTGATGCCGCCATCTCGGACCACCGCGCTCAGGTTCGAGGTCATTGGGCGTTCCCCGGATGTCGAGGGCCAGGCTCCAAAAATTCTAAGAGTAACTCGACAGCAGAACATTGAACAGCTCAGGAATTTTCTCGGGGGTGAATACTGGATATTTCTGGATAATTTCCGTGATGCAAATGGGATGTTCAATGCGTTTAACGAACGTTTCTTATTTTATCTGAACAGTTCATGCCCTTTCAAAATTTCAAAAACACTTCATGGATTACTCAAGGTATTCAGATATCCAGAGACAAAATCAAGTTCTATCACTCTATCTACTTATGCACTGAAAATGAAAGTTTTAAAGTTTTTTTCCGAAATTACAGAAGAGTGTATAGAAGATTAATTAAAGCCGCAAAGGCCTATGACATTGAAAAAACCGTAAAAAACATGTGACAACTTTTCTAAAACGGCCTGGTCAATTATTAATAATGCATCAAACCTTTCGAAAGAACCCAAATGAATGAAATTTATCGACAACGGTACAAAAGTAGAGGATCCCTCGGTGGTTGCTGGATTATTCGCTCGTTATTACGATTCGATGACTGTGATGGGCAGAGGCACCGAGGGAACTCTCCCCCGCGTAAGAGTTTCCCGGCGGCCGATGACGTCCATGGCTTTGACTCAAGCAGGGATGTTCACTCATATGATACTAGAGGTAGGGACAACTACAGAATTCAACCACACAGAAGTACAGCCTTTGAACGGTTGTTATCTCAAGTTGGTGTCAAAGTAATTTTTTGCCTTCCTGAATGCATAAAAAAATCAAAACCTGAATCTTTTCAAGACTCGTTTAAAGCATCTTTTGGTGTCTAGTGCCTTTTACACGACTGAGGAGTTTTTTCAATACCGCTGGGACAATTAGTAGCCCCCCTACCCGATATTCTGGTGTTGAGAGTGTGATTGTTTGCATGATTGTTGAGATATGTATGTATGTTTGAGTGAGCTTCAATGTGTATGCATGGCTAGTAAGAGTATGACGCTTGCAACACAATTGTAAAATTGTAACAAATGCAATAAAGAATTTATTATTATTATTATAATCGTTTGAACTCAGTTACGATCTGTACAGTTCGCTGCAACTTATTTAAATCTGTTTGTAAAATCTGATATTAATAGTTTTTGGCTGTTTCGGTTTATGTTAAAAATCCTATTAAATATAATATAAATAAAAGTTACTAAAAAGCAGTTTTAGTATATAATGCGAATTTTTGAGATAGGATTTCTTCGAACGTAACTCCATTACTTTGAGGTGTTTTTCTATACATTTATGACATTATTGTACGCAAATATGTAGGTTCTTTTATTTGTCAAGTCCATTTTATGAAATTCTCTCGACTTCCATATGTCGTTATTCAAACCAGCAACTATCGGCTTACCAGAAAATGTAAGTAACTGATAGACTTAATAACGGTTTCATGTGAATGATTGATTTAGCTTCAGTCTGACGCTGTCGCATATCAGACTCCAGACGTTGCACCAATACAAAGGTAAACTGAAACTAAACACAACATTCACATTGAATCAGTACTTTTAAACAGTAGATATCTGTCTTGCACCTTATTTAATGCAAAAAATACTGCTGTAATTTATTAACTTAAATTATAATCAAGTACCCAATGACTTTCAAAATCTGTGAAGGTATTGTACCCCTTGTATATACTACTCCTCATTCCTAATATACATTAATATAATATACCCGGGTGAGTTTTTATAAAGTGGTCCAATACATTTTTAATTACACGACTTAGTACCACACTTTAAATTTGGAACTTGCTCAATTTTAAGTTTCACTTACGAATAAACTTTCAAATGTTTTGAAGATGGCCGCCATTTTCCAATATGGGGGCCAACTTTAAAATCTTTTATGGAACACCCTGTATTTTATGTTGTTTCTAGATTCTAATCTAAAAAAATAAAACATTTTTGCTATTCAGAGTGTTTCAATATCTCTAATGGTTCAGGAGCTGCGTGGACTGGAAGTTTTCATCATCAGTGGCATGAACTCTTAAAGCACGTTAAACCAATGCAAATTTTATGTTTTTAGTGTTTTGTTATGTGTGTAGTTTGTATGTGTTTTGATATTAGACATATTTACGTTGAGCATTAATCATTTTGCTTTGATATTCATTTAACTTTTCGTATAAATGTTTAGTAAAAAAAGATTTGAGATAAAAAAAATTCAGAAGCTGGGACTTAAATAGATCGCAGTAAAAAAAAAACACATTTTAAGAATACATATTTCATTGAACACATTTACAAATTCAATAAAAAATTATTATTGTTATAGCAATACCAAAACAAAGGGCCAGTTCTAATAGAGTAACTTTACAAGTTCAAATCAAATGTTCGAAGTGCCGCCCTTCTGTCTCAATTCACGTTCCGAGTCGTTGCACATGCACTCTTTGTAGCCTGATTAAAACGTCTTCGCCAATTGAGCTGCACTCGTTGCGTACCTTTCACGCATGTCTTCGGGAGTTGTAGGGGGCATGCGGTACACCTTATCCTTTATAGCTCCCCACAGAAAAAATCTAAGGCAAAAGGTCAGGTGACGAGGAGGCCACACTACCCCTCTGGTACCCAAGGCGATCGCTCTGTAGATCTAGTATTATTCTAAAATCATGTAGGGCCACATTTTTGTCTTAGAATCTGACCTAAGAACTGTTGTATAAATAATATATATATGAGTTTGAAATTTAGATTCATAATTTTCATGTATATTGAAGCTTCTCTCAAAAATACTAGAATTGCAAAATATATGAATCTGTTACTACAAAGTTATAACCGTTGCGTAGGTGGAATTTGTCACAATAAGACTATTCAAAAATGACTTGCATAATCAGTTATTTAGACCAAACACTTTTTAAAGAACTCAGTTTTATATATTTTATTAATTACTGTATACTATCATTATTCCATGCTGTAATTCAAATTATTTGCTTCATTTTTTGAAAATAAAATCAACATGCATTTAATAAGTATTAATAATTTAAGTGAAACAAATGTATATACTTCTTTAATCCAGCTATGCAATTACCCCAATATTACACTTAAATAATTTGTTAGATTGAATGCGGTACATTTTGGGATCGTACTTAATTAGCTCAAATAAGACAATATTTAATTTATAATTTAAAAAAGTCTTAATAGTTCCATCTAAACATAGTTAGAACAGTGTTAATATTGAATACAACTGCTTAGAGAACAAATTATGGCTACACTTACAAACCAACCAGCCACGTTTATCGCATTAATTATTTCCACAGAATTTCTACAGTGGCTCGATTAAACTCCACAAACCAAATGTGATTACCATTTTCCAAAGTAATGACCACCAGAACATTAATCCTCGTAGCTAATCTCTTTCCTGAATTACCAACGACGTTAAATAATTGGATTCACTGAACATTTTGTTATACAGTTTATCTATATTATCAGAGACAGGTTTGGATTTTAATAGGTATTTCAGTATATTTACCTGCAAGATATTGAGGTCATATTAGACAACTTTTATTAAAATAAATATAATGAAATATTCAAATTATTATATAATTTGTCAAGGTTTACAACTCGTAATGTGTATCACATATTTAATATTTTTCAATAGCTATGTATAATTAAAATTAACATTTGAAAACATTAGTAAATTTGCTGCTAATATTTTTAAATGTTAATTTCTTAAAGTTTGATTTTATGGTAAATAATTAATACATGACATTTAAAATTACAACAACTGGAAAGCTTTACCATCTAAAACTCTGACAAGGTTTTTACAGCAAAGATACTATGGATAATGGATAATTTTTAGTTAATCGCTCATTTAAAAAATTTAGACTATTCTATCAAGATAGCAAAATTATTGCATATATACATTCTATCACATTTATATAAATGTCTGTGGTCTTCGTTTTTTCGTCAGAACTCATGTGTGTAATACATGAAGAAATAACGTTATCAACAAATATTCCCCATTGCATTGATATCAGGAAGTTACTACACCAAGATACTCTTTTTCCTGACATCTCATTTGAAATGCATATTTCCACTTAAATAAAAAAAACTTAAACTTAGTTGATAGAAATGTAGTGTTTGCTCAGCTGGGCTCTCATACAAACAGTGCGGGATCCAAAGCAGCCATTTCCACTCAGATTCGTGAGTGAATTCCGAACTTTCATTAAAACCAGCCGCCCTTGTGTTGACGGGACCATTTCAAACGAATTTTAAAAACGAACTGGGTCTCTCGTGACAGGGAGTTGTGACACAAACCGAGAAACTAGTACGTACCAATAAGGGGGCTAGAGAGGAAAGAACGTAGATTAGCCAGGCTGATCGAGTAGAGGGGAAACGTAGGGTAATTTATAACTTTACCGGCTATGGAATCTTTCGACCGTATCTGTTCAAGACAGGCAAAATACTGAAAATTTGGTAGTGTTCCTATATACAGTATAAATTGGTTCTCGGATCTTTGTCTATACCCACATCCATATCTTTGCGTTCACTGTTTCTCTTCAGTAGCATAGTTGAAAGAAATACGGAAATTGAGTCAAGGTCAGCTAACTAAATATATTTTAAAATAAAATTAAAATTTTTTATACAGATATTCTAAGGGAATTCACTGAAATATTGTGCGTTACAAAGCATGTATGATTGGAATTTCGCTACTTCTAAACCAGTTTTATAACGATGAGGTATTATAAGTACCTTAAACCAAGATAGTTTTTTCTATTACCCAAAAAATCCCACAAATATAAAGATTTCCAGGAAACCATGGAGATTTCGCGATGTAGGTCAGCATTTGTTCCAGATATTCTTACTATTTTTAGGCATTTCATTTAAGATCTAAAACTCATAGAGTAAGTATTGAAAATTGAAATAAAAACGTGATGGAAAATACAATACATGAATGCAATATTTGATAGTGATATGATAATGGGCCATACACTCACTAACATCTAAAAAGAAATGTGTCAGAATATCCTTTGTTCGAAGTTTATTTTCAATTGTTTCAGAATAGCCATCACGAACAGAAAGTTAAATAAACTAGTTCTCAACAAAATAAAACAATGATATCCGGTTACGTACGTACACCATAATAGCACTAAGTTTTTAAGATTTTACAGTTACTTTGTACAAAAATACTGATTTAATACAATATATTTTAATATTTGATAAGTTTTTTTTAGGGCGAAGTCTAAACGAGTTATGATTTAAGTGATATATTACTTGATGTAATAGATCATATACATTTTGAACCTAAATAGTTCAATCCATTGTTAAAAATATATTCCTTAATTCTTAGTACCCCATGAAAATAACTAAATATCGTAACGTAAAACAGTAACAATTCAACAATATTACATTCTAAAGTTAACGAAGGAATTGATTTAAAATCATGTTTTGACAGGTAGATTCAGAACTCCGTATTAGTATTGTAGATTAGCAAACCTAAACTACACAGCTCATGAAAATGTGGTATAATATGGAGAAAACGTTCACATTAATTTAAAACAAGTATTTTTCAAAGATCAATAATGTATAAAATAACTTTGCCACGTTGTGATTTATAGATAAAAATAAAACCGGCAATAAATAAGGGAACGTATCGGCTATAGGAGTACGTGCTTATTGCTAGGGAGCTGTCTGCAGTAAAATACATGGCTATTGAAGGCGGCTCGGAATGTACGCTCTTATTGGGTAGTTCTAAGTCATGAGGAATCCTCCCGGATAATGGGGATAAAAACTCATAATTTTACTTTTTGTAAATGTAACCATACCTAAAATTATTAAGAGTTGCATTTATTCAAGTACAATATAATATAAAATATAATTTATAATATAAAAATATAATTATGAAGTTGTAAAATACCTTTACTGGTAAATTTAAAATAACTATATTATACTGCAGAAGAAAAATATATACTGTACATACAATCAATATCGTAACCTTGAATTGTCCCTTCTGTATACAAATAAATGATCATTTTATTAGAACATTTAGTTGTAAATTCGTAATTATATTTAATTTCTATACGAATTTCATAAAACCGTACGATCTTTAGGTTCAAAATGGACAACATAAACTTTTGTATGACACTGAGTCATCATTTTCATAAAGTTTGCACTTATTTTATGCTCAACAAGAATAAGCTTTTAAAAATATACTATCAATAAATATAAATTAAAACAAAATAAGAGATAAGACATATTATCGTTTCATTCATTTATCAAATAAGAAATCTAATAATATTGAACTCAGTGTGGGAGATCAATGGTAAAATCACGTTTATAGTGGTAAGGGGGAGAATAAAATTCAATTTAATTTCAACTTATTTTAAAAAAGTTATTGAAAGAATTCGATATTACTGCATTAGTATATATGTTATCAGTAAGAGTAATTGGTATCTGCTACAGTTTATGACCAATAAGAACATAATATCAATGTACTCACAACGAACTTATAAGTATTTCTTATATTCTTGAAACACAATCACTGCTCACAATTAAAGCAAGGAACGTTTACAGCACACCACATGTTGGGCAAATGTTTCGTTGAGGTTGCATACAAATATATAAGTATATAACCCATGTCATTCTCTAGACGTCCTGTGGACATAAACATATTCATACATTAAACAGAAAAGGAATTTTGGCTTCTTCCCGTCAAATAAAAACGAAATAATGTAGAGGGCTACTACTTTTAATAATGCGATGAAATAAAATTGTCCCATAATTGTAAAAGTTACAATTTTTGATTCTTTGTATTTGTACTCTACGAATAAACTATGTGTGAGCTTTCAAATATTAACAATGTAAAAATCTCTAACATTCAGAAAAATGCTACGGAAGGAAAATCATGACCATCAACCTCAGTGTTACTATCATAGAAATAAAGGTTCATGCAAAGACTCAAAATCTTTAGATGAGTTAGTGTCATTTAGAATGGTAAGAATATTCAAGAGTAATTTAATCTCATGCTAAACTATGTGATACTAGTCGGGTAACTTTGTTTTTTCAGTACTAGACATATAATTGTGTAGTAAAGTACAATGTAATTGAGATAGTAAAACTTGTGATATGGTCGCAAACCTGACAAACTAGAATACACTTTGTAGTATGTTTGATAATTATGTTAAATAAAGTTGGATTAGTGGACTAATAATATAAATTATAAGTCAAGACTGAAAATGTTTGAGAAATAATATTACAAAGTATTATAAATTAATGCAAAAAAGTAAACAGCAAACAATTGGAAACTCAGTATACTACCATTTATTTTGTATGAACGTAACACCTGCATTCTGTAAAGTAGTTATTAGTTTAAATTGGAACTTTGAAACTAGAGATTGTTATCTCAAAGTAGAGATTCCGTTTCGAGATAACGGTAACAAGCCGTTAACAATGACGTTGCATTTTCCGAGAGACTTCATTACTGCTCTGTTTTCCTCGTTTAGAAAGGCAACAACTGTGTTTTTTTAATGAATTACTTTTATATTGAAGAGTCGATTCGTCGTCATTTATTAATTTTAATGATTAACGTAAGTTATATTTTGAAGAGTTCGATTCGTCATTCATATTTGGATGTGCATTAACTAAATAGAACTACTATATACATAATTTATTACAACAATTAACTGTATTAGGTTTTATATTTATATTTTAATTATTATACATAATATTAAATATTTCTTTAATTTTCTTATAATATGTCATAAATATGTTCTAAACAAGTCTAGACGTTGTGCAAGGGTGTTTTGTTACGACTGCTGAAGGGTCACATTTCACGGCAGGAGCTGTGCAGCTCTCCAACATAATCCTGACCTTTAGAATATGTCCTACAACCGAACCATCCGAATACACATGCCTGAAGAGAGCTTCCTCGAGGCATACGCGGACAACACCATTGCGAGGATTTTCAAAGAGATACAATGGTTGCTCGATCGTCTTATGCCTCAGGAATTGGCTTGGATTATTAAGCACGGCTTGGCTCTAGTGACGAAGAAGACATAAATGAAACTTCTGACCAGATACGGGAATAACACCGTCATCCAGGTTTGAGTATACCGTGATATTTTTGAGGCAAAGAGTGCTGTGAAGTATCCCGGTGCGACGCTTCATATCAAAATATCGTACTGAGACTAGATCTCCGAAGCGGCAAACAAGAAGGCTGTCATATGCGACATTGTAGTAGATAGTAGCGAGTGGTTACCGAACTGTCTCAGATCCGGCACTCGATTTTTATAGGGGTAAGCCAATCGACCTGTGCGCTTTTGAAATAAAGCAGCATACGAAGGAACAGTTTGGTAACACTTACCAAGGTTCAGGCATACACGATGAGAAACTGGCAGGAACGATAGAAGGGTACGTTGGGCGGCTAAGAGGCCCAAGAGAATGGGTGGTGCGAAACACGGGGAAGTAATTTTATACCCCCACTAGGGCCTCACTAGACATGCAACCTTGGAGTGTACCTGTTTAAAAAGGGAGACTTTGTAACCTCGAAATGTCCTTGTGAGAATGTCGGAGCACGAAGGTGTCAACCACATAGTTCTTGCTCTGTAGACATTGTGGTGGGGAGGGGTGAATAACGGAAGAATGGGACTCTAGATTGCCATAAGCCAAAGTTCACCGGGAATCATTGTTTAAAAATGGTCTCTGAAAGACAGTCTTAAAATTGCATCTTCTACATATGAAAAGTGAGTGCTGAAAGCAAAGACGAAAGGTATTAGAAGGAAGGTAATACAGTCCAACCTAAGGATTGATACTGCTGAAGCCCTTTGTTGCTTACTTAGACTCCCTCTTTAAATCATTCAGAAACCAGTCCCAATATAGGTTGATGCCTGGTCGGTGGGTATTACCATTTCTCCATACGTTTAAAAAGAATCAAATATTATTTTCATTTTAGTAATATTTCTTTATTTTGAAATACCGTTGCTTAAAATAGATAGAACTTTACATTTTGTGGATTAAAGATTTTAATGTGTTGCTGTACTGGTGTACAGTTTGAACGAATTTACAAAATGCATGCCCTTACAACAAGTATCATCAGTAACATTCTTATTTCTACATATTTTACTAAGAATGTTTTACTTTCAGATTATATTTGAACTAAGAGAAAGTGCATACCAACTTTTGTACATTTCTTTTAATCGTATGTATATTTAAGAGTAAATACTAATGCACCTACTTACAACTAGACGTTGGATTTGTTATATACATAATAATAGTAAGGCAATACACTTATCGACCATATACTTATTGGATTTCGTAAAGGTGAAGTTGGTATTCAGACCTGCTACTAGAGACAAAAATGGACGCCTTTTACTGTAGGTATTTTTTAGATGATCCAAACCTTTAAAAATAGCTCCATGTATCTAACCAAAAACGAGTCGATGACAAAAATAATTATAAATGAAAGAATAACAATACAGTAGCTAAATCCAAGCTTTTTTTAAATAATAATAAACAAGTAGTAGGACTTTTCTGTTGCTTTAAAGCAACAATCCAGGGAGCGAAAATTGAGGATGGACAAAAAGTGAGAAATTTATATTTAATGAGTAAGTATGTTAAATAAGGACCAATCGACGGGTAATCAAAAGATATGATAATCCATTAAAAGTCAAGAATTATTAAAAAAGCAAAATTTATAATAAAAGATTGTGTTAACAAAATAGTGTTTAACATGACGTTGAGTTATTGTCTCCTTAGTACACAACACCGAAATACCTATCATTACATTTAGTCCTGAATAGATCTTTGCAATAGCAAAATAATCTATTTCAGGCAATATGCTTTAATTGGCATTTTTATTCACTGCGAAAATCATTAGTTTTGTAATAGTTACAATTCAGCCTTTGGTAGAGGATAATGACACCTAATTGACTGTGAGTGCAATATTACATTTGAGATCCATTAGCAACGAAATGCCTTTACCGAAATATCATATAGAATAATAAGTTTTACTTGTTGATAATTTAAATCTAAATCTGATTAATGATTACCTTAATAATAAATTATTGTAAAAAGTGAATGCTCAATATCTACATACCATCGGTGCTTAATAATATGTACTACTCAAAATTAAGTCAAATTGTGGGTAATTTAAGTAAAGCAGTCAACCCACTTCCTATTACGAAATATTGTAGGAGTAATCAAAAGTACAATATAAAGTTACTTCATTTGCTGATTTCGCATTCAATGATATATATATATATATATATATATATATATATATATATATATATATATATATATATATAGAACATTACCTATATACCAATGTTTCAAAATACCCATATATATATATATATATATATATATATATATATATATATATAGGTATTTATATATAAACATGATTATTCCAAACAGACGCACAGGTAGGAAATGAAACAGAACAGAAATTTTTTCTGCTCCCAAGCAGACAAATGAGAAAGTGTGTAAGATGGGCTTTAATGAACTTTTTCCCAAAAGAAATGAATGGACATGCACCATCATTGAAAAGTTTATTGTCTATAAAGGAATTAACCGTAACACTAAATTGTACGAGTAAGCCCATCGGCCAGCTTGATCGTGATTTCACGAAATCGAGCAAAAAATTATCCTCAGCAATTAGCATAAAAATAACACGCTTTGAAAGTTCATTTTAAAATACTTTACTCATTTATGTTACTGCAGAAATGTATATTTATATGTACCACCGGAGAGGTATTTTATTGAAACACAAAATTTATTTAATCGATAACCATTGTTTGAAATTAATTATTTTGTGTGACTTTATTTGTTACCTTTTATCAATTTTGTTCAAACAACAAACAAGTCAAGTATCTGTTGTCCTTGTGTTTCTAAATAGCATAGAAACTACTAGATATTTCAGAACTATATGAAGGTTACAAATTTGTAGCTAGTTTATAAAACTTTTGAGGTGGAGTGCTGAGTGTTCTAGAAATCAAGAGAGGAAACTCTGAATAGCTGCTCCAATCCCAAGTGATGTCAATGTCAGTGACAGGTCTGACACTCTCAGAGGGGTTGAGTGTTGACCACTTAGTTAATTCTATTCTTGGCATTTCTACCGTTAACGTTATACATTTCATAAACATTTAAAAGCTGTTGCAATGCCAAAATAGACATTGTACAGGTTATGCTTTCGTTTGGGTACTTTTGATTAGTTTAATAGGATTATACAACGTTTCTTCAATACGAGTGTGTTTAAGCTATTTACGCTATTCATTTAATGATACATTTAATATTATAGAAAGGGCTTAGAAATATATAAAAAAAAATACTTGTAGTCACAATATTATAAGTTTAAATGTTAAGAATTGCGTGACAAGTTTGATAATAATCAACAAAAAAGATCGAATGATTAATTATTTAAACAATATTTTATTAAATCAATATTAATATTTAATTATATAATAATAATATTAATATTAATATTATTATTATATATTAATATTAATATTATTATTATTATATTAATATTAATATTAATATTATTATTATTATATTAATATTAATATTAATATTTATTAATATTTTATTATATTTCATTTATTAATATTTTATTATAGTTTAAAATTTCATCCATTTATAAGTAAGAAACAACAAATTATAATTTCCTTCACTGACTCTGAAAATAATGTATTTTATTATACATGAACGTATATATTAATTTTTTTATTGTACGAAAGTTATGTTTGTAGAATTTATGTAATATGATATTACATGGATAGGATGTTGTAACTATTGTTTAGTATAAAAGTATTAATTGCTCATTATAACAATTAAACTCTGACATAAAATTTTAATAAGATTTAATATACGCCTACTGCTTTGTGGTAGTCATTCTACCTCGCAGTACCTTAGTTATATGAGCAAAGCTGTTTAACATATAACCCAGTAATCAAAAATGTTAACTTTGTAAGTAAAAAAAATCATAATCACTATAAATTACTCCTGGGAAGCATTTAAACTACATTACGAACAATGTAAGAATACATTGATAATAATATAATATGCTATACATTTACGAATAACAATGACAAATACAAGTAATTAAATACCAGTTATTAATTGTTATATATTCATTGACATAAGATCAGTAAGTGGATATTATCCAATCTATTGGTAATCTATCGAGCAGTGGCAATCAGTCCATTGATGTCGCCAGGGATGTTCGGACTGATCAGTCTGCTGTAATTAATATCTAATCAGCACACTGATGTGACGTTCTGTGAGTAAGGTGATTTCCACACAATGCAACTTTATATATATACCATTAAACTGTCCTTGTTAGAGCATTATATTAAGATACATGAAAGGAAAGTATAAATTAGATTTTGGAACAATTAACAAAATTTTAATTTATATTTAATTTTCCGTTTTTTATAATGTCAAATATTTGGCTTTTAAGTTTATAAATAAACATATTAATTCTATAATAAATTTTAAAATTTGCCTATTGACATAAATAATGCTTTGTAATGTTTCTATAAACTTGAAATGCCACCATATTGGTAAGAAATGGCTTCTAAAATATTGGAAGCTGGCCAACAAAATTAGTCGATATATTAATGATAATCTTTTAAAACCAAGTTTTAAACTAATAATAGAGAGAGGTTATGCTTTTGCGTGAATCAATACGACATGCGGTCACGAGCCTATGTTTACCCTTCTTTATCTTTGGTTGGTAATTATAACTTGTTTCAGAGAATATGTCCTAAATGTTTATATACACAATGTCCAAAACCGGGGGGAGCATTGGGCTCTAGGGTTAAATTTTCGGAAATTTATTACATGAAGAAATCTGCAATAGGATTTTTTAGTAAATGAAATCTACCTAAATTGAAAGTTCAAACTAAACCATAATAAGCAAAAATAACATGACATATTTTTGCATTGTTGAACTATGTAAGGTTTGAAAGTATATTTTATTTGACTTTAATTTTTTGTTCAAGATAGTATAAGTAAAATGTTTGTATTAACTTTTGTTTTCAATCTAACATAGGTAATACCAAAGGCATAAGATAAAATAGTTCGAAAGATATTTAAAAATACATTATGATGATTTCGAAACTTTTAATTGACATAATAAGTTTTAAACGGACAACGAAATTTTTCCGATAAAATATTATGGAAGGTATTTCAAAATACATTTTAATGTACAAAACAATACTAATGTGTATCATAAATTTACCTAATATAAAACGTTTTCAACTGACCAGGAAATTTATATTATTGTCAAAAATAATTCATGATAAAGCGTTTAGAAGTTTCTTTAAAACAACATTTAAAAGTTCCTTGAAGGAAAGATTAAAAGAGCTAAAGTTAACAAAAAAATTATTTCGTATATTAACTGACTGTGGAAAGTACAGGCGAAGGGACGAGGACTCCACCTTCAAAATAACATGTCGTAGAAATGAAGTTAACGTATGGTAATATTTAACTAGGGCGTTGATTAAATTTGTTAGATTGGGAATGTATATTGACATACGTCGTTGTAGAATAAATAAAAGTACATTTTAGTCTTTAATAATTGTGATTTATTAGAAAATATTTACTTCTGAAGGATAGGATAGAATTTTAATCGATGAAACGTGACGTTTTACGTTTTGTAACGCGTAAGATTGGTAAATAAAAGAAATTCCCTTATCTTTTTAATATGTTATTGTAATGAATTATAAGAATGGCAAGGTAGGCTATTCCCTACTCCTTAAAGTTTGGAGTGTTCCTTTTAATAGCAAATCAAAGTAACATAATTCTTTTGAAGAGACTAAATTTTTTTACTCAATTCTAAAACTAAATAAGATCATTTATGTGAATGATATACGAAATGATTCTATACACATTTTTGTTTTATAAACAATATACATTTTTGACAACCCATCCAAAATATGTAAGTATTGCAGGATTATCATTCAACTTTAACTTCAATTCAACTTTATTTTTCTAAGTATGACTAATCCCTACAACACAATTTTTGAAATCTCTTTAAAGTAAACTGTCTTTAATCCCTTTTCATATCCACACAAATCAAAACAGAGAAGATTTTAATACACTAAGTAGTCCTCAATGTCTGCAAAAACTCGATGAAGTGCGAAGTTCAAACTAAGTAAATGTATTATTCATGTCCGCAGATAATGCATGTTTGCCTCTTTCACTATTTGTCAGTCACAACACAAAGTTGTACCTTTTAGAGGATTGAAACCTTTCCGTAACTTTTCTTTTGCATTTTTATCTCAGATTACTTGTTCTAGTCGATTATGATTTTGTGTTTTCATTTGAAACTTTCATTTTGTTATATCATCAAAATTAGTATTTATATTTAGGTCCTTGCGTATAATATCTATAGTGATTCTAAACCTTACAAGGAACGTTTATTAAAAAAATGTGTAGAATGATTTTATCATTATTTGTCCTACTTTGAACTAATTCTTTAAAATAGTCTACCTGGATATTACGCCTATTTTATGCAATAAAGCAGGAGAAACCATTAGTATTAGCATATTGATATACATTATCGGAATATAAAAAAGAATGATTTTTAATAGCACCGTGTACATAATAATACCTAGAAGAAGAAGAAAAACCCTATTGACATCTTTAAATAGAAAGCATGAAAAGGTATTTTATGAATAAGTTAAAAACCTAATTTTGAAGCAATCCTGCATTTTCCCAGTGTATGTAATTATTTCAGATTATTGAATGACACGTTAATTCAATCAAGTATTATGGAACCAGTCGAATAACGTTATTTACCGTAATTGGTGACATAATTTTGAAATTCTTTTATAAACAAATAAAACTTGAGAACAATGACAACTACACGCTCCACTTTTCAACACTGTAAACATATATTTTGGTCTTACAGATAGTTAACGGTTTAATCAGCTTCAGGTTACAGAAAGCTCAAGTAAAGGCTCTAAACTATCCGTAATGTCAGCTATAAAAATATATAAAACGACAGAGTGTATCCGTTACATTGACAAGGGTAGAGCAGGATTATCTTCAGACGGTGTTCCAGTAAAACCCATCACCAGTAATCCCTTGTGGTAATCTGGCATATGGGATCCAGGCTTTTACTGATTTCAATGTGTCAATATTTAACACAAGCAAATACCGTCTATATCGTCTAACTATTATTACTTTAATACTTTCTCCACAAAATGCAGATTTCTTAGTTATTTTTGTGTTGCAATGTTGACATCAGCGGATGCTAGGCTATAAAACAGCTCCCAGCACAAACACAGAGTAATCTGGATGAAGCTGTGTATTCAATGTCTACAATCTCTTAGTCATGATCTCAGGCACATAGTATCAATCGAGGGTTTCTATATATTATATAATATAACTTTTTTATAAAAGTCTGAATGATTCACCAATTGAAACATATCATAGTACAACTTTAGCGGTAGAAATAAATTAAATATAATTCGTATTCTTTACAATTTAAAAACTAATTATAGAGTGATTAAAATTATGTGGAATCGCTTAAATGTAACGGGATCGCCAATCCGATATCCCTGGGATTCAACGTAAGGATCACACCATAATCCATCTTCAGTACGAGCCTCTAACGTAATTCGGCTTACCCTCTACTTGAGATAAGCCAAGGCTTTACTTCAATACATCGCTAAGAAAAATGTTATTCTATTAAAATGTACCAGTACAAACTTACATTATAAAAATTTTTGAGGCATAACATATTATCATATTTCAAAGTTAATTTCTAAACCTGCGCGTCATCTTGATTTTAGTAACGCAAGGATTTCGACTAGAAACCAATTGACAAAAGTTATATTCCTTTTTGTGCAATACATTCTATTCCAACACAGTCAATCACAAAATTTTTCAATACAACGAATATATTATAGTTTTAAAGAAATTAAAATTTATCTCCTACATCGCTGTGAAGCACAGTTTCCCAGCCTGCCCTATATGAGAGTTAAGCAGCCGCCACCAAGGACAAAACAGCAGCAGAACCAGTCCAGCGCAACGTCTTGTAAATGTTATAATACAGAATCAAGATGGCGATTCAAACCTTCTTTAAGAAGGGGCCGATCTCCTTTTGAGCCTTATTTTGCTTATCATCAAGATCCAGTAGACAATGAGAAGACATTGTTAATAAAAAAGGTGAGAGTCGATACATTACATGGTCGATAGTCGTGATAAAATGTTTTTTTAAATACATAAATTTATCCTTCTCTATCACTAACACAGATAAAAACTCAGATGCCTTAGACATCTTAGGTATTGCATCTTCTGAAAATTAATAATGCAAAAATCGTAAAAAATTATATAAATAAAATTATGTACAGACCATAAAAAAGAAAGGTGACATATTTTATTGGTAAACATGAACAATTCAATGGCGTGATAACATGTTTTAAAAGGGATTGAGAAAAATGAAGGCGACGATACATAGAAGTTTTTCTCAAGCACACAGTCGCAGACTATTTACTTTGGAACTGATTGGAAATCCAGCTTACCTCTAGTCTCAAGCCAGGTTTATTTCTTCGGGGAATCGCGTTCATTTACTTAAAGAAGAATTTAGGGTCCATAATAAATAAGCCTTTATTAGTGTATCTGTAAGAGTACGGTAAACGTGAAAATGTAAAAGAAGTAGTGAAAATATTTATGTTGTTCAAAAACTATAAGTAATGAAATAGTATTGTGCCAATAAATCTAGAAATCTATGTTTTAAAAATAACTTTTGTTGATATTTCTATTTATTCTCAGTTCTATTTAAAAGAATCAAAATAGTACAAACTAAGGAAATTGTATTCTCAATAATTTTAACCGTAATATTAAATATTTTGTCATATTTAAAAAATAAATTTAATTAAAAAGATATGTCGAAACATTTAGATGACTCTGTGACAAAGGTCTATGATCTTTTTCAAGTAAATTAGTAGACAACATTATGACTTGTAGGAAACAGAAGATGTACGGTTTTTTTTCTAGACAGATACTGTGTATATCTATGTATTCTACATGTAGTTGTAACGTGACAGAAATAGGGATCGTTATTGTAGATAAAAGTGGATAAAAGTAATTTAAAACACAATCAAAGTTTTAAATTGGTAATTAAATAAGCATAATTTAAACTTATACCAAAAAGAAATGAATAAAACCAAAGATGTCTTAATAAGGAATCAATTATAAAAGTATCTTTTTAGACCCCAGTTAGATGAACAAATAAAAACTTAAGCTTAAAGTAATTAATTGATTAAAAGTTTTCCCTCTATATTACGCATATGTTATGCATTAAAGTAGGAGAAACATTAGTGTTAACATATTGTTATGGTTACTTGAATATACAAAAGAATAATATTTTACTGTACCGTGTACATAATAATAATAATCAACAGCTATTGACAACTTTCACCAGAAAACTTTACAGTTATTGTATGAGCATATTACAATAGCAAACTAGCATTCGCAGTATTGAATATTATAACTAAAAAATAAATTAAGATTATAGTGAATTGCATTAACTACATTAATGTTTTATAAACAGATTTTGGGTTTTAGAATTAGCAAATTTTATGTTGTCGGCTGAAGCAGCTTTGGATGAGCTGCTTTTTGTTTAACTACGTACGCAAAGAAGTAAAACCAAATTTCTATTTATTAATTGTTTTTACATGACGTATTGTAATCTAAAATAATTACATTTTATATGCATTTATCAAATGATAAAACAATTAAATTATTCTAATCCTGTAAGTTTTTTATTATGTCAGTTTAAATATCACTGTAAGTTATTCTGACAAGTGTATTAGAAGTGGCAATAACAAATATTTACTAAAAGGATATTTTTCATAGTCGGTTTTGTATCGTGTAACCGTCGTAAAATAAAAGCCAAGATAAAGCATAAACTATTTAAAGTTTAATACTGATCGTATGTAGTTGCTGAAGATATTCTTATTGTTCTATGTTGTAAAAGAACTTTAATACAAACTTCCAGAGGAAGAGAATATTCAGGAAAAGTAAGATTTTGGCTAGAGACCGCCTTCTGTCAAGTTCCTATGAGAAGGGTTAGCGGGCACTATACCTATATCATATCACCGTAGGAAGAAGAGGTCTGTTCTAACCTAATACCTAACTACAATGGGTTGTACTTCAATAAATAGATTTAAGCCTTCAGAGCAAATTTTTCTGGGACGAACCGCTGAGTGACTTAATCGGTCTTACGGCTTTAAAACAATACGTAGTCTTATAGCTGAGAAAACGTCTCTAAATAAATGCTTGGTTAATGCCAAATACAATTCATACTAAAATACTTTCTTTGAACTTGACTTCACTGCAAGCTGCGAGCTCAAAATGCAGAATCGCATAATTAAAAAAAACTACTGCTGATACAAATTTTTACTTAGGAATCATTCACCACGACCCACGGACTCAGCCTGCGGAAATTGCTGTTTATCTCAATTTATTAATAAATAGACATTTCAACCCATATTGTCCTAAACGCTGACAACTATTAAGAATTATTACTGAAGTATGATGGTAAAGAAAATGTTTATTGCTTACAAGATGAGGCCAAATGAACTGTGTAAGGTATTTTATATAACTGTGTATACTTATTGAAATCAGACTTAAATTTCACTATGATTGTAAATAATGCGTAGAATGAAAAGAAAAGTCATCTGATTTAATCTACTGGGATATTTATAATCTTCTAATCAATTTATAATAATACACTTATGTTCTGGATGACTAATTCAGGAACGAGACCTCTTATATTGGTTCCTTCGATAAATTAAAAATACTGACGACTGGTATGCTATAAAATACCTTAAAATAAAATACAGGATTATAGGTTTTTTATGTTTTATTATGGACTGAATTTTTTAATGAAAACGTTATGAAATTAGAAAACTTTAAATTTTTTAGGTAATTGAAACGAAGTTATCGTACCAGTAAAATTTAAACAAGTTGTTATAGAAGACCAGTGTAGGAAATTGAAACGGACATACCAATACACATGTATTCAAGGTTTGAGAAACACACAGAGATATGTAAGCCCTAGGCTGTAAACAAGGTTTCATATTATGTTGTAGTTCACGTTAGTTTACATCAAATGTAGTGGTATCTCGCTTACCGTCCTTCTTATCAATTGTATATGTGATTTCATTTCATTTAAAAGTACACATTGTTTTTATACTATACACAGACTTATTTTAAATGGTGTATTTTAGAGTGTTATTTATTTTGTATTTATTATTATATTTTTAAGCAGTATCATTATAGTAAGAGATTTTATCACATTATTAATAAAATAAAAAAGTATAATGTGAAAACATGAAAATATTGTAACGTTATCTAAACTTTCTCTAATTTCAATAATTTTCAAAAAGGTTTTTAACATTTACATCACAAAAAACCCAAAAATATGTTAAAGCAAGCATATCTAAATAAACGAAAAATAAAATTTACCGTAACCTTAAAAAAATTTTTTTAGTTCGGAAGCATTCAACTGGACAGCTTTTATGGTAATAATTTTACTATGTAATATCTGAATGTGGGGATAAGCAATATATTTTGCAGTATGAAGTTCTTCTGACAAAAAATAAAATACATTTCATATAAAAATAAACTGTCATAAATATGTTCAAATGGTAATTTAGAAATGGTTAATAAAATGTGTAAATCTCTAAGGGAAATATACCTCTTAAAAGTAAAACTTCTAAAATCAGCCAAAAATAATAAATTACATTCAACTACTTGATTAATCTGGACGAAGGCAATCAGATCTATGGTACAAGTCTTCTTTGAATATTTATTTTATTTTATAGTAGCAGTTGATTTCGCTAATCGTAATACAGTACAAAATACATCATAATATTAAAATAGTAATTTTTTATTATACAAAAGGATTTGTTTTAAGTGTGTAAATTTTATTAAGACGAACCAAAATATCAAACATCATTGCTGGGAATTGAAATAATTTGTGTTCCTTAGAATTCAAGAACTTTACTCCTGGTAACTCTACCAACATTCAGCGTACTAATTGTCTTTTAAAACTCTAGAGGTTGAAAGTTACCTCATTACCAACACAATGAGATCGCTGTTCTCTGAGTTAAAATGACTCCCTTTGTCGTAATCTTTTGTTGTTATTGTTCCGACCAATCTCAGAGGGTTACCTAGCAACTTATAGGCTGACAAACATAATCATTTTAAGTTAGATATGAACTTACTGTAAAGTTCTCTGCAACTTCTTGAAGACTATAAAATCTGATATTACCAGTAATTGGCAGTTTTGATTTACGTTTAAAATCCTATCAAATGTAATATAAATGAAACTTATTAAAAAGCAGTTTTAGTATATAACGTGCATTTTTGAGATAGGTTTATGGCAAACATCACCCTACTATTTTGAGATCTTGTAGTATATAAATAATCTGCAGTATGGGAAGCTAGATTCATTTAAATGTGGACTGAAGTAGTATGTTCTCTTTACATTTATACTTTAACAAGTTTTCTTGCGATGACAATATATATGTAGATAAAAAGTTTATTTTATTAAATCAATAAATTAGCCTATTGTAAAAATTTGATCAATTTTTACTTTATTTCAGTTATCTTGTTACATACTTCTTCTCTTCTTAGAGCCAAAGTAAGATTATAATATGACAAGGCAAGTCGATCGTTCTGTATATCTAATATTGTTCTGAAATCTTGCAGCGCCACATCTATTTGTATTAAAATTGACATAATGACTCTTGTATAAATAATGTGTATATTACAATTGCGCTTGATATTGGGATCGGTACTTTTCATGTATACACGTATATTAAACTTTATCAACAATACCAGAAACTGCACAATATATTATTATGTTGCTAAAAACTTACAACCAGTACGTAGTTAGGATCTCTCACAAAAAGGTTATTAAAAAAAGACTTAGTTATTTAGACCAAACACTTTTTAAAGGACTTTATGTCTTTCGATAATTATTTTATACTGTTGTTATTTTAGACTTTATTTTACTTTATTCTGCTTAATTGTAGGAATATAAAATCAATATGCGTTTAAGAAGTAGTAATAATATAACTAAAATTATTTTGTATACTTATTTAATCCAACTTTGCAATTACCGCAATATTACAATTTAAAACGATTTTAAGCTAAATGTGGCACGTTTAGGATCGCTACATTTTGGGATCGTAATTCATTAGCTTAAATAAGATAACACTTATTTTCTCATTAAAAAGACGTATCAATAACACCATCCAAACATGGTTCACACAGTAATAATATTGATTCAAACTGCTCAGAGAACAAAGGATGGCTACAATTATAAACCAACAAGCCACGTTTTCGCAATAATTATTTCCACAGTATATCCAGAGTGACTCGATTACACTCCATAAACCAAATGTGATTACTATTTTCCAACGTAATGACCATCAGCACATTAATCCTCGTAGCTAATCTCTTTCCTGAATTACCAACGACGTTAAATAATTGGATTCACTGAGAATTTCCCCATCCAGTTTATCTATATTATCAGAGACAGGTTTTGATTTTAATAGTTATTAAACCTTCCAGATATAAAAATCATATATTGAACAACTTTTAAGGAAATAAAAATACTAAAATAGTTATATTAAACACAATTTGTCACTTTGCATGAGATCTTTACTTTAAGGTTTATAGCTTATAATGTATATAACATATTTCATACTAATTTACAATAGCTGCGTAAAATGTCTGTCATGGGAGAATATTATTAAATGAGCCTCTTATATTTTTAAATGTTCGTTTCTTCAAGGTTTATTTCATGGTAAATAATTAGTACGTGACATGGAAAATTGCAATAACTGCAAAGTTTTACCATCAAAAGTTCTAAAAACAAACCGAGACACGAGTACGCACCAGTAACGGGGATGGATAAGAGTTGTTGGAGGATGGAGAAATGTTGGATAGACAGCCTGATCGGGTGGAGCAGAAACGTGGAGATTGAAATTTTCAACTTAGTTCCTTACCTTCTATAGTATGTTGCGACCGTAGTCTTTCAAGATAGGTAAGAAACTTTAAATTTGGCAATGTTCCTATAGTGACATGGACCCCAACAATGCCATTTTGAAATGTTCCACATGTTCCTGTCTTGGAGAAAGTAGGAAAACGAAAGGGCCATTCGAGACTACGATAATTATGCCAACTTTACATTGATTTTCAGAAAATGGCGTCTGACAGTCGGCCTTGGAACAGTCTCTGCATGTGTAGAATGTTTATTAAAATAAAAACAAAAATAGAGTAAATTACAATGCAGATTATGTGTTGCCCAACTGATTGTATGATACTTTTGGGGCCCTGTGGCTTACTTAAGTAGACACCCTATAGAAGTAATGCTGAAAGTAGTCCGGAGAGTCAGTGATGTCTGGGTCGGTGGGGTTTTTAGTAATTATGAGCCCAGTCATCAATGGATTGTGCAGACGGTGGATTAGCATTTTTGCTATTATTTTAAAGAATACAGGTCACTCTGCTAGAAGTCATGAACCTGGTCGTAACCGTAAAATTAATAGTTCCATTAGGTCCCCATTTTATTCATTGTTACAACTAATAATAATTTTTATATATTTTTTAATTTTCTGCATTTTTCAATGAAATTAATTTGTTTATTTTTATCTATATACAATTTATCGAAAATGCAAAGAAAAATCAAAACAGCGCCTTTTAATTTTTTTACGTATAAGTTAGTTGCTTATGTTTACCTCATATTAATAAGACTTTATGCTACAAAATACACTATGTAGCAGTTACATGCCTTTTCCAATCATAATAATATCATTGGCTATATAATGTGATTGTAAGCTTTACGCATTATAATGTTATATAAAAATTTAAAAGTAACTTAATTAATCATAAAATATGGAATCCAAAAAATGTTTTGAATGTTTATTTGAGTACAATAATTAGTGCACTACCGGGTTAGAGACTTAATAGCGTGGATTTGAAATGTAAATATTACATTCATTTTTAATTTTTTTCAATCAAGACGAGGCTAAAATATGAAAAAATATTTAAGAGCGCTCTCAATGATGAAATATATTTTATAAATAACGTTAATCATTGAAATAGAGTACTGGTAAACTGTATTATTCTTTTTTGTCTTACGTAACAATACTTAGTCACCCAAAAAATCCCATAAAGTATAAACATTTGCAGGATACCATTAGGACTTTACGATGTAGGTACGCGATTCCCTTTCCGAAATTGTTATGATTTTTAGGCATTACTTTGAAGATTTAAAACTCGTAGAATAAGTATAGAAAATTTGAAGGTAAACCTTATGGAAATCTGAATCCTATATTTGTTAGTGATATAATAAGAGGCAATATCCTCACTAAAAAAGAAAAAAAATTGTGAGAATAACCATAACAACCCGCAAGTTAAAGAAACTAGTCCCCAATAGAAGAAAACAATCATATCTGGCTACGTACGTACACCATAATAGCATTACGTTTATAAGATCTTACTGTTACTTATTTAAAAAATATTATCATATTTTAATTTTGGATATGTTTTTGCAGAAAAAAGTCTGAACAAGACTTGAAATATTACTTGGTGCATTGGATCTTATACATTTTAAACCTAAATAATTAAATGCATTATTAAAAATGTATTAATTGATTCTTAATATCCTTAAAAAATGAAATAAAAACGTAACAAGAAGCAGTTCTGATTTATCAATACTACTTCCTAAATTTGAGTAAGGAATCTCTTTGATTTAAAATAATTTTCGACTGGTAAATATTCAAAACTCCCTGTTAGTAGTAGAGGTAACTGGACTTAACGAAACGATAGCTAACGAAAATGTAAGATAATATGGATAAAACGTTCATATTATTAACAAGTATTTTTTAAAGATAGATAAATTGTGTGTAAAATACCTTTACCACGAAGTGTTTTATAGATGACCATAAAATCTGTAATAAATAAGGGAACGTTTCGGCTATAGGAGTACGTGCTTATTGCTAGCGAGCTGTCTGCAGTAAAATACATGGCTATTGAAGGCGGCTCGGAATGTACGCTCTTATTGGGTAGTTCTAAGTCATGAGGAATCACTCCCTGATATGGGGATACAAACTTAAATTCTCCTTTTTTGAAAATTTAAGGATACCTAAAATTATCAAGAGTTGAATTTTTTTAAGTGACAGTTTACAATATTTCTAAAAACGCAATATTGCAGTTGTATAATACCTTTATTATTCAATTAAAAATCTATGTCACTATATATTACTGTAGTAGAACATCCATAAAAAACATTAGCAGTCATAGCCTTGAATTTTGCCTAAGAAAATGTAATAACCTAAAAAAAATTAAGTTAAAAAGTCACAAATATATTTACTTTCTTTATACAATTTCATAAACACCATAAGATTTTAAAATGTTTTGGTACTGGACGACACAGACTTGTGTATGAAAATGAGTCATCCTCATATTTAAAAAAGAGTTAAGGCAAATTTTTGTTTTATCCATTTATCTAATAAAAAAGCTAGTAATTTATAACTCAGTGTTGGAGATCACAATGTTAGGTAATATTAGGTAATGGAGGCAGGGGTATAAAAAGTAGTTAATTTATACGTGCATTAGAAACATTTGTGTTTATAATGCTGGTAAATAGAGAATTATATTGATTTGGCCGTTACTGAGCCGGTCTGTAGACATCAAATAATCAGAACCAAGATTACTGTCTTTATACTCTCATAACCCAACCTTTAGTATAGAGATTAACAATATTGTAGGGATTTCTGATACTAAAATATTTTATAATATATTTATTTTAGGTACTCTTGATGATTTACATTATTAAGTATTATGACAAATCTAGTACAGAACGTACAGAAAAGTATTTAATTTGTTAATTTATGTACTTGTTTAAAAATATTTTCTTTAGAGCTGATTCCAGCATAGACCACTGCATGGTATTGGATTGAATGAACATAAATTAAAATGAATTCGATATTATTGCATTAGTATACATCTTGGCATTATGAGTCATTGGAATCTGCTACTGATTATGCTAAATAAAGACATGTATTCACAATAAAACTCAAAGTAATTTTTTTTATATTGCAGCAATTTTTTATAAAAAGCTTCACTGAGATTGAAGACAAATATTCAGGTCAGTAACCCTTGTTATTCTCTATATGTCCTGCGGATAGAAACTGTGTAGTAATCTACAATATATATATAGATTGGTAGGGTTTAATGAGACTCAGCCGAATTCCATGGTTAAAAAAGCACATGGACATGAATAGAACTCTAGTCTACGACGATATTAAATTTCATGCCAATTTCATGACTACATATGACCTTTCTTGATGTATGTTGCCAAATGATACATTCACACTTTAGTTAATTGAGTTAGGTTTCATAGCAGCGATTAAATTATAATACCTCCAGAGAGGTAGATAGGGTACAACAATTCAAGAGTGTGCTGAAATTAAAAAATCGTTTCAAAATGCTAAAATAGATTTTTCAATCTTTGATGTTTTTTATGTACTGTATGAATAAACTATATGAGGCCATTTAAATAAGAACATTGTAGAATATTTTCTAACACTAAGGGCAATTATACAGTGGGTCAAGCATGTATTTCGACCTTGGTGTTACTTGCATACAAATGGACTTTCATGCAGTCTCAAATATGTAGATCAGTTTGGGTCTGAGACACTGTGTGTACTGACATACAGATAAACAGACAGGCAAAATTGAATTTTATACAGCCCTATAAATTATTTGTCATTACAAATTTTATACAATACTAGTATTGTATAAAATTATTGAAAATATATTTAAAAAAAATAATTTTATAAAAATATTATAAAATTATTAAAATATTGTATCAATACTAAACTCATATTGATGTAGGTGCCATAAGATACAGTTTGTAGTAGTACATAAAAGATATATTCATGTGGTGTATTGTATAATGATAAACTTTTTAAATTTCAATAAATTTCTATGCTGAACTATACAATACTAGTTGTGCAGCTTTGTTGTTCTTAGTTGTATTCATATTATTATGTACTACAGTATAACTTAATTAATTGTGATGTGATTAAAGTAAACTTGTAATATGTCAACACACTTGACAAACTAGAATAAACTATGTTATATGTTTCATAATATGTTATGTAAATTTGATTTATTAGACTGTTAATATAAGTTATAGAGTAAATTGAAAATATTTAAAAAATAATAATTAGATAAATATTATAAATTAATGAAACCGTGTAAACAGCTTTAGTTTACTTGGAACTCAGTATACTACCTCATGTGTTGTATTGAATGTAACACATGCATTCTGTAAAGTAGTTATTAGTTTAAATTGGAACTTTGAAACTAGAGATTGTTATCTCATAGTAGATATGCCGAATGTAGAAAACGGTAACAAGCCGTTAACAATGCCGCTGCATTTTCCGAGAGACTTCATTACTGCTGTGTTTTCCTCGTTTATACAGGTAACAACTGTGTAATTTTAATGATTTACGTACTTTTTATATTAAAGAATTCGATTCGCTATTCATATCTGAATTCGCATTAACTAAAAATAACTACTGGATATATAATTAATTACAAAAGTTAACTTTATGAAATTTCATATTCATACTATAATTATTATATTTAACAACAAACATTTCTTTACCATTCTTATAGTACGTCATAAACATATCTAAACAAGTATAGATGTTGTGTATGGGGGTTTCGTTATGACTGCCGACGGGCCGCTTTCGACGACTAGAGTTACGCAGCTCTCAAACATGAACCTGACCTTTGGAACGTCTCCTACAACCGATACATTCGAATGGAAATGCCTGAAGAGGGCTTCCTCGTGGGATACGTGGACAAAACTGCCTCGGGAATCATTACGAGGACATTCAACAAGACACAATGGCTGCCCAGCCGACTCATGCTGCGGGTACTGGCTTATATTGTTAAGCACAGCTTAGCTCTAGTGACGAAGAAGACTTAAATTATACATATGACCAGATGCAGGAATGATACCGTGATCCAGGTTAGAGTAGACTGGGAGATTATCGAGATAAAGAGCGCTATGAAATATCTCCGTGTGACGTTTCATATCAAGCTCTCGTTCTGTGAAGAGGCTCCGCATCGGCAAACAATATGGTGGTCTATACCTTATCTTTAATGCATCAAATGAGATTTATCAGTTGCATCATCTTACGCTGTTGGTCACGTAAGCTATTCTCCTGTACTAGTGCGAGATATGAGCAGACGCTCTTGGTTAATAGTGCTACGGACAGAGATGGCGACGAGTGGTTACTGAACTGTCTCCAAACCGGCATTCGTGTTGATCAGGGCTATTCTAATCGATCTCTTTGGTTTTAAAATGAAGCGTATATAGGAAGGAACAGTATGTTAACACGCAATAAGTTTCAGGCATACATGATGAGGAACTGGAGAAACGATAGCAGAGGACGTTGAGAGGCTAGAAGGCCTAATAGAATGGGTGTGAAGTACGAGGAGGTAGTTTTATACCTCCACCAAGTACTCACAGGACATGCCAACCTTAGAGTGTAAATAATTAAGATGGGCAACTTTGAAACAGCAAAATGTCCTTGTGAGAGTGCGGAGTATATTGACTAGAACCACTTGGTCCTTTTATGCTGACAGTGAGATAACAGAAGAATGGAACTCGAGATTGTCATAGCCAAAACTTTCACCTGAAATTATTGTTAGAAAATTTGTCACTGACAGTCAGGCTTGGAATCGCAACTTCAGCCAATCAAGAGGGGGTGCTGAAAACCAAGAAATTAGAAGTTAATACAGTCCCAGTGTTTCCTTCTAAGGACTGATACTGCTGAAGTCCTTTGTTGCTTATGTATACTCCCTCTGGAAGTAATGGGGAAACCAGTTCCGAAAAAGGGTGACGTCTGGGCCAGTAAAGTTTTTATTGAATTTGAGTTCTGCTGAACAACAGAATACGCTGACGTTGTTACCATTACCATTACCATTTCCTTTATCATAAAAAATTTGTCAAATGTTGTTTTCATTTTCGTAAAATTTTAAAATAAAAAATTTTATGAATTAGAAAGTTTATATTTAGTATCTGCATTGGAATACAATTAGAACAAAGTTAAAACATGCATGCCCTCTCATCAGGTACCATCAGTACAATTCTCATTTGTAGATTATATTCAAACTATTAGAAAGTACATATCAACTTTTGAAACATTTCATTTAGTTGTATATTTAAGAGTTAATACTAATGGACATATTTGCAATCAAACGGTTACTGTGATATGTTAATAATAATAGTAAATCAATCTATTAATAACAATATACATACTAGATTTGGCACAGGGGAACTTAATATTCAGTCATGCTAATAGATATTTTTTTAGATGATCCACAGAGTTCAAACTAGATGAATCGGGCCAATAAACGGATCCATTAAATAAGTAAAGATAAAGGAATGGATAAGACTAAACTAGCTAAAACAAAGCTTTTATAAATGATAATAAATTAATAAATAGGATTATAATTTTGCTTTGAAGCAGCAATCCAGGAAGCAAAAACTGGTCTTTTATAAAAAACAAGAAACCCCTATTTAATAAGTGTAAGTATTTTAAATAAGAACCAATCGGCGGGTAATCCAAAGATATAAGACATTAACAGTTATTCAGTAACTATTAAAAAAGCAAAAATTACCATGAGAAAGTTTTGTTAAGAAAACAATGTTTTAACATGACGTTCAGTTTTTGTGTCCTAATTGCAGAACACTGAAAAATATATCATTACATTTAGTCCTAAATAGGTTTTTAAACTTGCTAAATAGGTCTTGAACCATTTCTGACATAAAGCTTTGATTGATATTTTTATTAAGTAGGAAAAATCATTAGCAGTGCAATAGTTTCAATTTAACCTTCGTAGAGGGTAATTACACCTAATTGACTGTGAGTGCAATATTAAATTTGAAATGCATTGGCAGCCAAATGTCCTTACAGCAATATCTTATGGAATAATAATTTTTATTTTTCTATTATCTAAATCTAACCAGATTACTGAACTTCAAGTTTAGAGTGTAAATATAAATGGATACTAAATATCTAAATGGTATTGATAATTAAAATGCGGCCAAATGTAAGTAAAGCAGTCTCTGACCATTATCTATTACAAAACATGATATAACCAATTCAAACTACAATATGCAGTTACATTACTTACTGATCTCACATTACAAAATGCATATCCATAGGAACTTTATTCTTAACATGCTTATTTTGTACAGACATACAGGCAGAAAATCAAACAGAAAAGAAATTGTTGCAGCCCCCAAGCAGGCCCAAAAGAAATTGTGTAAGATAGGATACAATGAATCTTAGCTAAAAAATGAGCAGGCGTGCACCATCATTGAACACTCACTACATTGCCTATACAAAAATAAAGCATCACACAAAATATTTATCCTATACAAAAAAATAACATTCAGCAATTAATATAAAAATAATACTTTTAAAATGTCAATTTCAATATACTTTACATAAGAACTGTTGTTATTTATATTAGATGTTCCCACAAAAGATGCTTTTATTTAATACAAAATTTACTTAACCAACAAACTTTATTAGAAATTGATTACACACTAAGACTTTATTTGTTACGTTTTGTAAATTTTGTTTGAAAAACAAACACGGGTAACTGCTGTTGTCCTTGTGTTAATAAATAACATAAAAAATAATAGATATTTCTGGACTATATGAAGTTTAACATTTTTTAGTTAGTTTATAAAACTTTTGCAGTAAAGTGCTGAGTATCCTAGAAATCAAGAGAGGAAACTCTGAACAGCTGCTCAAATCTCAAGTAATGTCAATGTCAGTGACAGGTCTGACACTCTCAGAGGGGTTGAGTGTTGACCACTTAGTTAATTCTATTGTTGGAAACTCTACCCTTAACGTTACAAGGTTTATAAACGTTTAACAATTTTACCCATATTAGTAATATAGCTCGTTAATATATTCAAGATCTCTTAAAAAATATAAGTTACCTTGGAGCTATTATGATACAAAAGTGATATTTTATAACATTTTCTTTTTATTAAATAATTTTATTAGTTTAATAAAAAATGTATGTTTAGTTAACATAATTATTTTATGCTTTGGACATAATGTATTTAAACAGCTTGACCTTTTAACAGAAAGTTTGAGATTACATTTTCATTTCTTTTTAACTAAAGATCGTAGCTTATTACGTTTAAAAAGGAAAAAACTTTAACTGGTCATAAAACTATGTATAATAAATCTCAAAAGTATTCATTAATGTAGACTATAATTATTAAAACACTTTCCTTTGGAATTATATGCTAATATATAATATGAGTATATATGAGTCATTATCCGGAAATGTTTTTACAAATATTTAAGAAAAAGTTTCTAATAAAATATTTACAGTTTTTTAATCTTAACTTTGCTCAAGAAAAAACTACGTATAAACAATAATTTATAACGCTTCTACTTTACTTTTTTGAACGTTCATGTTGCACTAGAATAATAGGTTAAATAACATAAATTTAATAAAAAATTACTTCCAATGACATGATACAAATAATGAATGTTGCAACTCTATAAATTCTGTTATACATATAATACTAATCAACGATTAAAATGTATCGGAATTAATAATACTACACATAACTACATTTAAAAGATCAAAAGAATACTTAGAGTACAATACAATCTAGAATAACCTAAAGACACTTAAAGTCATACATGATGCATATTTCCCGTTCGAAGAGATCGTACAAATAATAATAAAAGAACCCCACTCGTGCATAAAAATACTTAAAATATCGTTTAATGAAGTACATTACAAAGCGATTGAGCTTAATGTATTGAACGTATGTCACAAGCAAAGTGTCCTCTTTACTTTTTGTCACCTACTTTCAATCGTTCAGGCGTCCACTACTGTCACAACGCGATGGTTCTGTCTGGCATACTTGTGACCCTTCTTTTCATATATCTATTAATATCATTGCCTTCAAAGATTAAATATAAAAAAAGTTCAAAACACCAATAAAATTGCTGCTATGATAGTACCAGGCTGTTCCACGCAAAGTCTTGTCGTAAAACCCATATATCCGCGCATATAAATGTGCTTGAGACTGATACTAGTACTGGTGTGCTGGTGACTGTGCTTGAGGTTGAGTGGTAGAGAGGGCTAAATAGCCCTAACTCCGCCTCTTAAATATAGGCATATTTCATTTCATTTCATACTTGGAAAAGTTCCACGAATCAGACCATGGATCATTCGAGGTGATAACAAGCTTTTGGGAATTAGTCATCACACACAAATGGAACCCTAGGCTTTAAGGCTTAGAATCTTCAAATCTTCAGTTGCCTATAAATCTTAAAACATCAGATTATGAAACATTCAAAAAAATGAAAACCAACCAATAAGGCAAATAACTTGCCCAAGTGAAAGATACGAATTAATACTTAGTATGTTAAATTGTTATGCAATTGAAGATGCAGAAAGAGTAGCGAAACTACTGCAGTAACATTTCACTGCAAAACAGGTGTATTGTGAAATATATCCTGATATTTGTGATGAATCATCAGCGTCGGTATGCCGCTAGCGCTGTGGTCATAACGGATTCTACATCAGCGACGGACACATAAATCTGGATGGATGAAATGTCCCTAGATTGCCTTGTAATTAACAATATTTTACAGTAAAGCCACGATTACTTTCATATAAAATTTTAATTATTTTTTTATAAGGAACATTTGAATGAGACAAAGCTTAATTCGCTTGTATTAAGCAAAAATTGAGTAGTACTTAAATTAACAACTACACCACATTACCAACTACATTAAAATATTTGTTTTATCATTTAAATTACCATTTTATTTTAAAATATTTGTTATGTATGTTATTATTTAATATGAATTTATTATTTATTATAAATATGTAATGTAAATTTCAATATATTTTTAGTTGTGAAGGTAGCAATAATATACTGGATATTGTTTTTTACTGTACACGAAGCAAATAAGTTTTAGTGCTTGTGATCATCTTCAATATTATATCTTGGTCAGTTGAATAGGTCGAATAATAAACTACGAACTGGAATACCTAATTATTATAAATAGATTACTAAACCTTCATGACTTGCAAGTCAGAAATCTCAAAAAAAAATACTTTGCGTCAATTCTAAATCTCTATAATAATGCACTTCTTAAAACATAACATTAATTATACTTACAGGAAACAAATTGAATTACGTCATCTCACAATAACCAACCCCGAGAATATATAAATAATACCAAATATTTATGTGGACACTGTTACAGCTGTTAGTGAACAAATCAGCTCGGCCCTGTTTTATATATATTTATTATGTATGGACTTCTTCGGACTATATCTGCCCTTTCATTGAACCATACCAAATATCACAAGAAGAGTCTTGAGGTACTTAGGAGTACTACGAAATCAGTGTATCATTTGTTTTGGAACCAGTAAACCTAGAATTGCTTTTGGCTCATTATGAAACACGTGATTTGGGAACTGGTTAGTTGAATCTTACAGTATTAAAAAAATACTGTAAAATATTATTTGGTATAGACAGTTACAACAAGATATTTTATTCCGAATTTCGGTAGAAATAAAGATGTTCAATCATCTTTCTGGCCCAATTAGATATTTGGACAGCGTATTTTAACAGTTCCATCTGCAAATGATAACATAGACATTAATAATTTTATAATTATTTATTCTCTGAGATATTATGGATGTACACATCAGGACATATCTCTCGCGACATCATAATATAAACACCGGTTGATTTTATTTGTAACCGTTTTTTACATTTTATCATGTTTTTCAGATTTAGATTCCAGAATACCGCTGAACGTAGATGAGTAGCAAGAAATTAATTTAGGCTTATTTCATCTCGTAGATCTACTATATTGAATGTAGATAAAAAATTTTTAATGTAAAGTTGACAGCATGATACATCATTTCAGTATTTTTTTCACCAAACATAATGCCACAATTTATTTTAATACCTTTATTTATACTTCAAATAATTTGACTTTCAGATATAATAAATATAGATTAATAGCACCTTACCTTTAGTTCAGCTATCGTAACCTACAACCTCTTAATGGTAATATACCCTGTCAGTAAAGCATTCCTCAATCTTGAGAGTGTTTAACTAATATGCTGTAGAAATACACCAGTAACATAAACTTATACCAATAACTTAAACTTTAATAACATCAATTCAATGCACTATGCAATATGTCTGGTAATATTTCTTTTATTTCTTTTAAATTTATATATTTTGAAAAATTTTCATTAGAAAAATATAAATAGCAATACTAAAAGTATCAATACCTAAAGAAAAATTTAATATAACTACAATAATTGCGGCATCATATTCATTGAAATTATTGATAGAAATCATTTATTAGAACTACCTTTGCTTTAAAATACGATATAATTGTACTACGTTAGATCCAAGAATGCTGTAAGAAGTATAAACTTAATTAAAATTAAATACTTGCCACTCAACATTGGCTACCGCTAGTTTGCAGTCGAAAGAAATGCAATAAAGAGGGGGTGGGGGAGGAGACATTTAAAACTCATCATTTATAATTGTTTAACAAAATAAATATTTTATTTTCATTAAATGCAGTCCGTCGAAATCTGTCTAAATAATAATTTAGGAGCAGTTATTCGGAAACTTGTTTGGCTAAATACTAGAATTATCAGATTTCTTTGATTTTAATAACCTAATTGTAGTTGAATTGAATTACGGTAGAATATACGTTACACATTCTACATAATTAAGCTGTTAATACAAAACCAAGTCATAATGTAGTGATTTCAGAATATCAAATCTCGGCAATTAGTGGCAACTCCAGTGCGGCCTAATGGCAATTATGTTAATATCATCAATCCAACAATTACTGTATATCTCTTACTAATTATACTTGTTACAAACCAACTTGAATATATTGTTCACGAGTGGCTAAAAGCAACCCTAACTTTTCTCAGGATGAGCATATATTGTCAAAATGGAAACATATTATTTGAGAGCTATGACATGTCATGTCAATCAAATGTACTTTGTTCAGAAATCATAACAACACTTAAAATATACAACATTTAATAAAACATTGTTGCATTGTAACTTTAGACACACATGTTTTATATCAATACATCAATCAGCTCGTGTTCCACCAAAGACGAAACAATTATAAAAATTAAAGTTCTATAGACCTATTTAAACCATAAAAATTAATATCTAATATGAAAAAATATGTTATAGTGAGATTGAGTTTTATAATCGAGTGGTTAGTTTTCGTTCTTGAATCCAGAAAATCCAATATTTGTAAGATAAGCCAACAGAAATCAAACTAAAAACCCTTTCCCCTAAACTAGGAGCTGAAATTCAACACAATTACGACTATCATCTTACAGTTAAATAGCTTAAAGATATCTAAACCGTTCATTAAAAATATATTTACGTTTATGTAGTATTAGTATATACAGTTATTGAAATACTATTGCATGATGCTATATTTGAATTTACACGTCGAAGTGGAGCTATCGGTTGTTTAGTGAACTACAAACGTGTCGAGGTAATATCCGTTATTGGAACCGTATGGCACTAGTCGGACATTGGATGTCACACAAATCGATTCACCTTTCGTGTTGTTCACTGATTTCTGAATCGATTGGTATGTATGTACCCATGTAAAATCCATGGTTGAAATGCACCATAATAGAACTCATTGCTCTTTAATATAGAAGTTAAATTTAATGAAAAATGTATAGACTATAGATTAAATCTTTTTCTCGACATGTCTTACAACATGATGGATTCACATTTTTGTGTGTTGGGTTTCGTTCAAATATTTACATAATAAAAGTCTACAAATCTATTCACTATATTATTACAATGTAAATGTTAGAGTATTTATACAGTATGGTTTAAAAATGTCTACATTACAATCTCATATAATTGTTTCTTT
This sequence comes from Homalodisca vitripennis, assembly GCF_021130785.1. Lineage (NCBI taxonomy): Eukaryota > Metazoa > Arthropoda > Insecta > Hemiptera > Cicadellidae > Homalodisca > Homalodisca vitripennis. The sequence continues at coordinate 131,458,640 of NC_060214.1, read as the reverse complement.
TTCTCTTTCATAAAAAATTTATTTATCCTGCGATTTCTCGTTGCTTTCATTGTTACCGAAAAAAATAAACGTAAATATTTTCACTGGATTCGGCAATTCAGTATGAGCAAATGGAATGAAATACACTATAGTTGTTCTCTGTGAGGCGTGTACAGAAACCGCTTGCAAACCTTCTCAGGTGAGTTCATTTTAGAGATATTTTACAAATACATAAACTAACTTGTCTAGCCCTCGACTCAAAGGATTCGTGGACGCTCTTCAATTAGTTCAATTAGCAGGATGTAAGTTTATAATATTTTGACCTAATAAATAACAGCAACGCTAATAATGCAGCGGTAGAAACAGAGGAGAATACTGTAAAACATGTCAAATAATTTTAAATTTTGTTCTTTTTTAACTCGGGGCAAACTGTATTAAGATTGATTAGACAAAGCATGAAACAAACATCTTTATTAGGCAACATCCAAAAGAACTGAAACTTTTATTCCTTAAGGAGAGACACTTATAGTTTGATTTTCCACTAATGTACTTTGTATGTTGGAAGACCGCTTTATGAGCGGTTATAGCGATTTTCCTTCAATCTCTTGTAATTTTCAATACTTTAAACAAGTTAATAGCATTTACATGTATGTAAAAATGTCCAAGTGAAATATAAGGGGCATTGTTATTTGGTCTATTAAAGAATGCAGCCTTACGATTTCGTAAAAGCCTTTTCAATCACTTTTATAACAATTTGGCAATACTGTTATTAGAAAGTTTAAATTTCCATGATTAAAAAATAACTCATTATTTATAGAAATTTGTTGATTACAACATGAATTCAGAGGTGATTTGTATTTCTTAGGATGACATTTTAATGTAAATAAAATCTCTTTATATACATAATGGAAGAAACTTTGAAGTTTAACTGTCCTAACTGCACTAGAGATCCTATACAGATCAACCTTACTCATTTTAATAACCTGTTTACCTAATTTTATCTTGTATGTAAAAAATGAAGGCTTTTTTTGTTAAATTTAACATTTGTTTAAAGTATAAATATATTTTACAAACCAATTTAATAGCTATAGTTGATGTTTAATATCTGATTATATAATTCTATTTATACTTTAAAACAATATCAGATTTCAAACTATGAAAGTATTGATAGTATGATGAATTTTAGGTGATATAAAAAAGTATACATATATAGTTCTGTCACATATAGTTTTCATTTGTAGAACATACATACTAACAACATATACTACTAATGAATTTGATAACTTTTTATGATTTAAATTTATTTACTTAGAACTTAATTTTATTCAAAGGAAATTACGTAATTTAGTATTAACTTATAATATAAGCAAACACAATATACATATATTAGGACAAATATAAAGTTTTTTATTGTAATTTTTAAGTGTATAATTCATTATTAATTTTGCTTCAATATAACGTTTTAGAGAATGTATCCTTGTAAAATAATTTTCTATAGTTATAAACAAATTATATATCTCCTAGATATTAAACAAGATATATGTACTATAGTTGCAAATATGCCTGTAGAATTTGTTTAATAACGGGATAAAAACTTTGTCTTGCCTTTAGAACCAAAACGTGAACTGGTTAGTTTACACTACACCTCCATAAAAGTACCTCACTGTATCTTGATATAATCTACAAAACAAGGAACTCCTTAACGAAGATTGCGCCTAAATCAATGTTTAACTAATTGAAAGTCAGTTTCTGAGTTTGTAGCAGTTTAGATTCACCTAATTAGATACGATTTCCCCGATTCTCATTATGCTGCTTACGAAGGAAAGTCGTTAAATAAACATTGCTATACAGTTTTAAAGACTTAAATTACTAATTTTAAAAGCTTGGAAATGTGTATGTATATGTCTTGCAAACATACACTTTCATACGAGCACAATATATTGTTGTGTTGTGGAGTTTAAAGATAAGTATAGATTAAGTGCATACAATATGTTAATACACGTCACGGCCTTGCTTAATTTATAAACAAACTTGGTCTTAATCACAAATATCCTATAAATTAATGTTCAAACCTGAAGTATCGGTTGAAAAGCTCCAACAATATGTAAAGTTAATTTAGTGAAAAACCATAAAAAGCTTAAATTTATCGTATAATTATTATTTTCTTTATATTTATAAAGACAGAAATAGACGAACAGAATTTTAATGTAAAGTACTTGTTAGCTTGAGGTCACATTTCAAACGTAGGTATCAAATCTTTTAACGTTTTAACTGTATGTTATAGGGTATTTTTTTTAAATTTTAATAGGATAAAATTGATCAAACCATACTTTCCTTCTAAAATATATTTTTCAATATTTAAAGAATTAAAATAGAGTCATTTAATGTATATGAATATTTTGTCATAGTAGCCAGCTATAGTGAAATGACTAATCCTCCCAATAAAAAGAATATCGTAACTAAAGCTTTTTCACCCATATTTTTTAATCATACAGTTATGGTATGTGTCCTATTTTAAAGATATAAGTAACATTCATGGAATATTTTAGTTTTTGTTAAAGTGTACATATTAAAATTTTGAACGAAAAACTATATAAAAAAACAACCGTTAAAAATATTTAAAAACCTAAAAATCAATTATAGTTTTCAAATGAGATAACTCTGACAATTATACAACTAAGAGATTGTAAAATACATCAGGTTTATAATTGTTCTCTTGGGGCTGTAGCAAGATGCCCCTTGTGTACAGCTGGGTTTTAAAGAAAATATGCACGTAAATTAGCTGTAAATAATTAACACTGTAATTTCCTATCTAAATAACCTTAGATTCTTCATAACAGTGATGAAATGTTATCAAACAGTATCTGCAACAGTGAAACAGTTTAGGTTTTTGACACACGGTGTCCGTTTACTGACGTCACATACAGCCGGATATTACCTGGACTTATTTCCGTTTCCAGTACGGGATAATAGCTGATAACACTCACCACGATTGAACTGTGCGTAAAAATTGAATATGCTATTTCATTATCAGTTAACCTTCAATTATAATTAGTTTATTTTCAAATTTTTTTGTAATTTAATGTGTAACGTATATTTTAGTGATACCGTAAACGTTTGTAGTCACAGCACAATAAATGGTTACTATGTACTTTGACTGTAATGCTTAATGAATTTTCATTATGTTTAAACAATTAAAAAACCCAGAGATTAATTTAAATGTTTACTGTACTTTAACAATGAAATTTTTGTAACCTTATTTTAGGCTGTATTGTGAATTACGTTATTTATTAGGCTTAAAAATATTTATCTATAGCTGTAGAAATATTAATAGACTAATATCTAGTAGCTATTGTTTGTAGGTATTGAAATATTAAGATATATAAATTAAAAATTGAGGTATTCTGGATAGCTGTGGTATTCTATCGCTGTAAATGGACCCTCTTGAGTCACATAAACATCGAAGGCTTGCATCAATTATAATCTTGCTAAAATATAGAATAGACGAAACTGCAACCCTTACATAAAGACGGGAAATTAATTTACACTGTAAGCAACAAGTTGTTAAAATCCTCAGCAAACAAGTCTCAGCAACTGGCCCTTACTACCAAGTGAATGAGAAAAGAGGACTTTTAGACAATTTAAATTTCAATGATTACGTTTTGAATTTTCACATGAACGATTTTTATAGTGGTTTTATAAGATTTCAATACTATATGTTTACATAGATTCATTCTTTTATTTTTAACATAAGCTAATTTTAGCTTATTTAGAATTAAAAATGTCGAATGCTAAGGAAGCACCCCACTGCAGATACACATTTTCCAGCTTTCCTTATTTAGAAGATTGTTAGCAGATTGGTATTGAATGGAGTTGGAAGGGTTAGTGTTAATTACAGTATAGAAGGAGAGGGGAGGCGCTCTGCCAGAGACACCGTCTGAAGAGTTTGTGGCATCTGCGTACTTAGTAATATAACAGTTTAAGCTATGTTAGTTACTCAGTACGTAACTACTTTCAATATAAATACTTATTGTTAATATTTTTAATTCTTTTTTTTTTACTTTGCCGTTATTGGTAACTGGGTTAGCATATGAAGTTTTGACTTTTGTAACCTAACTACGCCAGTCAGGCCTGGTCATCACTATAGAACACCTAGGCAACATCCATTGAAAAAATTGAGGATTTTTAAATTTTGCAAATTAAAAGAAACTAAACAAAAGGTTAGTATGCTCGTGCTTCTAGCTTAGGGATACGAGTGTCAAGGTCGTAAAAGGTGAAATTGAAACGAAGTAGGTATTTCATTTTACTTACAAATAGGGTAGTATGCACTAACGCCAACACTACACAATTTGGAAAATGGTGAGTATTCAAGAGGTAATCCCGCTCTTCCGTCTCAAGTTAGAACAGTTATTACCGGATCCTCTAGGAGATGATCTATGTTAATTGTAAAAGTACAGTTTTACTGAATTTCTGCGAAAATTTCATTTTCATATTAAAAAAAAGGGTTATCAAAGGAACTGTGTACTGAAGTCCCATTTGAAAACGAAACGCAATAACTATCTGCAGTTTTGTTACAACATGTAAAGATTTCCAAAGCTAATCATTCTCCCTAATACATGAACTCTAATATTATAACTAAGTAATTTGACTCGACTAACTTCGTTTGATTTCAGCTATATTGTCACGTGTATTATATTTGAATATTTTTACTTCATGTGATGATTTTCAAATGATGTTCATTTTAGAATTGTTCACAATCCTTTTGTCGTATTATTATTTAACTCTCGTTGTTGGTTCTTTTTTATCATGCCTATATAATTTCCGTCACAATATCATGTTAAAATTGACCCAATAGGTTGAGGTTATACCACCAATGTGTTTTATATGGAGGGCCATCTTTGTAAAGTGAAATATTTGAGATGATTTTGGCTGAAATATGAGAGGGATGAAATATCAGAGCAGGTATGCCTCAAGTGCTGTGGTGATAATGGATTCCACACCAATGACAGACACATAAATCAGCATGAATGACATGTCCCTAGAGTGTCTCCTCTTTTGCACTGTTTCACTGTAAGGACATGAATACTTGCAGGCAAAATGTAAATTATTTTTGTTGAAGAAGAAAATATGAATGAAATAACACAATTTGATACTATAAACGTTTATAAAATGAGATAGCTACATGAACATGTAATTTAAAACTATCGTAAGGCAACCGATTGCATTTGAAACTAAAAAATGGCCATATTTAATTAAAAGTATATCTCTATGTGTTTATACCTTCTTTTAATAGTTTAGTAATTTAAAAATTTAAACATAGTTAAAATTTTAAAAATATTGCTTTTGGTTTTCCATTTATACCAATAAAGTTTATAGTTAAATAAACCTTATGATAGTTCATCACACAAATGCAACTTTAAATTAAAAATATTATTAATAAATTCCATATTGCGGATTCAAGAAAGTGGCCAAAAATATAAACTTAGTGGATATTAATTACTTGGTGTTCAAACAAGGTTAGTGTTAGTACTTAAAACGATTTGGATAAAGTAGGAGGACACTTAAAAAATTATCCTATATAGTTACGTAACAAATATATATATATATATAAATATAAATATATATATATATATATATATATATATATATATATATATATATATATATATATATATATACATGGGTTTGATTTTACAGTCCGTCCAAGTCGAACTGGTCCAACATGAAGGAAAGATAATTCGACGACTACATTTTTGTGAAAAACTACATTTTAAGTAAACTTAAATACAATATAAATACCATATATTACATACTTAAGTTATTGGTTAAAGCTCACTCATGGCATTACGTCATTATGTGGATTTCAATAAGTGATATTTCGGTAATTATTGGTAACTCAAGTGTGACCTAATGATGATTATGGTAATACCAACTATCAGTCCATCATTCACTGTTTCTCTCTTACTAATGATATACAGGGTGATTCATGAAGTTCTCCCCCCACTTCTACAGCACATTTTACTAGTAAAAATAATGAAAAAATGTTATATAAACATAGGTCCGAAAACGCTTCGTTAGCGAGTTACAGCTAGCGAAAGATTTCGCCTGAATTCCTGGGTAAAGAGTAAAATAAAGCCATACTGAACTTTTGGAAAGGTTAATTAAGTAAGAAATATCGTGGATTCTTATGTATTTTTACCTGATAAAGCTAATAAAAAATAGGTTTCAGAACTGTACCTGTAGTAGTTTTTGAGGGATTCAGGGTTAAATGCAAAAAATTGGGGGCACGAAACAATGTTTTTTTAAGTTTGATGTACAATAAACTTTGTTAAATTGGTAATAAATACATAAAAATTAACAAACATTAATTATAGAGAATTTAATTCTGAGAAAAATTGATATAATCAAAGTCTAAAATAAAACAGGAATAAGTACCAAAAAATCGATTTATTCAGTATAATACATTACTAGCTGTAAAGAAATACCGTACGGTATTTAGTTAAAATAAAACAAAAACAAAATGTTTGTTCCTTAATGATGAGATAAAATTGAAAAAACAAGATTAACTGTTAAATAAATTTGTTTGTAAATAAAAATATGATGTTTTATTACGTTGAATTTTTTTTTTTTTAATAAAAATTTACATCAAATGTTCGAAAATAAAAGAAGCAAACATTTTCCCATTATTGTTTAGTAATCATCGAAATGCAGTTTTTTGTTTTATTAATTTCTAAGTTGGTAACGCACGAATAACAGCTGATCAACAATGGTATTCTGTACTGTTACGTTAGAACTGTGTATTAGTGGTGTTTTGCAAGCTACAGCAGGAGATTGGGTTCTGTGAATCGTGTTATTAAATGCAATTTTTCTGTGAGTTATAATTCGATTGTTTATTTCAGCGAAAAAATGCCTTACTTTATATACATCAGAGGAATACGCTGATATGGTTTTTTATTTTGGGTTACTGTAATGGTAATGCTAAGAGCTGCTGTAGAAGAAATATGAACTACGTTACCCTAATAGGAGGATTCCAGATACCAAAACAATTTCAGGAACTTTTCGTACTCTTCGGGAAACAGGATCACTACCAAGTACTATAACCAATTTATGAACGAGCTGTCCAACTTGATGATGATATTGTTATTAATGCTGTTCATCGCAGTCCAGGTGTAAGTACACGACGTATTTCTAGGCGGATAGGAGTTTCGCAGTCAACGGTGTGGAGGTCACTTAATCGAAACAAATTTTATCCGTTTCATAAACAAAAGGTTCAACATCTACAGCTAGGGGATGGTCCGCTTCGCTTGGAGTTTTGCAACTTTTTTGAATATTAATAATCAACTCTACAAGCGTATTTTGTTTACGGATGAGGCACAATTCACTCGGGATGGTGTCAATAACTTGCACAATGAACACTCATGGGCAGAAGAAAATCCACATGAGGTAGTGGAACAGAACAGAACTTTCAACACCGATTTAGCGTCAATGTCTGGTGTGGCCTTTTGCACAATCGGCTGATTGGACCTTTCATATTACCTGGACGCCTAAATGCTGAGTTCTATTTGCATTTCCTTCAAGAAGAGTTGCCGCAGCTGTTAGAGAATGTTTCCTTTACAATCTCAGACAAAATTTGTACTTCCAGCATGACGGAGCACCTCCCCACTTTTCACGTGCCGTTTCTGCTTACTTAAATCATCAATTTCCTGGACACTGGATTGGTCGGGGAGGGCCTCACCCTTGGCCACCAAGATCACCGGATCTATCTCCATTGGATTATTGCATCTGGGGATGGATGAAAGACATTGTATACAAGACAAAAGTGAATTCTCGTGATGAATTAATTGCCCCGTATTATGGATTCGGCTGTGCAGATACAGGGAAGTCCTGAAAAATTAAGAAACGCAACAAAAGCAATACACAAACGTGCTGCAAAATGTATTGATAATGATGGCCTCATTTTCGAACATCTATTATAAAAAGGTGCGTACGGTTGGCCCAACCTGATTAATTTTGCTTAAAAACTAGTAATGTATTATACTGAATAAAATCGATTTTTTGGTACTTATTTCTGTTTTATTTTAGACTTTGATTATATCAAATTTTCTCAAAATTAAATTCTCTACAATTAATGTTTGTTTGATTTTGTGTATTTATTACCAATTTAACAAAGTTATTGTACATCAAACTTAAAAAAACATTGTTTCGTGCCCCAATTTTTTTGCATTTAACCCTGAATCCCTCAAAAACTACTACAGGTACAGTTCTGAAACCTATTTTATTAGCTTTATCAGGTAAAAATACATAAGAATCCACGATATTTCTTACTTAATTAACCTTTCCAAAAGTTCTGTATGGCTTTATTTTACTCTTTACCCAGGAATTCAGGCGAAAATCTTTCGCTAGCTGTAACTCGCTAACGAAGCGTTTTCGGACCTATGTTTATAATAACATTTTTTCATTATTTTTACTAGTAAAATGTGCTGTAGAAGTGGGGGGAGAACTTCATGAATCACCCTGTATATTACAAACCAACAGTGATCATATAGCTACACGTGTCATTATAATGTAAACCAAAATTAAATCAAAACGTTTGATCGGTGCTAAATCAATGTGTATACAGGGTTAATATCATGTGTACAATTACACTAAAGTTTACAAACTAATCTCACCCATTAACATGTTCAGCACGATATATTTTATGTACACAGATTGTTTCCACACAAAAATCAATATATAATTACTTATTTGAACTACTATTTATTCGTTAACTGACTTTCTCCTTACGATATGAGAGGCTATCTGTATTGAATAATTCCTTGCTGATATAAAAAAAGATTTTCGTACAGAATCTAAATTTTTTTGTCAGTTTGATTCCTAAATATCATGTGATCATGCAGAAAAATATTCTAGCCCATAATATAAATGTCAGTAACACTTTACCAATATCAATACAAAAGATTTGCATAGAGAGATTAGTTATTCATTGGTTAACGTAATTCCTCCTTAAAGAAATGTAAACCAAATTCTTGCTTTAGAATCACGGAGGGCACATTTCTGGCTACTGGAATTTAAACGCTTATAGACCAGTGACTACAAAATAGGTGCTAATAATCTACTATTCGCACGGCTATCTTGTAATAAAAACAACATAAAAGTTCCATATTGTGGATTCTTAAACTTTTACATGTATCTACATATAAATAGTGAAAACGTTTTTATTATATTATATACATAAAAGATATCAATGTGAGGAATGGTTGTTTCGAGATCTAATAACACGTCGATGTAATATCCGGTTTGCAACGGACGAAATTCGTCCAACATTGTATGTCCCTTAATTCGATTCTCTTGTTAATTTTTTATAATTGTTATAAATAAATAGTATTCTGTAATAATTTATGTAACCTTTGTACTTAATTATTAGCTGATAAATACGCGTTATAAAACATAATGTTTTAACTTAGATATTGTGTGTAGGAGGGTTTTATAAAATATGCAATATTATATTACTTGAATAAGCTGTTTCAATGTTCTAGTTTAAGACTTTTAAAATGGTTTACGTGATTTAGGAGTGTTTAACCTAATTTAAATCAAATTATTTGTTAGAATTACTACACTCAATTATCCTTAATAGATTCCATTTGTGGTCTAGAAAGTCAAAACTTACCATATTTTAGTTATTGTTGGTTTTACATATTAGTTTTAATGTGATTATTGATTAAGGTTTCCATCCAAAACCTCTATGTAGTTTATACAGTTCTCCAATGTTAAGTAACTTAGTATGATAGAGTGATTCGTAAAAATGTATGTACTTACGCAAACCTTTCATTAATTACATATTATTATTTTGCTTGTATAAAATAAGCCAGGTGGAGCCTTTACTAGGTATTTCCTGAATACATTGCTATGAAAATATAAACTATTTCATACAATTCGTACTTCATAGAGTACTCTCATACATTTGAATGTCTAAATATTTATAATCGTTAAAAAAGTTTTAATACGTTAAAATAGTTTTGTATCGTCAAAAGAAATTCTGTCTACGAATTGTTGTTACGAATTATTGTCTTTTATTATAGATTACATTAATGAGCGTATTCTCTTATATTTATATTTTTCAAGATATTTACAGCACCTTTACTGTACATACAATATTTAGGACTTTGAAACAAATTCTCTTTGACTCAGACCGTAATTAAGAAATGTCACTAAAATGCATAATTTGAGATAAAAATATTTGTGTTAATGTAAATAAGCCGATGATATTCGGTGGGGGGCTTTAAAAATTGTTTTTTTTTATATTGTATTAGTCAGTTTGTTTTTTACTAGACGAATGGTTACAATATTTGGCCGTAAGGTTGACTGTAATCAATTAAAAAGATTGATTGCACATCATAAATGTTAACACAGATATGATAGTATATTGTAATGTCTTCAACCAATAAAACTTGGAATTATGAATGACCACTAATACTTAGGTTTGAATTACTTGTAGTTCCGAATATGAATCTCCAACTCTTTTTCGAGTTCCAGGTTCAATTCTTAATTTTTTCGACAAAGAATAAGTAAATCCTCGTCGAAGAATAAAGATTTGTACGTGTTGTGTAATGAAAGAAAAACGAACTCTGATTTTTCTAAGGATCTAATTATTAGGAGTATTAGTACTTTTACTTTTAATATTAAGATTTTTAAACAGTAATAACGGATGCAAATCAACAAAATAACTATTAAAAATAAGTTATTGAAAACCCTACAGTGCTTCCTGTTATAAATGTATAAGGAGACTTATTACAGTATCAACATGTACTAACCCAAAGCTGCATTAGTTAAATGTAGAAGGTGAAAAGTTAAAATAATAAGATGTTTGCTTGTCATCATAACTTTTATTGGCAGTAACAAAATTTTATGAATCAGAAAATAATATTTTTTAATTCAGCTTTTATTGCTGAGTTGTGTGTTTTATATAGTCTCAGAACGGAAAACTGTCTAATAGGAAATACTCTGGGTCTGATATTATCAGTTTGTTGATGAACAAGCTTTCCTATGAATGCATGTAACACATAAAACAATATGCAATGGTAGCTGGAAAACCATTATATGCTCTGTTAGAACCGGAAGAAAGAAGTTTTAATTATTCCACCAACATAAATCCATCATCGCAATTTACATCAGTAATCCTCTCATAGATCCTGAACGAGAATCCGGTAAGACCTGACGATAATTAATTATTTCTCTTATTAATAATTATTATTAATAATTTGTATAAATATTTTTGATTAAGAATTTGAAACAATTCCTACAAAGATTGTTAATGCTGTTATGAGAAACAATAAAATGTTTTAAAACTAATAATTTGTAAAACTAGTAATAATTTGTATAAATATTTTTGATTATCAATTTGAAACATTTCCTACAAAAAGTGTTAATGCTGTTATGAGAAACAATACAATGTTTTGAAATAAATCATTTGTAAAACTTTTTGAAGTATCAAATGCTGTTTTACATTAATAGAAATAAAATTATTGTTATATCAATAACGGTAGCTAATTATATTAGGTTTGAAAGGTTTCAAAAGATGTTTCAAGTCCATCAAGCTAACAGACACTTTGTCAGTTGCTAGATCTGGAACTTTAAAGTTTAACAAAAGTGACGTTATTGGAAATCCTCCAGCTGGTTTACCCTGATTCCTGCTAACAACTTTTTAATTTAATAATAACTTGTAAGCTTCTGTAATATTCCATTTTCACGAAACATTTACATTTATTCAAAGTTGAAGTGAAAAAGTGGAAATTTATGTGTTATAAAATATTTACTCTGCAATAATCGTCATTTAATATGCAAATTGATATTTTTAGTTATACATAATATATCACAATAAAATAAAATAAAAACTATAAATTTATTTATAATATGTTAGGTCTCAGGAAATATTCAAGAAACTAATCATATTTAGTTGTGACAAGTACATATTAATTTCAAAGATTTACAAAAAATTAATAATATTGCTGACTCATACTTCCTTAAGTTTTATAATATAAGGAAAAAATTGAGTTTAATAAAATGAAAACCATCATATTATTTGTTAAAAAAAAACATTTATTTTCGATGTAATCTAGAGCATTAGCATCATTTTTCATAAAAAAAAACAATTGTCAGAGATTTGAGTAGCTTTAAAACTCTATAATAATTAAATAATAATAAAGTCGGTACTTTCTATGAACCTAACTTTGAAAACTATTCAAATATTGACAACACGTAGATTCCTATGGTATGATTTATAATTAGACATTATTTATTTATAATTACAACAAATATAATTAACTTTGTTAAATGTACAATAAATAAATTCATTGTGAAAACTAAACTAACATTTCGAGGTTTGAAAACCTAAATACTTGTTCCTCTATAAATATACAGGAAAAACATAATCTACCTGAAATGAAATTTAGGAATTTTTGATGTTTGACGATACGCATAATTTTGTTTCAAAGTGGAAGGTTTACTGATTTTAGAATAATCAAATGACACTGTTGTTAATTTTGGATAAAAAAACTATAGCAATTATTGTAACTGCCAATGTATTGTTTACGATATTGATAACTAAAAACCTAGATGTCAATGCTGACTAGAAGCACATAAAATAGGATTTATGTAATTGATATGGTACAAGGGACTTCAAGTAATGATTGCATTCGAAATTTGGGTGCGGAATTTTTAAGAATGTTTAAACTGTTCAGTAATACAATAGTTTATTAAAATTAAGTTTCGAGAACTTCAATCCGATTTCTTTCTCAGGTTGATAACTAATTAACACATGATTACAATATAGGTGTAATATAAACAAATTATATCAGAGAGTTGTAATATGACTGTTAGAAATTACAAAAAACTTTTCTAAACTACATATGCACTAATAAAACAAAATAGTTAAAATAGGTCTGGACGCACTAACCAACCACTGACAACCGACCAGTTACCAAACGTGAATGGCATTCGCTATGGCAGAAAAAAGAAATCAGAAAGTCAGGAATTGACAGTAGGTCTTTTTACCTTTTTGGACCATACTATTTGTGATCCTGAAAACTGTACTGTTATCGTTATTCTGTGATTCATTTATAAATATGTTCTCTTTCCACTACGTAGTTTAGTTTGTAATTTTTTTCGAATTGTTCACCAAATTGGATAATTTTGACTACATGATTGGTGATTAGTTCATTAATATTGAGTATTTGTTAGGTTGGTTACTATCCTGTATAAAGGATCTAATTGCAAATCTCTAAACATTATGTTACTCTTTTGTTGTACTTCAAACAAAAACTTTAAAAGGTCACGAAAATGTCCTTACCTCTAAATCCCTCTAATATAAAAAAACATTAAATTACTAGTATTTATTATGATTTATTATCATCAGAAAATGTTTTATATTGGATTGCGTTACATTAATATTTTGTGTTAAAGACCCTACGTTATTGCCTCTTAACTATAATCATCCACGTATTTTATCTATTCAATTTATTATCCATCAAAAAATTTATTAAATTACACCACTGTAAGTAATCTTATCAATATTTTGTTTTGTATTTTGTATTGAATATCTAAGTCAGATTGTTAATTAAGGGGTCATTGAGCCGATGTACGTGACTGAATACTGATCTATAGATTTTGATGAGCTTGATTATGCATAAACCGTATTTGTGGTGTACTAATCTACTAGTTATATACAGCTTACCACAGCACATTACATACATTAAAAATTTGAAATAGAGTGAAATTTAAAACTAAATGCCATATTTCGAAGTTTCGCAGCCTAAACTAATAGATATTTTATAATAACTGTTTCTTTGTAAATATTTTTTGTTTTGGTGCTTATTACTGTGAAAATAGTAAGTTACCTAATTACTGGTTTATCCATTGCCAATAGTGTGTTGAAAGTTTTACCAATTACATTATATATTACCAAGGTAGAAAGTACGCAACACCACTTGTTGCGTAACATGTTTTTTTGAGGTTTAATGCAAAATACCAGATAGCTGATTACACTTTTGGAAAATATAAATACATACAATCATACGGTAAAGAATTATTTATGTCTATCGGCAATCAAAAGAGAAAACTCTGTCAGCCTAAGCAGTAATTAGCATCAAACAATATAATTCATATTCCATGGTTGTCTATGTAGAAATGAATGTATGATTCATACTAAATTTCAAGTCAGTTGAATTGGCTCATTTTGAGGTATCTTGCCACATAACTTTTTTCCATTGCGTTGGTTTTAAAATAAATATATAAACACTAAATAGTCAAAACAAGAACTCACCATAAACTGATGTGAACTATGTTGAATAATTCGGCTGGATTGGTTAATCCAGCCGAATAATTACAATAAGTAAATACAATACATAAGTAAATATAATACAATAAGTAAATGTAACAATCCTTTATTTATATACCAAGTGTGTTTATTAATAATTTACTTAATATGTTATTGTCTCTTTGCTATTATGATTACACATAAGATCAATGTATTTAATATTCGCTAACCCTCAACAAGAATCTCATTAAGTGACATGCACCATCATTGATCTCATTGTTTTTCATATAAAAATAAAGCTTCACGTACGGTTTTATTTATGCAGCTCAATTCGTTTTTTGAGATATCATTCGGACAGGCAGACATAAGTAATGTCACCGCTTTAGAATTATAGGCTTCACTAAAGTCCAGCCAATAAATAATATTGCTAATATATTATATAATAGTGTAATAGTAGATATATTGTACAATATCTAAAAAACTAAGTCATACTTTAGCCCAAAGTAGAAACACTCTGGTAGATCTTGGCAATGCATTGGTAGGAATAAAGTCACGGTGACGTGGTAAAATAAGGTTTAAGTGTGAGTGTGCGACTGACAGAATATATAGCAGTGGGAGAGAGACACGGTGTCGTTTAACACCAATGTTACCATTGACTGAAATTATTTATTTGGAACGTCTTCCTCCTGAATTTTCTTACTGGTACACAATTACTTTTTTGTGACTTTTATGTATAATTTATTGTTCTCAGTCTGGTTTTATAAGATATTATTTTGAACTGGTAGGCTTTTACATTCTTATTTGCTGTATATTCTATTATAGGTAGCATTTATCACCACTATTAATTCTGTCCACGATCCGTTTTGAACCATTAAATACATGTACTCATAAAATTATTTGACAAAAGTTACATTGATTTTTAACATTGCATGATCAGCATTTAGAGTGTAACGAACTTTTTTTGCCCTTTAGTTAAAAGAGAAAATTTTAATTTTTTACCACAACAAGGATACTATTTACTTTCAATTACAACATAATTATAATGTATGCTTATGTTCTTTCAATTATTTAACATTAACATCACACCACGTTTCTGAAGCGTTATGAATTTTAAATTTAGTATCATGTGTATTTAAATTTCCTTATAAATAATTTTCCTAACTAAAATTAAAAATTTTTTAAAATTAATTAAAAATAATTTTTGGTAATTGTGATGTTGCTCCATGTGGTTTGCCTGAGTTATAATGGAAATTATATTTTTCTTATGCTTGGCAACGAAAAAATCACAGATAAATATATTTTTCAGCAAACTGAATATAATAATATGACCTTTAACACATGCTATATTTATATATGCACCTACAGACTTTAGCATGCAATATAATTAAATCCAAACATAGCACGTAATCATTCCTCGTATTATAAATATCGAATGATAGAAAGGGGTTTTTAATTTTTAGTTGTTGTCAATTTTATAATAAGAGCTATTTTTAATCCTAGAATCGAAATAGTCCTTGATATGATACATTTTGTGTGTATATGTTTATGTATGCATAATTTCCATTAAAGCCAGAAATAATTGTTTTTATTATTATTAAAAATATTATGTTATAAAATTTGTAGGTTTCTTTTATTCAAGATGTCTCAGATCTCTTTATTAAATGTGAAGTGGTTTAATTTTTAATAGTACGCATTCTATAGGCCACAAATTATGCACGCAGTTTATTCATGCCATTAGTACCAAGGACATATAGTAGGGGCCTATGTTCTAAATTTAACGAGATTTATAACGAAATAGTTTATAATAGAATCAATTCTGTATATCAGAGTGTGAGAATGAGTACTATACTAATTTAAGGGCATCGTTTCGCGGGGTGGTAGCTCAAACAAGCGTTTTCATCCAAATTGTATTTTTTTTGTTTTTTCTTTTTCTTTTTTCATTTAATTGAGTGGGCTCGGATATTCCCACTCATGAACGAAGATCATAAATTTAATTGACGGTTATAGAAGAATCAGCAGTGTTTCTATAAATAACATACTCAGTCATAAACTCGTTTCACGAATTTCATATCGGGGGGTTTAATATATTGCATTTAAACATAAGAAGCTATGGTAAAAACTTCGACAGCTTATTAGTTTTATTTGGAAGCCATTAAAGTTATTTGGGATATCATTGTTTTAAGTGAAACATGGCTTGATGAAAATGGGGTTGGGATCGAGCTTGAGGGGTATAAGTGGTACAAAACCACGAGAGGTGCCAATCGGAATGATGGTGTGTTAGTGGTATGTGAGAGAGTGTGTTTGTGGTGTGAGTGTGCAAGAGACGGAGCTGGCGGTGTGCATGGCCTACTGTGCGCGACTTTACTTATAACAATAAACAATTCAACCTACTGGCGGTGTACAGAACTCATGATAACGATCTTGACGACTTTACTGCTGCGCTCAGTGAGCACTACTCCCACCTGACCAAAACCAAAACGTATATACTTATTGGTGACATAAACGCTAACATTTTGATACCTGACAACAAGACCGAAAGATACTTAGACGTACTGTATGAATGTGGGTTTATGTGTGGCATATAACAATCCAACTAGAGAGGCGGGGGCCAGTCAGACTTGTCTTGACCATATTTTTATTAAACACGATAATTTTGACAGTTTACACACAGCAGTGATCGAGACTAGTATCACTGATCACTATTGTACTGCCCTGAGTATTAAAATGCCAAGACAATTTCATAAGACTCCTAGTGAAACTACTATAATTGACAAAAGGTTACTTAGTAATTACTTAGGGAACTGCGACTGGACCTGTGTCACAAATATCACAGACGTCAATGTTTGTTCAAACTTATTCTTACAAATTTTAAACAGTTTTACTGAAAAGTCGAAGAAGATTCTTACAAATGAGAAGCATAGATTAAAAAAAATTAAACCATGGATTTCGGAAGAGTTGGTAAGGGGCATTAGGAAAAGGGATAAAATAAGCAAACTCCTCAAAAAACAGCCGTTCAATCTGAATCTAAGAGAATACTACATACAATTGAGAAACAGATTGAATTCGCAAATTAAATCAGCAAAATTTAACTATTACAGATCAAAAATTATCAGTAGTAAGAATAATCCGAAACTTTTTTGGCAAATAATAAATGAATTATCTGGGAGGGTGAATAAAAAAAACAGTTTCCCCATTACACAATTTACAGGTGATAAAACCATGACTCGGACTCTGACGTGAAACTGCAGTGTCAACAGGTGGCTGAAGAATTTAAAAATTATTTTGCACAAGTAGGTTACAATTTAGCTCGGGCTATTGACTCGAGCGGTCCACCTGTCGTTGATGACAATGACTATATACGGTTAACACAGAATTCTCAATTCACACTATCACTGAGACAGAACTTCATGGGTACGTTACTAGCATGCGTGGTGGCTCAGCTCCGGGGTATGATTGTATATCTGCGTCCCTCTTGATTGAAAATTATCATTTCCTCTGCATTCCGCTTCTTTCACATAGTTAATTTAAGTATACGTACAGGCAAATTTCCAGATGTTTTCAAGATCGCCAAAGTCATTCCATTATTTAAAGCGGATGACGTTACCCTGATGTCAAACTACAGACCGATTAGCCTGTTAAGTGTATTTTTCCAAAGTCTTGGAGAAGGTAGTTAAAGACCAATTAGTCTCTTATTTAGAAGAGAATGATATATTAAGTGACTGTCAATTCGGGTTTAGAAAATCTAAAAATATCGCAGATGCCTTTTTTAATATCTCTAAGAGTCTGAACGAAGCAATGACATCTAACAAAAAATATTTATTGGCATTCCTCGATTTAGCCAAAGCATTTGATTCAGTTGATAGATACAAATTACTCCAAAAATTAAAATTAGTTGGAATAAAAAATAATTCATTTAATTGGTTTGATAGTTATCTCGAAAATCGTAGGCAAATAACCACAATTAACGGAATCAATAGTAATCTGGCATCTGTAAATTATGGAGTAATCCAGGGTAGCACTTTAGGTCCTATTCTGTTTTTTAATCTATATAAATAATATTTCTAAAATTAGAATTTCTGGGAAGCTTTCACTTTTTGCAGATGATACTGCTCTATTTTTTGAGGGGTCCAATTGGGAAGAAGTTTTCCAAAAAGCGCATAGTGACCTTTATCTAATAAAAAAAATGGTTTGATCAAAATTTGCTTTCCTTAAATATATCTAAGTCTAAATTTATGCCTATTGCCCTGAGAGACAGCAGTGACACTCTAATTAATTTAATTAAACTACACACGTGTGGTAATCCCACAAGTCTGGTTTGTAATTGCGGATCTTTAGAAAGGGTTGATAATTATAAATATTTAGGGGTTATATTGGACAAAAGAATGAATTCATCTGCTCATGTTCATTATGTTAATGGTAGACTTAGAAAACTCATTTATGCTTTTCGTCAACTGCATGAATTTTTAACTTTAGAAGAAATAAGAGTAGCTTATTTCGCATATGTTCAATCGCTTTTAGAGGGGGGGATCATAATGTGGGGTGCTAGTTATAGAACTATTTTAAATCCACTGTTTGTAACTCAGAAAGCAATACTTAAAAGCAGCACTGGGAAAAAATAGGCATTACGCATCGGAGGCGCTGTTCACCGAAATGGATGTTTTGGATATAAGACAGCTGTTTGTTAGAGTAGTTGTTGTATATATTTTCAAAAATTACAGAAGTAATATTCGAATTTCCAACTCACCATTACGCAACAAGAAATTTTACATCCTCCATATTTACACCCAGGCTAAATAGAACCTTTTCAAAAACAAATACATTTTATGTTTCTCATATTATTTATAGAAATTTACCGGACTTTCTCAAAGGATATGTTTTTTATATAAACTATCAACTTATAAAATAAAAGTAAAAAACTGGTTAAAAAGTGTAGGTCGTGATTATATGAAAGGATTATAACATCTGATTACAGAATTTAATGTCCAAAATTGATTACAGGATGGGAGCGTGCTTTTATAATTGTGATCGCATGGTAATAGTTGTGTGTGTGTGTGTGTGTGTGTGTGTGTGTGTGTTGTGTGGGGGGGGGGTGTTATGTGGGTTTGTGCGTGTGAGTGTGAGCGTGTGGTGTTAGTGGCCAGCGTGGTAGAATGGTAGATAGAGGTACGGGGTAAGATTAGTTGGGGTAGGCTAATTGAAAGGAGGGGCAGAGGCCTCTAGCATTGTCCTGACTGAGGAGTCCGTTTGTCCTGTCGGTTTTTTATTTCTTATCAACTAATATTTCGTCGTTTATCCTTATTTTTAATTACCTACAATCACTGATAAGTATGTTTGTTATTGCGTCTCTTCTTTAACCTCATATTGATTTTTCTTCTTTACCACTATGAGCGTTATCAGTATTTATATTTATTAAAATGAATTATTTTTTCTATATATATATTTTTTTCTAAACAACATTATTTTAAACATCATATTTCCCTAAGAAAATAATTTTTGAATTAATGGGACTCATTCTCTCACGCACAGGTGCTATGCAACTATGTGAGGAAACATTTCCACAATCATTAGAGCAGTCTATATATATATAAGTATTTAATTTGTTAGTAGTTTTATGTTTTGGTGTTAATTACTAAAGTAATTTTATATATATAAATGTAAAATTGTGCTCCTATGATTTCTAAATTTTTTGTACCATAATGGAAATAAAGATGTTTTTGATTGATTGATTGATTTTTTGATTGATTCCTTGTTGTATTTGACTACCTCTTTGTGTATTTCTGTGTTACGGACATAATACATAAACCAAGCAGACTAGTAGTAATGAAACACCTTGAGAGAAGGAAAAAGAGAGAGGGATAGAACTACAAGCAGTCACTGATTGGTTGTCGTTTCGTTGATTTGTAACATTTCAACAGCCTTGCCGTTTTGTCTGTATTTTACGCAATGGTTTTGAGTTTAATATTTTTACGCGTAGCCATATATAAAAAAGTATTTTATAAAAATAACACTAAAAGTTTAGTTTATTTCCATATTGTTGAAACTACATCTGATATTTATCGATGGTAATTGAATATTATTTACATCCACACATGTAAAATTTACTATGAGTTTTTCAAATTTTGTACCATTTTTCTTCTTTTTCTCATATTTCAATTGTCATTCGAAGAGCATTTCACTTGTATTCTTTCTAAAATAAGGGTGCTTAAAAATTTGGAAAAACATAAATCTGCAAACTGATCATAATGTTGTACTGAGAACAGTATAGGTAAATGTAATGCATAAAAATCATGTTCATTAAAACTAAGCAACACAATTAGAGGAAGAGAACTTCTAAATGTCCAAAATGTAGGTCTTCAGTTAGAATAAGACTCAGACTTTCGGAAGAATTTAAAAATATGGAAGTGTAGATATGTGTTTAATATTCATTAACTGGTAGCGCCGGATGAGCATAAACAAACTTGACAAAACTTCACTAGGAAACTTTTCTCATTAAACTTTTTGAGTAATGTTTGGCGGAGAAGGAATTATTGTTCGTGACCCCACTGGACCTCTGCTAGCCATTACTCTCTGATTGAACAAAAGTCATGAACTAAACTTCTGTTAACATTTATTAGTATAGTTTTAGCTACTTTGTCTATGTCGTGATCCCTATACATCTCAATAAACATTGAAAAACTAAAAGTACCTGCTCCACCGTGACTAAGACTCGGATCCTTCACTTGGCGAGTGAATATGCTAACATACGTGAATTTGTATAAATTAAATTATAAATTAATTAATTACAAAGACTTTAGGAACGTTTTGGGGATATTTGCGTACTTAAAATTAAACCTTTTATGTAGTAAGAGAAATCAGTGTATTGTAAAGTTATCAATATTTTACAGTTGTGTAAAAACTAATAATTATATACCTCAAGTGACCATGTATTCATGAAGATAGATATTTAAAATTTGTTTTATGTGATACCCAAGAAATAATTCTTCTGGTTTTATAAATTGAAGAATGGCAAATTTGATCGCTTGGACGCTCTGTTGAGTGAGAAGTCAGATAGTAAATATTTGAAGGGCAACAATCAAAGTTATGTAGCTGTAGCTCTGAAACAATCTCCTGAATATCAGCTCACCTCGTCCATGTAAATGAAGTATCTTCTGTTTAACTACTATAATAAAGTGCTTGCAGTCAGTTTTTTCCTAAATAATCCCTGACGAGCAGGACCCCGGCGACCTCTCTTATACCCTATACGTCTCTCAATTCAAACATCTATATTTTTACAATATACACCTATATTACCTCACCCAAGTATTAGAGCGAGTTTTGTGTGTGTATTTTGTTACCCAAATATATGGAAATAAAAACAGTATTCGGTTGAAAATTTACGCTTTCCCCACTTAAACTCCTCATTATTCAAAGAGTAATGGCAGTAAAGAAATTCGTATGCAGCTTTCGTTGTATATATCACGATCAACGTCATAGCAAAAAATGTATAGTTTTAAGTAAATGAAAGGCGTAACTATTTTTTACGAACCCTTACAAAAGCTGTTACAGGTTTCTAACAAAACGGGAACTAATAAAAAACGAACAATCTTTATGAAAACATGTGGAAATTAGGTTGCTTTTTGTTGACTTCATTGACCTCTGGGGACAGACACTCAGCAATAATTGTTGCCTAAAGGCACAGACTTTTTACAATAACCAAAAACTCTTTTGAAATATATTTTATTTGTGGGTTGGTGTAAAATTAATTTATTAAAAATACTAATTAGTATTTATTACAAGAATATATAGAAAATGCAGGATTATTTAAATATCAAAATAATAACTAATAACCGATTTCGTAAGAGTTAACAAAATAAATAACTAAACATTTATTTATTAACGTATAAGTCTAAATATTTTCAATGTAGTTATTCAAGAGAGATACATCAAATTGTAGAGAATGCAAGCCCAGAGCACAAGTTACGAGTACGAGAAACTCAATCACACATCACACCAGCACGGTTGCAAGTGGAAAACGGTATACAAAATATGATATACAATATAATTTTAATAGATTACTTAAATTATATGGATTAAATCATTTCAAGTACTTCTTTGTTAAAGTTTGTTAGTGACAATAGAAGGTTAATTAATGCAGTATCTTTCTACCACGTGTGTTTCGTGTGATAGTGTTCTTAAATTCTCGTGGTCATGACTTGTATATTTTGCAGTGACAATGCATGAGTTCATTTTCTCCTGTCTTGACTTCAAGAAGAATTTGGGTTTGTTTAACTCATTAAATTTTTGCGTTTTTTCTTTTTTTTTTCTTTAGTAATGGACTAAATTCGTTCACCTAATGAAGAGGATAAATTTCAAGTCTCAAAATTTTGTGATATAGAGTTAAATATCCGAAATCATATTATCCTTCAAGTTCAACGTAAATATTTATCGTCCTACCAGTAAACATATTAAAATCACAATTTTAAATTTCCTCTTATTTAATATAAATTCACAGTTATATTCGTCTTCTTATAGACGCTTACATTATGGAGAGTATACTTTATAATGTTAATATTATTTTCTTATAAATTTAAAAATAAGTGCAGAGGTTTTTGGTAGAATAATGTTATACTGGTGCTTTTATTTATATATTCATCACATTACATTACAAAACCTTATAATAACCTTACATTATGAATTGTAAAATCGCTTTTAAACGTAATAAACTGCTGTACAACAATCAAATAAACGCGTGTACGCAATAAATTGTGTATGAATATAAAAAAGCCACGTAAGCTACTTAAATACTGCAGGTTCAATCCAAAACCGTACTAATACTATGTCTTATGATAAATTCTTATATAATTTATTGTCTCATTTTTTATTATAAATCCATTTATTATGCAACTTAACCAGTAGTTATGGCAGTGGGGCTAAAACATTATCCAATGTATTCTTAAATTAAATAATATAGATTTAAGTAACAAATAAGAAGATTTATATTGAAGTTAAATTTTAACATCCTGCCTACAATTACGGACGTTTATCGATAAAGAATAAATAACTTGTCACATCACGCACCAATAAAACTTTAAAACCGTTATTTTCTCTTGGAATGTCTCCGTAAACGGGCAATTCAGCATTTACCGCAATGAAAGAGAGATATTTTAGTACCTGTAACATGCCAAACCCTCATTCCATTTATCGAGTGCCATCTAGGGATTACCGCACTATTGATGGGTTTTATTGGACCACCCTATGAAGATAATCCCACCGACTTTCAGTAAAGCGAGTCGTAAAAGTACTTTTAAAGAAATAACAGTGTTGTTTTCTCGTTCTCAACAATCCACTACTTCCGTTACTTACAATATTTAGCTTCAAATGTAGTAAATAATTCAGTTAGATTTTACTGCGTATATATTTAAGAATGTTAACAAAATTATTCCATTAATCTACTGATTTTCCCATACCATGGAACTACATAATAGTTTAGAGAAAATGTTTCTTATAAAAAATCCGCTAAAATTCATTGGCATTTTTGTAAGATAACAGTGCAAAATTGAGCTATCCCATGGATATCCAGGAGCGACACATCACTAACCTCAAATTTTGAGATATTAGGGCAAATGGAGTACTGATATGTCTAGTCTAGTCTAGAGCTCTTTTGGAATAGCTGAAGCTCCTTTAGTGTAAAGGGCTACACAAGTGTGTACTTTTTTATACCCATTTTGACTGGATAAGTCTGTAAAAGAGATATCCTTCACCTTTTAAGGTGATGTTACTGAAGTGTAGTTACCGCTATCCTTCCTCATGATGCAAATCAGTGTAGATCAATATAGATTGTGACAAACAAGATTGCCTACAAAATAAAATTAAGTACCTATTATTATCTGAAAACCTATTCTGAACTAATATAATAATACTTGGGGCAACAGTTGAATCACTTAATAGTTATTGAACAAGACAATGTGAGAGCTCCGGACATAAGCAACAGCTGCAGGCAAGAGAGAGCTCTAATTACCGAAAGCGATGATAGTGAAGGGGATGGAGGGGTGAGTGTTAATTACTGTAGAGAAGGGGAGGGTGGCACACTGCCAGAGACACCGTCTGTGATTAGATACACTTAGCTTACTACAATGGGTTCCGTGTGTAGTGATGAACCCTTTCTAGCTTTATTTGTGGTACTTTACAGAGTTTTTAGCAATTATGAATTTAGTTTTATTTTCTAAAAGTATTAATTAATACTATTGTGTTGTAATTTCATAATTTACCTAGAAATGACGCAATTTAAGAGATTTTACAATAAACCTCTTAGGTGATGTGTTCCTCATATCAACTGATAATTGATATATAACGATTTCGTAATTCTATTTCCACATTATTCACTATATATACTACCAAATTAACAATTAATAGTCGTAATATGATTTTAGATATACAATATGCATTTGTCAAAGTTTTTATTTATGGCCAAATTACTCAGGTACTATTGTTTTAATATCTTGACAAGAAACGGAAACAAACTGCCTTTGAAATCTATATTCAGTTTTGATCCCTTTTATTATTTTAATATATAGTACTTTTTAACAATACTTAATACTTGGAATGCCAAATATTCTATTAATAAAATGTAAACATCTCACAATTGGCATTCTAACACTTGAATAATTTAAATTTAAATGAAACTTTCAGAACTTATTTCAAAGTTTAATTTTTGAAATAATTCTCTTAATTTAAAAAAACTTAGTCATACATTCTTTGTTTGAAGGTTATTTTTGACGATGGAAGGATTGTGAAGGAAACAGGATTTTTCCGGACATTTGCCATCGTTCAGTGAAACAAGAAAACAGGCGTGCCACAACGCTTTAGTAAGATTAGTTTATTTTAACCTAGTTTGTAATTATGTATTAGGTTAGTTCTTTACCTGAAGAAGAGATCAGATTGCAGATCTCGAAACGTAGTGTTACTGTTTTCTTGTTTCACTGAACGATGGCAAATGTCCGGAAAAATCCTGTTTCCTTAGTCATACAAATATAAAGCTCAGAATCCATTGGTATATTGAAAGAAAAAGTGTTACATGCAAAGTGACATGTGCACCAAAACGCAGAATAATTTACATCCTCATGAAAGTATTCATGAGGTGAGGGCATTCCTACTACGAGGTTTAAGTGCACTGATTTTAGGACGTAAAGTTAGATGTTAAGGTTTATTTTTTGCTTCAATATTATTTCATTACTAAAATTACTCATAGTAAAAGCATAGTATTGAAATAATTCGTTAATCATTGTGTTATACATTACAGTTTCCTAGAAAAAAATCCTAAATTAGAACGATTTAGCATTAAAAAGATATAACCATAGGATTCTTCTTAAGAAAGTAACAAATACGGAGACATAAAAAATATATAACCAAATATCAGTTAAATAAATCAACCATTGGACCTGCAGAAGCTGGGCCATGAATAACTTCTCAACCTTACGCGACTGGACAGCAGTTTAATATAGAGGGGTCTAAAAATGTGAGGGTAACTTATCATTCCAGTCTCTTTTCTTTTTATTTATATTCTATTATTTCCTTTGTTTTTTTATTATAGAAATGAGAAAGAGTAAAAACTCTTCTGTGTTCAGGTACAGGGTTAAGGACGCTTTTTGAGGGAAAAGAAGTACTTAAAAACTGAGAGGTTTTTGTTTAATTTATTATTAAAACATTTGAATTTCAAAGCGTGATTGCCTCAATTTACTAAACTATCTTAATAAAACTGTTTCAAAATAAAAATAATGGCATTAAAATATAATTATGAGATTATTATAATACAAAATTATAATTTAGTTTTGGATAAATTAGTGAATGGAAACAAACTGTAGTATAATGCATAAAAATAAGCAAGACGTAAATAAGAAAGCATTATATATGTTTTTATGCAATTAACAAAATATTTGTTCCTGTGGAATTTCGGAAAACCTGGCAGTTCTACACTTAATTAATGTAGACATTAGTTTAAGTAGTTACAAGGCTGACTAGTAGGACTAAGATCAAGGTCACCAAACAGCGAGTCACATAACACCCTGTGCTCATGTTTAATGCAAAATCACTGACTATTTAAATTTATAACAATCACGCGGAAAATACAATATTACATCCGGTGCAAAAGGAGAGATGTAGTGTCAGACTAATGAGTTTTATGCTTCAACGAGGATAATACAAATATAATGTTTCTGTACTGATAAAAACTATCTCGAAACATCTTGTCATATGATACATTCACATACTTTTTGGTCCTTATATTTGGTTTCATATCAGGATCTATTGTATAAAATATACTTATAAAGTCTCTAGAAAATTTTGTTTTATAAGTTTAGATAAATATGTTACACGTGATAATGTCTCGTGTAAACAAAATATTTTAAGGGTGTAATGAGTTTGTTTTAAAGAAACATTTATTTTTATATTTTCTCATTGCCATCATAAATACACTTAAAGACCATTGTGAAAATATTATATAACGCACAGTCAAATCTCAAGGATAGCATGGACCGTAATCAAACTCAGGGATATAAAGATGGAGCCTCATTCACAAGTTCCAGTCTATTAGTTAGTTTGTTTTAGAGATATAATTAGGACGGAAAGATAGAAATAGAAATTCTAGACCACTCGAGTTATAGGATTCGCTAACACTCAGCCAGTTATAAAGTAGCTATTGTTTTGCAGATATTTGAAACAAAATTAACATATAATTGATAAAAATAATAATAATTTTGAGACTCTAATTAAAACTATGATTATAAATAATAAATCATTACACTTTAAGAAGTCAGTTTAAAATTACTGAACGACAACTAACTTTAAAGGTTCAATGGAAGCTGAGTTTAAGATTCCACTCTTGACTATCCACTCGTCTCGCAAACAATAGATAACTGGAACGAACTTCCTGGAAGTGCTGTTATATAATTGGAAGTGCCTCGAGCTGTGTTGCCTGGGGTACTTGGCTTTCTGACTTGAATAATTTAAACATAGTTACGGACATAACAAATATTTCACTTTTTCATTATTTGAAAATATTTTAATCCTATAATATTTATTGGTATTTGTGGAGGTTTGCTAATAAGAAAACACGATTTTTAAATATTAATTATACTTTCATAATTAAAACCATAGTTTTGTAAAATAATAGTGTTCCCCTAGTTAAAAAAATAAACATATGTAGTTACATTTCTGGTTGCTGATTTTTATTAACAGGGTAAAGATAACTTACGTAACACATTCTATGTTTTATACATTTTTGTAGGGAAACGACGTTCTAAGTCTGTTTACACACTGGCTGATTATTAATAATATATGCGGTATGTATTTTGTGATATGCGATAAAAATAAATAAAGATATATGACATTTGCGTATTCTTTATCGGTGGTCTCTAAAGGTAGATACTATCTACAACAGGTAAATAATCAGATACAGGGTACTTTTTGATGCAATTCTCAGTAAAAGTTTATAAATTCTAATTATGTTCATTTTTGTTATATTAATATCACCAGATGCTATTTTCAGTAGTAAAATGTTTGGGCTGAAAGCATTTAAAGTATTGCAAAGTTCTGCCTATAAACAAAATTTCATTTACTGTAGAAATTATTTTGTATTTCCCAGTATCTTTGTTTACTATTCTTTACTCTAAATATATCTAGTATTGGTTTTTTGTAACAAGTTAATCGATCAGACATTTTCCCATAAGGAATACGTTTTGACAATAATTATTTAATTACAAGTAAAATTGATTATAATGCTTCAAAACTACTAATATCGAGTGGAATAATTCTAAAGTTAAAAAATTTAAGTAATAAAAGTACTGATTCAATCAGATATATACTGGTTTGGGTACAAGATGATGAACATACCATATCAACTTTGCCCTAATTTAAGTTACTAACTACTATATTTTACTAGTGCGATGAATATTTTGATTGTAAGGTTTATGGACCACAGGCCTGTGTCCATCTATACAGAATAAAAGTGAGAGTCGATATAGTACAAGGTACAGGATATTGACGATAAAAAAATTGGCCGTCGGTACTGTCAAATTAAATTGCTACCTTAAATTTATTATACTGTTGGGTTTTAACTTATAATATAATACAACATTGTAAAGCTTGTGTTTTCTATATTTACTATATTGCAAGACGTGTTATTAACCCAATGGAGTGTAAATATCACACTGAGAAACTTATAACTTGGAAGCAGGTCAAATACCCATGTATCAAACTACCTTGCCTAACTTGAGCATGTTCCGTAAGCTTTCAAGCCATCAAACTTTTACAGTTCTAAAATAAAGAGAGCGTATTTTTATGTTCGTCTATACATGACTTTACACCAAATCACTGTAAAAAAGGTTAATTCATTGATTAAAATCATTATTCATTGTGTATTAGTTTCCTTAATGCTAAACTTGAAATAATATTTTGTTTTTATTTATAAACAAAATGAAAAATGCCTTTATTAAAAAGGCGGAGTTAGGACTATCAAGCCCTCTCTAACCACTCAACCTCGTATCATATACAGAAAATAATAATACTTGAATACATAAACAGGTAAACTTTTAACATACTTAACTTTATAATACAATGTAAATAACATTGCTTAGTTTACATACAACAACTTGTAAACTAAATCATATAATTCTTAAAGAAAGGTAAAGAAAAAAGCTAACGATGTAAAATACAAAATAAAAAGAACAATAACACATTCAATTGTTCCAACATACTGTCTGACCTCACACACCGCAAGCATCACCGCCTGTTACACCCACAGTCCCCCCCCCCCCAGTAACATATATCATATTAGGAAATAAATTATCTCCATTTAATAAACTATAGAGAGCTATAACAAGGCAATAAGTTTATCCTCAATTACGAATAGGTTGGGAATGTCTTAAAAAATATGATAACATCAGAATTGTAACACGTCATAATTCATACTGATTAGGATTTAAAATTTACTTAGACTACATTTACGATAATGGTTTGGTTAAGAATGTCAAATGCCGAAAGCTTCTTTTGAGTAATCTTTGTTCAATCTTAAAAAAATTACGAATCAATGAAAACCTTTCTTATCGAATTGAAGATCGGCCGTCTGTGGAATTTAAAGAGATTAGAAATTAATTGAAATTATACGCTCTTTAGGATCCAAAACATGTTTTACCTATTTTTGTAACACTATTTTTGCTAAGAAAAAGTTTGTTATGGTGTGAAATCATACTATGAATTACCTTTGAGCACTTTTGTAAAATTCCACATAATTTCAAAAACCATTTAAAAGTAGCAATTTTTGTAAAGTCTAATACCATATGATAGTAGTTCGTCTGAGTTATAAATCTATTATGTTTAATTAATTTGTAAGATTTCTTTTATATGAGAAGTGTAGTTATCTCAAGTATACATCAACGAAACTAAGTAGTTTTTCCTGAAGTTTCTAGCCAAATTAAATAATAATCATACTTGCTATGGTTTGCTATAATGTCAAAAATATTTTGATATAATCAGTTTTGTCTAATCAAAAATTAAAATTAGTTTTACTCAAGATAAATATATATATTTATACAGTACTATTACTATACCTATATTATATAGCCTATGCTATATTTGTATATCCACGTTTGGTTTACCCAAATAAGTAGAGTGTTAATGTTGTACAGCAGTTATCCTACAAAGCACTGGAAAAACACATATGTATAATATTTTTGCTAAAACTTTTCTCAAAATACCAAGTAGACATTACTCTGCTCACCTCAGATGCTAAACAAACTAGTATAGTTTAACTAGTTGAATATAGTGCTATTGAGGACGAAATATATTACAGAAGAAAGAAAGCATAAATATTAAATTATCACGGAATTTTTTTACCAATTGCAGAATTAAACAGATTTAGGAGAAAAACATTATTTATTTCACAATAATCCAAATTTGTGTGGACGTTTACTACTTTATTGCTTTTATGACTAAAGAGCTATATGTTTTGCAATTATAACCTGGAAATTGAGAAGTTGTTATTTGATTGTGTAATGAAAATTCAAATAATATTGGTTCTTGTCATGGCACAGTTAAGCATTACAAACAGTCTAATACAATTAAGTTAATATTTAAAGATAACCATGCACAAGTTATCGAGTATTGTAACAGTTTTGAAATAGCAGTTACAACAAGTTGCGTTTTCTTCTTGAAAGAGTAATATTTATTGAATAAAGTATGAATTAATATTCCTGAAATAGTCATTGATAGGAAGTATTTCAATATCTGTAGCGTGCCGCCCCCCATTCCGTTTATCGAGTCCCATCTGGAGGATTACCACACAAAGGATTACTGGTGATGGGTTTTATTGGAACACCCTGTGAAGATAATCCCCCGGCTTCAGCAAAGCGAAGCGTAAACGTCCTTTTAAAAGAAATAACGTTATTGCTGAGTCGTTTGGTCGATGCAAATAAACGCTTTTCCAAAGTTTTTTTTTATCATACGTTGCCTTACTAGCTGTTACCCGCGGCTGCCATCAAAGTTTTCGAAGTATAATTTGCTTACAATATTTATTATTAGCAATATGAAGTAATATGATGGAGTAACATAAAAGTTTTCAAATGCATGTAAGCAAAAATCAGGTAAATATTATTGCAGTGTTTATATTTTAGATGATTAAAGTTTAACTTGATTCTTACATCATTATTTACATATATATATAATTATCTCTGGTCCAGATTTTATTTCACATCAGAATGACTTGACTACACAGTTAGTATAAGCAAGATAATATGATTACAAAAATTCAATTTCCATCAGCAACTAATTCGTTGTCTGATCGAGAGCTGGGCTCTGGCCCAGCTTATGTCATTCAATAAACCATTTTAAATGAGACTGAAAATACCCAGATTATTATGGCTATACAGATTTTTTTAAATCGCGTAGTATAGTACATACTCCAATATCATAGATAATGTAACGGTGAACAATCCTGGTGTTGCAAACAGTCTACTTGCCTGGTCATCGGTGATGGTCTTGACATTTAAGCCGTTTGTCCTTACGTTGTCTCAGAGAGGACTTCTTAAACCTAATTTTGCCTGGTGTAAAAGTCATTCTTTACATTTCACCTATTTCATAATAGGCTATATATGTTTACAGTCTTTTGCGGCAGGAATACAGCTATCATCCTGTACAAAAGCCCTATTCAAGCGCATACGACTTGGCTGTCTTACTGTCACGATAAAGTCTTTGGGTCTTCCACAGTGTCTGCAAAGTCTATGACGGAAGCGCCGTTTTCACGTATTTGGTAATAAATTTTCGCTGTTTTCAGTTGATTCTTATAGATATTTTCTAAAAATATATATTTAGCTTATGATATTAACAGTATGTATAGTTTTTGTTATTCTTGTTTCTACTTGAGTGGGGTGGGGGCTCTACCCCAGTGTTTAGTCTAATAGAGTAATATTTTTATTAACTAGCGAGTTAGAACAAACAACTTTTGTATTGAATTTTAATTTCTTTTTAAATAATAGCCAGAGTTTTCATACAATCCTATGGACCTTAAACTAAAATAATCCCTTTTTATCAGCCCTATAATAGCAATACATTTTACAAATAATATTTTCTACAGTTTTCATAATTAAGTTTATATCATTTTCTCGGGATACACATAAATGTATACATATATATAAACCAAGCACCTGTCAAACGACTTTCATTTACATTCTATTGTATAAATGGCAATAGCCTTATTTAATTTCAATAAACATTGAATCACAAAAAAATACTTGCTCCGCCGGGAGTCGAACCCGGATCTCTCACTAGCCGGGTGAATGTGCTACCATTACACCACAGAGCCCTTACTTTTTTCGATTCAATTATTTAGTATTTGGCCTATCGAGTCAAAAAATAATTTAATCGAAAAAAGTAAGGGCTCAGTGGTGTAATGGTAGCACATTTACCCGGCAAGTAAGAGATTCGGGTTCGGCTCCCGGCGGAGCAAGTACTTTTTGTGATTCAATGTTTACTGAAATTAAATAAGGCTATTGCCATTTATACCATTGAATGTAAATAAAAGTCGTTTGACAGGTGCTTGGTCTTCATATATATATATATATATATATATATATATATATATATATAATAAATTATAATAATATATATTAATAAATAAATAAAAATAAATAAATGACAATTTTATATAATTCTTTTATACGCACTGTATACGTTTACGACAAACGGAATGTTGTTAGGTGTAACAAGTGTCATTAGAGTTTCATGAGTTTTGCAGAATCAGGAGATCCGGTCACCCACCGGATATGGATATTGTTTGAACAAGCTGTGTCAGTATCATATGTACCACTACCATTCCTATGATCCTCTCCGTTTTTAGCATTTTCCGTGTTAGATTAATGTTATTTAATGTTCTTTCCATGTTATAAATAGAACTACAACAACTTTACTAACCCAAATTATTACTGTGTGTAGAAATTTAAGAATTTTCCATTTAAAATAATTCTTGTTTACTAATGAGCGAAGTAAATATGAATCAATAAGTACATACGTAACTAGTACCTGAAAGTGGTTTTTGGTTGTTAGAATGTCATAATAAACTAAGTTATTTCCACCGAACGTACTTTTTAAATTGTAATGTTGTACCGTTTTAACTGGCACATGAGGGGTTAGCTTTGAAATTTAAACTTTTGTGAAGGTTCAAAAAGGAAAAGAAAATTTTCTGAAATAAATAAAGTTCAAACTAAAATAAAAACTTCTTCTTGTAAATAATATTACTGGATTTAAAATTAAAATAAAAACTTCTTGATGACTTTTAAATTCAAACTTGTAATATATTCGTCACTCCAAAAATGTACAAAGTTCTTACAGCTTGTCTTTTATTCAATTTTCAAAATTCAAAACGTTCACACTCTAATCTGATCTGGCAATTCTTCACTTAAATTTATCTTCAAAATTCAATTTTATTTTTTTTACTTTTGTTTTTTTTTACTTTACTTTAAATATTACTTCTTTTCAGTGTTAGAGAAATAAAGAATTCTTCAGTGTTAGAAAATTAAATTGCTGAAGCATCCGCAGGTTCGATGACGATTAGCAAGAACAACTCTAAGCACTTTCAAAGACTTAACTCGTTACTACTACTTCCGATCAACTGAGACGGGAGGTACGGCACGTCTACCTCACCCCACCTCTCAATTTCGTTATCAAACACTCCCATCAGCGATGCGCACCTCGCTGATAGAAGCCTCTTTTGTACTGTCCAGTCCTTATCATTCTTCTGGGCCTACTCCTTCCACCGGTAATCCAGTTACCCCAAAATTATTATTTAATACAATCCGTACTTCACCCACGCTCAAAACTGGCATTACCGTGGAAGAGTCCTACTAAAAGAAAATTTCTTGTTCGTTACTTTAAACACATTCACACATTACTATTTACATACAATTTTTATCAATCTTAAAACTAACGAAGGTCCAGATGGTGCTAAGTGGAACCATAGTAGGGCGCTGACACCCCGAGTGCGCCGCTCGGTACGCCCCTGGGTGCGCCGCTCGTTACGCCCCTGGCCTTATCTAAGGACGAAACAGCTGGCCCATTGTTTTATTTCCTGGTGGCACAGGAATTCTAGCCA
Organism: Homalodisca vitripennis; assembly: GCF_021130785.1. Taxonomy (NCBI): domain Eukaryota; kingdom Metazoa; phylum Arthropoda; class Insecta; order Hemiptera; family Cicadellidae; genus Homalodisca; species Homalodisca vitripennis. The sequence continues at coordinate 131,424,735 of NC_060214.1, read as the reverse complement.
GTCTATCCGCCTGCAGTCGGGACTGCAGTCGTGATCATCCTAAACCATATTATACTCCTCCTCCGAGGAGAGCATTAATTACAAAGTATTAAGTATGTGCACTACATTTGAGAATAACGTAATTATACAAGTACTTGTTTCCCTTCCGCAACATCAACCATCTAGTGATTGTGCTGTGTCTTGTGCCTATTTGGATTACATATCAATACTCACTGTAAGTAAATAGATTTTGATTTTAATTAGGTAAGCTTTACCCAGATATTCTACATTATTGACGGACAGATATTATTTTACAAACAATTATCCAACACATTTTACCATAATCCTGAATTTGTTATTACAAAACAGTCACTTCATTGCTACAAGACACTTTTACTGTTCTTTTAAAATCTAAGTTTAAAACAGTTTCCTCTCACTTTCATAATTTTTCCAAGTACACCAATAATATTACATCTCCTTGCATTATTGGTTTTTATTTCCTTTTTATTTACCTGAAATTGATTAGTGCAAATATTGCAAGTAATTTCTGTAACTTTTAATTAACATCACTCTGATTTTCACTATACACAAAGTCCACATTATATTATAATTTTATTTACATTTCCCATTAAACATTTACTATCTCACCCATCTTCCTTTGTAGTGTACTTTATTATTAGATTAATAATACTTCCTGGCAATCCAATATTTGTATACTTTCTTCATTATACATAATAAATCATCTTCCTATTTTATTTATTAGGTAGGCTTCCGGGTATCTATAATCAATCATAAACAAAACACAACAGCACAATCTTTTGTTACCAATACTTTACCTCTTTAACTTCAACTGTGAAATATGGACCTTTTTTATTATTTTTGGATTCTTCACACTTTGGGCTATATAGGATACTTCACTCAGTTTGTGTATTAGCCTATAGGGTCCGGTGTAGTTCATGGCTAATTTACTTCTGAAACTTATCACACTTCTTGCTTTGTTCATGTGTTTCTATAAACACCTCCTTACCAACAGCAAAAGGATGTTCTGCATTCTCATTACTATATTATTTCCTCTTCTTATTGGCGTTAATTAACCTTTTTAAATTTTTAATTGCTTTCTAGTTCAAACCTTTCATTGTTTACATCATTTTCACACACAAGTTCATTTAATGACCATTGATTACTCAAAGCATTATTAGGTTGAAAACCAAACATTAACTGATGTGGACTCATTTTTGTTGCTTCAGACACACTACAATTAATTGCTTGCTGAATACTAGTTTAGTATATGTACTGCCGAAGCAAGTACAATGTAATATTTTAGAAAGGAACATTTTCATGGAGTTTGGTGGTTATACAAAACTACGGTTGTCTATGGTTAATAAATAATTCCTAAAAGAAGAGACTTCATTGTTCTGTTTTGAATTGTAACATAATCTGACTCACATCTAATATATATTTTCATTATTATTTCGTACAGTAAGTTTACTTTATATCATAATTATAATTATGATAAGTCTGGACACACACATTAAACTCATTCTTTCCATAGTTGGTATTTAGTAATAAAATTTTATTCATAAAAGAGTAACAGTACATTTAAATAAATTCAAATTTAATGAATGCTGTTTTAATCAAACATATTAATATTAATTACATTTATAATTATAAATTATATCTCTAACAATAATAACAAATAGCCTGTTTATTGTGAAACCTACTAAAAGTTTAACTTTACTAAATTACAGATTATAATGTTAAGTTTAATAGAAGCGTTTTGACATTTTGTCGTTATAAGCAATTACACGTATACAGTCATATGTTAATTTTATCGTTGAATATACTAGGCCCGCGGTTCTGCTCACAATTATATATTGAGCAACATGGATGCCATATACATACACTTTTTTACATGGGGATACTTTTTATTTACTTATTTTCTAGGATAAGTGTTTGTCATTGAAATATAGTTGAACCTCATGAATCATTTTAGCATAACTGACTATGTAGTGATATATTTTGGACGAAAAAATATGTTAAACTTTTTGTGGCAATTAATAAAATATAAGATCTATGTATAACTGTTTATAATAATACAATTGTGTAAACGTATCTGAAACTTGTTATGCCAAGTATTTATATCCATTTGTGTTACAGATGAATATCGTGGTGCGTAAAGTACAACAACAGCACCAAGCTATAAAAGGGAGTATAAATTATCGAAACCGATGGTAATAAGTGGGTGGAGGGGTGAGTGTTAATTACTGTAGAGCAGGGGAGAGGTGGCACACTTCCAGAGACACCGTCTGCGATTAAATTTACTTAGCTTACTACAACGACTTCAGTGCACTAGTTAATCAGCAGTTTAAACTTTAACGTCACTATATAATGAATTAATTAGTTCAACATAGTACGGGGGTTTTAACTATTCAACTTTTTTCTTGAATTTTAATTTTTTCCTAATGTAGTTTATCTGATCTGTTTACCTATTTTCAGGTAAATAATTTGCTGTATTATATCATTGTGTGTACTTTTTTGTGTTTATAAACTCTAAAAGCACAACACTTTTCTAAATAAAAACGGTTTGCTTAACGTATATAGTGTTTTTCAATGTATAACAACTAGTTTTGAATGAAACCAAATCTAAAAAGGTTTACAATTTACAGCAGATTTTAAAAGAGACAAACCATAAATTTGTTTAGCTAAATCACATCAGATATAGGGTTACCTAAAATAATAGAAAGGTGAGAATCAACGTACAAATTCTCATTAAAAATCAGTGGTTTACTTATTCGGTCCGATTGAGTAGCAGTCAAAGCACAGTAGGATCAGTAGCAGCGTATGTCACGTATCAATCCGTAAGGATAAGTCGAACTTGCCCCTAGAGGCGCAGTCCCTCACTGAGTAAGTTTTAACTCGTGAAAGAGATAATTAAATCAACATACAACTAGTTCAACCCGCTTCCCTCGCCAGCCACGAGCCGCGGTTCCCGTGTCTATTGAGAACCCGGATGTGAAAGATAATAAATTATTAAATTTGCACATTGCTTCTGGGAGCCTATTTTATAAAGGGAATTGCAGTAAAATAAAACAAAACTATGCCCCACAGTTTATTTTACTATTTAAAAAAGTAAAAAAGTCATCTTACCTTAAGTGGAATAACTGAAGATTGTAAAGGAAGGCCTAACAAAGGTACCAGGTTAACTTGAGTTTACTCACTCACTGCTTAGAGGGAAACTGTTAATCTCAACAACAAATTGCGACCCATCACGAGAACAAACGCTGCACCAGCATAGTGAAGCGTGACTGGCTAAATGGTCTATCTTGTTTGCATTTCATTACGGCTATTTCATAATGCATGATGGAGCTTTGGTGAAATCTTAAATTGAAATCTTACCAGCGAGATATGAACTGATTTACCGCTTTCCTACATTAATATTGTCAAACTTAACCCCAAGGGTTTTGCAGTAACATTGCAGTGCAAAGAGCCACTCTTTCAGTGTGTTTCAAAAATGCAATATTAAGTTCTATAAATACACCTAATTATTTCATGAATTACAAATAGAAACATTTAGTCGGATCAAAAACATTTATATGATTATCAAAGTATGAAAATATTTTTACATGTACTGTATTATGTTGTATTTTATTATACTTATTATCTTATATCATACTTTTATATACCGTGGGAAGACCAAAGAGAAATCGTGTAGCCTGCAGCCTGAAGCCCAAAAACCCATAGAAGAACATTTACTATCATCAGACTCATTCTTTATTTATAAATGGAGTGCTATATAAATTAAAACTATTATACTTTTCCAGCGACCTCTGAAATTTCGCTCTCTCTAAAAACAAGAAATCTAGATGATCCTGGAATTTAGAAACTTCAGTTTTGTATGAACGATAGGTTATGAATATATTGAAATACTGCTCGTAAGAGATCGAAGAAATGTGGATAAGTACAACCGTGGTACTGAAAGAAGCTCTAAGTAAATGATTGCGGTCTTCCATTACCTTGATTAAGCCTGAGGTAAATAGAAGACGATGCAAGCAAGGGCGGTTCCATTCAAAAAGCAGAACCGTCAGTATTTATCAGCGGTTTTCAGTTCTACTGAAAGATCCTTTCCCATAGAAAACTCTGGTGTACGAACTAAATAAAGGATTACATAAATGTTCCTATTTATTTATTAATACATTTTTATATATTTATACAAAACACCAACTAGCTTTCATAAAACTTATATACAAAATGAAGTGACATAGTAGAGATAGATCATTGCAGGCAAAATATCCAGATCTTTGTCTTTATTAGGTGTTGTTAATTTTTAAAATAATAAACAAATTCTCACTTTACATACTACCTGAAAATCATGTATTTAGGAGGACTTTAGCATAAGAACACGTATCAGATAGACTTATATAATTGAAAAATTGTATGTAATTTGTAAAAATTTAATGTTTCCTTGTTTATCATTTCTTTCATCATGTTTTATTAATTTATAAAAAAAATCCCTGAAGAAGCGGTTTTGAATATCACGAAACATAGAAGTATAAAACAACTTTAAATTATTTTCTTGTATTTAAACAATGATTACTATATTAAACATATATTTTAAGCTTTGGAATTGGCAGTGGATTTAGGCTCATGGGAGTCAAGTTCGTTAACTGTTATATGGAAGTTAAAGTGCTACAGTGAGGAAAAAATTATATTAAGCCGATTCTTTATACATGATAGAGTGATTAAAAGATATTTAAGGCATATTTATTTTTAATGTTGAAAAATTTAATGTAGTTTTTAATTCTTGAAATTTGCACTTGACAATAGAATCTTAAAAGTCTAAAGGCATTATGCATTGAACTGAAATTATTGGACAGTTGTTTGTTTCATTTTCCACAAATCAAATCTTTTTGATTTTTTAAATTTCATTCAAATTTAACACTTACAGCCCATCAATGGACAGTAAAGTAAAATTTTCAATTAATATATAATACAATAAAGAAAATTCTAATATCGTGTTAAATATTAATTAACTCATTACAGGTTATTCATTAAAGAACATTAAAGAGCGTTATGGTAACTGAAATAAAGAGCTTAAGTCAATGTCATAAATTTATATTAAAAAAAATTATGGTTGCCTGTAAAGTCGGTTTTACGGGCGAAGATTTTACGTGACAACGTCTTTTTCTCGGTAGAATATTTATTGATATGAATATTATTAAATTGCACAATAGGAACAAGGAATTGAATGAAAATAAGAATTGCACAAATTTTAACTATAGAAATATATTTTGTTTACTAAAACATTGTCAATAATTTGAAATTAATTAAAATTTGTTATTGTAAATGGTAAAGTTGAATAAAACATTTACTAAAATTGGAATTTGAAATTCTTGCTAAACACAGTTAAATTCTAACTTCGCGCGTGGTGATTGGTCGGTTTAGTTCGTTTGTTTGGTCGCACTGTTATGACAGGTTAGAGGTTATAATTTGTTATTTTAAATGTTTGACTAGCAATACGCGCTGTTTCTTCTCAATCGACTGAATTACGATTGATGCAGAGTGATTTAAACTAATAATTTACTTAACACTATCAACATTTGTCAATAGTATGACATAACCTATAAACTCAGTTTCTCAACTTTTGTGTCAATCTAACAATTAATCAATCAATCATAGTTTACGATAATGAAATATCAGTGTACAATTATTTACCTTTATTGTTGTAGTTGTTGTAAATGACGAATCTAAGCACTCCACATTTTCACGAATAAACATAGTTATCTGCTTTATCCCGTGCGGCGGACCCACAGTTATCTGCTTTATCCCGTGCGGATCTCGTGCGGCGGACCCACTGGACGGGCATCGTAACGTTACCGGGCGTTACACTTTTTCATGAGTGACTCCGAGCCGCAACCTAATTTAAGACGTTGTCACGTCAAAAAATGTATGCCTATTCCCCACTGTTTGCCTAAACCGTGAATATCAAAGAAATAAAACCAATCAGGATGTAAATGTTTGTTTAGAATATAGGCTAACTATGAAGTTGGTTTTATGTTTGTTCAGGTCCGTTATCTAAACTGGCCCTCAGCCACGATACAGACGTAGCCAATTTTCCTAACTGCTTATAGCTTGTCGATATGGTTTTATCTTAACTAGATTCGTGTCGTCAGTATATCAGATGCTGAAGATTTATTCATACATGCAAAACAGTTTCTACTTATTTGTAACAAATATGACCAAATTTAATTCCAAAATGGTTATTAAGTTTAGGATAATCAAAACTGTATAACGTTTATTGCCATGAAAATGAATCTTTATTGGAATGAATGTAGTAATACATCATAATGAAAAATAGTTGAACAACACTTTTCATAATACATTACGTTTAGTGAAACAGGTAACCTCCCTTCCCTATTACAACATTAAATTTCATTACGAAAAACTGGATATTTCTAAACACTTTTGGTAAATCTGTTATAAGTTTGAAGTAAAAATGAACATAACATTTATAATAAAAATCACAGGAGTGGAACTAAAGTTAATATTGTTATAGTGTCTTCGTTTTAAATACTCACTTGTTTGTTACCCCAGTAAACAGGGGTAACAAAAGGAGTGGTAAGAGATTAAGTGGAAGAGAGTAACTTTAAGACCTAACTATGCCTCTATAAATAAAGAAATTCTTAATTATGTTATTTCATTTCCAATATTATTTGGACACTAAGAATTACCACTGTCATCTATTGCTAACTCGTAAAATGGTTATAAGATTTTTTGTAACTATATCTGTACAAAGCTTTTTATTTCATGTTGATTATTCTTAGATTATGTGCCAAATACATAATATTATAAATTAGTTGATAAGAAATTCTCACAATAGTCACTTTATTACTATCAGTTAAAACAGCAGGCGACTTTGTTAGAAAGTTAAATTTGGATACAACAAATCTCGATCTCTATAAATAATTTTGGAAAATCAGTTTCATATCCAAAATAAAATTTAGCGATTACTCCCAATAAAAAAGGAGAGGAACTAAAGTTAATATTGTAATGGTGCTATTCTTTTGATTGCTTAAATATAAAGAATCTTATAAAAATTAGAGGGATAGTTTAAAGGTATGCTTAATATGACCGATAAGAAAGTATATTAAAAATTATTTAAACCTTTCGTGTATTTTGCTTTATTCAGCTTCTGTCTGTATTTAGATTAAAAATAATAACTTATAAACAGTTAGTTATGGTATTTTATCTTCCTAATGCTAAGGAGGTGAGTTCAACTTAAAACTAAAAAAATCCACTTTCCTAAAACAAATTTGTTACATGGTATGATGTCTTGTGAACGTTTTAATGAACCTTTCAATTAAATATCTTGACATTAAAGAAATATATTAAATAAAAACCTTAGTAATGTCAGGGTAAATTGTCATATATTGGGACGCAAAAAGACAGTTCTACATAGTTCTGACTTGTAAATGAGACAGTAAAGGATTATAAGCAAACAAAATTCGTTGCTATTATATATGCCATTAAGCCTGATTTCCATGACATTTTCAAGCTTGAGCTTTTGGGAAGGTGCCTAAAAGGAAAAACACAAAACTCCAACGAGAGTCATAACAATGTTTTATGGTTTATTTGCCCTCAAAAAGGATTTTTGCTGGTATCAAAGTTGTTGAATCAGCTTAGGTGTATATTGAGGAAAACTAAAGATACTAAAATGTTTAAATATAATTCCAGGCAAGCACTTTGAAAAATAGATGTGTGATTTTTAACACAGTCCGCATAAAAAGAAAAAAAAAAACCATAAATGGACACACTGGAAGCTAGAAACCCAAAAAGAAGGTTAAGAGTGAAATAGTACATGGATTTAATGAAACAGAAGGCGTTTACGATGAAGGAGAGTTTTAGTTTAATTGCGTAGTAAAATTTGATTTAGTTATTGATTTTTATAAAATAGTTTTTCGATACCGTTTTTTTTTATATGTCAAAAACTAATAACCTTCCAGCTGGAAAACTTTTGTCAGATATTCCTGACACAAATAGCTACAATCTGAACCAGAACCTATATGGTGAGTAAAACAAAACCCCTTTTTTGTGACTTTATTGTTACAAAGTAATTTTTTTAATGCAGTGGTTTCCAACAACAATGTTTCAAGGACCCCCTCATGTCACTTTACTGACGTGGACCCCTCAAATACTTAAACTTAAATGGTAGATTACATGCATAATAATCTGAGTTAATTAGTCATTAAGTATCTACCTATTTACTCTAAGATATAAACTGTTCCTATGAAAATTAAATTTAATGCTAGAACAAGTTTATTATAGTTTACTCGAAAAATGAAATGTTTTTATTTTTATTTAGAAACCAAATGTAAGACCACCAATATGTGAGAATATTTAGATTCAGGAGAAATTTAATACACTTTTTATATTATTTAATTCTTTGGAAAAAGGTGGTAATTAGATAAAACCAGTATCACACGTGTGTTTTAATTGCGATATACAGGGAAAGGTATTAATTACAACAATATGTAATAATGATAAAATGAATAATATTACTAAATAAAATTATTATTTATAAACAAATCAATGAAATAACTTTAACAATTTTCAGTGAGATACGTTCAACCTTTCCTTTGAGTTGATGATTTCTGATATGTTCGGTTCTATACGTGACATTTATATTCTGTAATCATATTGTATATTAAGCCGATCTCCAGTAGAAATTGACAAAACTACGACTTAGTAGATGTAGTACCTAACATTGCCGCTATATCGGGCTAGTTATGGTTGACTGTAATGATGAGTAATCTGATGAACTTTCACGGGAACTATAATGCAATAATGGCAACTGAAAGTGAAGTTAAATATAAAATGTAATTTCTCAGAAACATCTTGTGGACCCCTAAGTGATAGGACCCGGACCACTGTTTTATTGCATACTATATATATATATAAAAATCCTAATAAAACATACAAAAATAATAAATTTCATCATCTCACGATGAATTAAGTCCATTTTGAGCTATGATTATTATTAAAAATTATTGATATACGTCAAAAAAAGCGACAAAGATCATACTGTTAAATGAAATAAGTTTCTTTATTTTCATGTATTAAAATATATCCCAAAAAATCTCCATATAATCTTTTAACCAACTTTAAGACATTATTCATACGTATGACCGTAAGTTTGATATGATATTAACCCAGTACTAAAAAAATATTAGTTAGTAGTGGGATTGATATGAATAGAGTTCTTAATCAAACATATGTTATCAAGCTCTAATAAAACTTTATTTCTCAATGATTGCCGACGAGGAAAACTGACGCAGTAATGAAAGTGTAGCAATGATTAACTCAATTCCATCGGTAGCTTTAACGCAGCATATGTGTCGATATTGATTTTAATTACCGGAGGGAAAATATGCACATGTAGCTGCAATATTATTACTTTAGGCTATATCTGTATTCGACTCCATTTGCTTCTGAAAAAATTATTTCAAATAAAAACTAGTTAAAATTATATTTAAGTTATATATTTTTATTAAATTATGTATCAGAGACTACTACCAAAGTATATGAAAAAATATAAAGTCCATAAGCCAGAATTACAGTAGTTACTTTTGTTACAGAGTCTATCTAAATTTCCCATACGTATTAGTTTATGCTACATATAATTGTATATTCAATATTACGTCGTTCCAAGAAATTTATAAGGCCATAGTGTGAGTAATAGCCCATTCAGACAAGGAATTTAGGCTCGCCGTAAAGGTGATTTTACATGTATTATGTATATAGAATAGATAAGAAAGTTATTACGTTTCAAACATAAATTTTATGTTTTTGACAGTTTTGAAAATTAGGCAAAATTTGATAAAATTATGGCTTCTAAGTATTTTTTGACGTTACATTTTATTACGAAAGTGAAAAACTGTTATAATAAATACTATACGATTTTTTCTAGTCTTAAGTATCTACCATAGTCTAGAAATGACATCATAAAACCATACCTGTAAGGAAATCTCCAATTGATGGAAATTGTTCATAAGATGTATTTCTGATTTATTTTAGCAAATTACGATTATTATATTGCATATTCTAAAAAGCTACATTTATTGAGATGCAATAAGTACATTAAAATAATATCAAACGTACTCCGGGTTGTAAAAATATGGCTTACACTATTTAATAATGGGATTTTCTTTGGCTTAACGTTTTCGCTAGAAGTATATTTGATATTTTTACATTTGTATCACAAAACATTAACTCTGAGTTTTACTTGCCTTCGAATATCACCAAAGCTTTTGTCCAAAAGTTTTAATCCTACTATAATTCCAACCATACTGCACACTATTTTTATTTTGTCATATCAAATTTAAAGCTAATAAATTCCTAAAATAAAATTTTACATTTATTTTATTTTGAAATTGAAAAAATTGTCATAAATAAGGTTTTTAATAATACAAAAATTAAATTATACAAGTTGTATTTAACCGATAACATAACTCAAGAGAAACAGTCATCTAACATTTTCCAATCTCAAAGTTTTTGAACTGTTTAGGCTCCGGCAGGTACAAGAGAAAGCTCCCGAATACTCTCAATGAATTGATTTATTTTAAAATATTTTATTATCAGTATACCATAGTATGTATGGTTATCATCAAAATACAATTCATACATTTTGTATAATAACGACGCCACACCAAAACTGCAGTCAAAACGTAAATAACTCCACGTTATATCAAAATCATTTCCAGTTTTTTATTTCAGGACTGCTTGACGGTCTTATGCAATCTTCCACGTGAAAACTATAAACACTTTAGAGGTATAAAGTACTTGAGACGAGCTCAGAATTGTAAATTGTTGTTTTTTTACAATTGTTCTTGCAAGATTCACTGAAATTCAAATATGTAATGTAGCAAATTGCTTGCTTTCACAGATTGAACACTCTGAAGGTTTGGCCATTTTTCTTTAGAGCCTTAGGAGAGATGTAGAATCGATCTGGCTGTAATACACCGTCAACAGACCATGACTTGGAAAGTATTTTTAACAAAGGAATTTTCAAACCTGAAATGATTGTTGATAGTTTAAAACAAGCATGATATATGCGGTAACTCAATTAAATCCTCTGTCCAGGAATATTCCTTGAAACAAGCGATTTCTTGCAGCAGAGACTTATTCAATTAATTGGTTCGTCCGTCCTTAGTGTCATCTTAAGGGCACAAAAAATTGGATATTTTATTTTATGAAATGTTGTTTAAAGATTGAGGCTGTGGATCTGATTAATGTACACAACTTTCTTTTGTCAACAAAAGGTTGCTGCTCCAGAACTGTTTTGAATTTATTAGGAACATAAATCTCATGTTTTTTCATTAGCACTTTGTACGAGTCTTCCATACAGTAGTGACAACACTATGTCATAGGTAGAAGAAAAAACATTATTTTTATTAAGGTTTAGCCCTTAAGAGATAGTGAAAATCAGTTATGTTTTAAAGTCAGAAAATATTTTACATCTTTGTTTGATGAATTCTTTTGGACCATTCATGGTTTTCCTTAAAAAAATTTCAAATGGTTTCATATGACAGAATATATTATGAATATGACTAAACTATGCAAATCTGGAAATTATAGCTCATAATGAGTAAATGGTTTGTATTTCACCTCCAGCTCTTTTATTGCTTGAATGATAAACGGACCAATTTTATGGAAACTGATAAGTTGGTGATAATGTATGTAAGTGACATAATTATTTAAGGCAGATTACAATTTTAAAACATTACTGACAGCTCAGTAATGCTGAAAAAGATTTATTATTCTGTCTCAGTGATATTTAAAGGGACAATCTACTTCAGTTTAGAAAGCTCAAGTAAGGGCAATAAATTGTCAGTCCTTCAAGCGCAAAAACAAATAACATGACAGATTGTATCCGTTACAATGACAAGGGTAGAGCAGGATTATCTTCAGACGATGTTCCAATAAAACCCATAACTATTAATCCCTATTTTTAATCTGGCAGATAAAATCCAGAATTTTCTGATAAAAACGTGTCAGTATTAATTAATACTTTGTCATTATATCATTAAACTCCTATTAGTTAAATACCCTATGTTGAGTATAATTTTCACGAGGAGTTTATCTTCATTTAACCTTCCACTTAGCAGAGATCTGACTCTGTCACACCCTAGTTTTCTGGAACCTGGAGTCCACATCCGCCTGATGGGGTCCAGCAAGACCAATACGTTAGAGTACCCCTGGAGTACAAATTTGTACACGACATAATTTCACTGTTCGAACCTTTCTCTAGTTAACACGAGGATTTCTTGGTTTTGTTTGTGTTTCATTGTTTTGAAATGATATATACCAAGGCTATAAATGGACTCCCAGTAGAAATTTAGAGTAATCCTGATGAAGAAGTGTTTCCATGTCTCATACAATGCACAATTCTCTAAACTTCAAAGGCGTAGAATTTATTTCAATGCATAATGGTGCTAACAAGGTTTATATAGTATCAAAGTTTTTTGGGAAGGGTCTATTCCAAATAAATATTTTATTTAGATCCATTTCATCTTCCACGCTAAAATTATTTTTGACGCGCCAATAAAAATATACAACTGTGAAAACTTAAGAGGTGGCAATGAATAAAATATAATTCATATTTGTTATAATTTACAACTTGTTTATTGAGAGATATGAATGGCCTCAAACCGTTTTAACGTATTGGGATCTCCACGGCGCGGCGATAACTCCTGGGTTTAAATAAAGCCAGTACGATAATCCCTACTCAATATCAAACTCTTACGTAAATCCCAGATGTACGGCTGGCCTCCTTCTCAAATAAGCCTTGGCTTTAATTTATATATCAAGCGTACAATACAATATTCATTCGTTTTATATCCATAAAAGTAATATTTTACAATTTTATTACAGAAGTGTAAACAAATATCAATGTTACAAAGTTAAAGGTAATAAAATAGTTATTACATTTTTAGTTGCCTTTATTGCAGTTAATTCAATTAAAATACTACTACTAGAAATTCATAAACAAAATTTCTTCCTTTCAGGACAATAAATTGTATTCAAACACATTGCTCTTATGTACGTAGGGAGAAGAAGCATAAAGTTCTTGGAAATTGTAGGTTACTAATAGATCTAGTATATTTAGAGGCTTCAGGAGGTAATTTCACAATATTTATCTTATCATTGCTGTAAATCCCAGATTCCCGGGATGCTAGAGGAGAATTTGTAGTATCCCGTATGAGAAGTATCTGCCGTCCTGGTGGAGATGGAGACAGATCTGATTGGCCTTTACTGACTTTACAGTAACTGCACAGTAGACGGAACCACCCCCGGCTGTTTTACTGCACACTAGAGGCAATCATTCTAATTGTTAGAAATTATAATTAAATAATTTGCGGAATGTTTTATGATTATTGTTATTTCGGATATATTAAAATGCAAACAAAAATCTTGTTTCCCCCATGAGTAAGCCTATTTAAATGGTTAAGAATAGGTTCAATGCAGTGTATTCATTGAAAAAAGATCTTTTTTATATTTTAAATAAAATAAAAATGTATACAATAACTAAATTTGATTATACTATTACATTGAATGTTAAAGTTTGTGTGCTGGATTTAAAATTTAATAAATAAAAAATTAATTAGTGAAATACAATATTTATAAATAAACTTTTAATTATGGTTTCCCTTAGTTTTGTCACGTAAAATTGTACACGTTATGTTTATTTGTCGGTTATTTGATTTTTACAAAAGAAAATTAATGATATTTTAATGCATTTTACTATTATTTTCATACCGCAAAAATAATTCCTACACATCCTAAAACTAAAAACGTGGCTTTGATAAACTTTGAATGAAAGGATAATGTATTTGAGATAGAGGAAAAGTAAATCCATGGTATAACGTGAGTAGTATTGGAGCCACACATCTGGGAATTACATGAGAGGCTGGTATTGAAGAGGGATTAGGGCATGAACCCTGGCGCGGTGATGTCGATACATTTAAGTGATTGGCAAGTCGAAATAATTCAGATCTATTTAAAGGACACTGAATAATTTATAAAGAGCACAAGTAAACTATGATTATTTACTTGCATTATTAAAATTTTTCGTATTCAGTGACTGAAAAATAAAACTTATAACTCAATATAATTTTTATATTTCATACCTTTATATATTTATATTCATGGGGTACAACCTGTGCAATAGTAGTTAAGTTTTTATTTAAGATTGAAATAATTTAACATTTTTTGTTCTAAAATACTATTCTTTTAAAATATGCCCCTCACGCTAGAAAAAATAGTTTTAAACAAATTTATTATTTGTAAAGTAATGTTACAATTGAACTCCTATGAAGCTTAACCTACAAACGTGAAGTATAACTTGCTGTTATTTGTACTGAATGCACAAAACACATTGAATTGGAGGCGTATGATGTCTTAGTAACAAATACTCGTTGATTAAAGGTTTACTGATAAGTTTAATTGTGCAAAATAGACACAAACATCAATTTCACATGTTAAATAAAGATTAGACTTATACTCGTTGCTGGAAAAACTGCGTAATGATGAACTAAAATTACATCATGTTGGGAGGGCTAGGTAGTCCCAATGTTCTTTGGTGTTTTGTCCACGAACTTAATAATTTAAGAACACTTTAAAATTACATCTAATCACGTTGATGTCGACTCACACAACGCGGCGTAAGCGACTTGCATTGCAGCTGTAGTCACAAAAAGGGAGATTAATAGTCTAGACGTCCAGAACATACTGGATATAATCGTGGTTGATCAAGTTATGATCTCGCCTAATAAATCATTGCGACTGTATTGCCCATTTATCGAGAGAACATATAATCACACAACGTCTTCACGTCAGATGGACATCACTTACAACTAATATCTGTATTCATCGGGCAAATAAAACATGATCATATGTTATTTACCTTACTATTTACAAATTTACTTTAACTTTACATTAAAAATAAATGTTTTGCCTCAAAGAGCTGATTAATAATACTAAAACGTAAATTCTACTTACGGGCAAGGCGCTAGTTAGTAACCTGAACGCTCTCGAACGGTTACAAACTTCAAAAGAGAAAAATTACTACGTGTTCCATTTAGGTTATTATCTCGCGTGTTCCAAGAATATCGGAGAAAAATAATAATCAGTAATAAGTAACAGGTTAGCAAAAACGTATATTATAATATATAATGAAATTAAATAAAGTTACTGATTGTAATATAGGATTTTTTAGCAAATTTAAAAGGTCTTTAATATCATATAAACTAAAACTCTTGATTAATACTTAGTATTCGTCGTTGCTATGAAAATACATAGCACAGTAACGTACAATATTTACATAAAAGTGCAATATTTAAAAAATAACATTAAGGCATGAAAATGTTCTGTAATTCATACACAAACAAAATATTAATAATACATACTACGCGTTGTTATTTTAAAGATTTGTTTTCACTTTACGCGTGGTATGTTTAACGGTTCCAAAAATAAACATATACTTCTTAGATGTTATAGTGTTAAGAGACAGACGGACTATTGGCAAGTGAGTAATAATTACAACGTTTCATCTGTAAATACCTGGAGCCCATCTTTCAGATTACCACAAGGGATTACTGGTGATGGGTTTTACTAGAACACCGTCTGAAGATAATCCTGCTCAACCCTTATATCATTACAACAGATAAATCCTGTAATTTTATTTGTTTTTGCGCTTATAGGACCAACATTTTATTTCTTTTACCTTATGTTTTTATGAACTGAAGATTGTTGTCTCTTCAAAGAAGAAAACAACCCAATAGATTTCGCACGTCTTTGTAAAAAGCAAGTTCTTGCTTTTACGATCCTCCAAATAGTATGATGACCTTAATAGATTATAGAACTATATCATGAGCCACGATAAAACCTAACTAGTGAATTATACTAGTTTCATTAGTTAGTACAAATGAAGAAAATCTGTCCTGAGTTTCAAAACAATAAAAAGTTGGTCTCCATAAAAAAAATATTAAGATTGATATAATTTTACCATAAGTCATAGAAATATAAAATATGTATCATATTTTATACATAAAATGTTATGTTTTAAGCAATATAACATATTATAATCAATTCATAACCATTACAGGATTTGTTATTTTCCAAAGCGTTTACCTCTAGATTTTTGAACGGTAATTTACAAAAGTATATTTTTGTGTAAATAACTAAACGAGGAAAACATAAAACAGAATAAATGTTTATTAATAATACATGTTGTTTAGGCATTTCAAAATATTACAAATAAGTACATGTTAGTAAATATGGCTGAATTTTAACATTGTTGTTATAAGCCAAATACCAAGATGGCCACCACCACATTCAGGCCTTAAAATAAAGTAATATTCTACGGAGTTTACATTAATAAAGAATACAAACGAAAAATTCACATTCAGTAAAGTAGCGTAGGTATAATAATTGCTAATGATACACACACCTGATTTTTTTTCCAAAAAAATATACAACAAGATATTAGATTTATTTACAGTTCTTAAATTGATAAATTATAAATTACACTTTTACTATACTTACTAAGCGGCGATAAAATAAAACAGTTTAATTTTAAGTACAGTAGTTGGATAAATACAGTATTATTCATGTAATTTAAGTATGATTTATTAAACTATATATTACAGATTAACATAAAGTCTACAATGAAAATTTGCCTACATGGGCAAGCAGCCTTTGCGTAGGCTAGAGTCGTACTAAAAAGTTTAATTTTATCTAGATGTCGAAAGAAGTGTTACTGTTACGTGTCGGTGTGTTTTAAGGCATAAAATGTAGAAATATTTAGTTGTGTGATGAATAAGATAAGAGACAATACTGTCGCATTAGATAAAACCATCGGTAGACGTAAGACCACACACACAAGACTGTGATTATTTTGTCGCAACAAGATATAGTTACTCGTACTTAGACATACAGAAGAATATGCGTTTACATGTCAATGCAATAAAAATATTATATCTTTAAATTTATATGTAAGTAAAACATAATAAATAAGCCAATGTTATAGTTTTAATCCTTATATATTCCTAAAAAACACAAAGAAGATTTCACGAAACTGCCGACAAATCTCTTTCGACTTCCGTTTCCCGATTCCACCACTTCCCACTTCCGGTTCAACAGGTTATTTACTTAACTTCTAAAATAAGTTAGACAATATTATTTAGCATTACAGTTTCTTCATTCTTATCGGCAGCGGTTTAGTTTATTATCTTCTTGTATTATTTATCTTAACAAGCTAATTACAGCTTTCAGACGTACTTAATATCACATGCAAGTCATTAAACGATACAAAATAAGTATATAATTTTAATTATCGATTATATTTAAAATGTTCAAAATTAATTTAAGTCTTTAGTCCAAAGTATACAGTTTAGTTCGTTACATTTAAGATTTGTATATCTAAAGAAATATATCTGAATATTATAATTTACTGGTTATAAAGAGGAAAGTCAGTAGAGGAAAATCTTTATAAGAAAATTAAATTAAACTAACATAAAGTATAGTTACATTCATTAGACTTTTAAGTGTTTCATTGCATCTTTTGTTATATATCTTGAGGGTCGGATTAACATACCAATAAACATAAATCATAGAGATTTATCAATGCATAATTTTTTGTGTCTGAGTGGAAGTAATAATATAAAATATTGTAAATTAGATCTTGTACCAATCTTTCATGTAAAGAAAGTATTATATTGCAGGAATCATATGAAAGATACATAGCATAAGAAACTGAAAGTCTAGTCTTTAAATAATTCTTTAAGCAACCTTTACAGATTCTATTGCAAGGAGAATAAAAGTATCTTTGGAAAAATATGTTGGATGGAAAACAAATAAATAAGAGTGTGGTTCCAATCCATTTGCGTTGGCAGATTTGGGGAGCCTTGTTGTCAAGAAGTAGTACTTGGCGTGTAATGTATTCGACGAATACGACTCCTGATTTATCAGAGTGCTGCCTAAGCTGCACTGTTTATCTTTTCTAAGTTTTACTACTTCGATTCTATGAATATTGTTCCAAGCCCATTGGTGATTTTTGTGTACACCATGCCTAATACTTACGAAAATATTTTAACTATTTAAAAGAAAGGCAAGTAACTATTTATACAGATTATTTTATAATAATAAATATTTATTGTGGTTTGCAACATTTTCCCACAATTACTTGACCCTGGAACACTCGCCTCAATATCACGAGTTCCCATTGAGATTGGAACGACATTTCAGGTACTCTTGCGAGTCAAGTACTGGGGTAAGTTATTGCGCTATAATAACACGAATGACTGGACTACTCTTATTGCTTTAGTAAGAACTAGGCCTAGCATGTGTTAGCATCATAGATCCAAAAGATACCATATAATTCTCATATTTTTAATGGACCTTTCTATGTAAAATCCGTAAATATTGGCTCACGAGAAAAGTAAAAATAACGTATTATTTCGTAATACCAATATATGTGAGATTTTCTAAACTAAAAACTAACAGTTTAATGCATTTTTAGATTTCTTGCGGAAAAAACAGTGATTAAAATATGCAGGATGTTGCTTCAATTTCGTGACTTTACTATGAAGTTGTCATATTTGAAGTATTTGCTCAATTAACACTAGGGATTGTAAAATATAGTAAAATAAAACACTCAAGAGGCACATTGTATTCTGCCCGAGTTATGCAAAATATAAAAAAAATCAAGATTTCATTATATATTTATGAAAAATTCAGTTATACAGACAGGCAGGAGAATTTTTCAGTTCTCTGTCTTACAGAAAATATACAAAACAGTTAAAATAGTCTATTGATCAATTCTTTCTGTAGGTGTCTTACAATTATTTTATTTATTCTAACGCTCAGCCGAGCTCTTGGAGAGAAACGCAATATAATATAATCTAATATTGCCTGTGTTCAGTAGAATGAAGCTACAGGAGATTAGGAATAAGCTAACCTAAATTTTTCAACCCTCAATGTAATAAGTTTTCCTAAATGACAACAAATAATTTAAAAGAATAATACAACGCACAATATACTTGGTCTTATAGAACACTGATAGATAACGAGATGTACTAAGGAAGTGAGACTTGTGGTCGACTTTAGCCAGTTGTAAGCGTTGCTGTTCCAATTAGTGGGTCTTGTATGTAAGTGACTACATCAGCACTAACAGGGGGAACACATGTCAGTGATTTGGCTCCTTAATTAGTACTTTCAGAAATTGCTTTGGTTAATCTACGATATATGCTATATATATATAAGGCAAGTGAGAGATCCGGGTTCGACTCCAGGCGGGGCAAATACTTTTTGTGATTCAAGGTTTATTGAAATTATATATAAGTAGATAGTAATATGGGGTTCCTGGCGCACTTTCGGAGCCAACCGAAAAGCAATGTAAAATACTGTTCAATGTACCATAAAGGAAGCTGAGAAATAACACAGCAAATCTCAATGAAAAATTAACCGAATCTACAGTCGTTCGTCTCTAAAAGCGATCGGTACATTACTATCTACTCTGTGGATTGAAAAATTAACCAAATCTACAGCTGTTTGCTTCTACTTTCTTAAGCTGTGCTTTGTAAAATGTTGTCAAATCTGCTACGAATAAAGGATTTATCTTAATAAAATTTAATCAATTTAAAACATTTTTACTAAAAACATCTATATATATAAAAATGAATGTTTGTATGTTTGTCCTTTATGGAATCGTGAACTATTGGACCGATCATGATGAAAATTTGTAAGTATATGTATTTTTCCACGGAGAAGGTTTATAAGCTATGCCCATCCCTTTCCCGATTCAGGATTCCGCCCCACTGGTTACAGAAATACCCATAAGAAATGCATTGCAGCAAACATATGTTAACGTCTTTTCAAATTTTTCATCAGCTGTTCTTTGTAAACATATATTACACTTATAGTTTTAAAGCATAGAGTAAGCTTAAGAGAAACGACAAATTTTGTTTAAACTGTTTTTGCAATCACTGTTAAACATAGACTTTACTATCCAGATAATACAATTCAAATTTGACGTAAAAATTCACCTTTAACTGCAATATTTATTTAATATAAACCATGCTCATGCTTGATCAGAAGAGTAATGCAGATATCATAATTACTATCTTACGTTGGCTACAAATATAAAGAATGTTATAAAATCAACCTTAGTTGTTTTTTTTGACAGAAGTATGGTTCTCAAAACTCCGTGTGTACATATTCTCTCGATCGAGACAACAAAGCAAGCTCAATCGTGGCATCGGAGATATAACTAATTTAATCTAAAATTTATTATAGTAAAAAAAAAAATTTACTAAGTAATATAAGGACTTCGGTTCTTAAGATTTGCGTGCGAAGCCGTGGGTAACAGCTAGATAGAGGCAGGAATATGGTACATACCTTCATAATACGCCCAAGAGGCTCACGATGGAACGACTATCAATTATCTCAGCAATGTTTAGAATGTGATAGAAAAAGAATAAGTGAATATAGTGTACTGTTTTCAACGGGAAATTGCGTGCGAAGCCGCGGGCAACTTTTGCAAAAAATTATTGAAATGCGCAGCAAAGCGCGCCGGGCCCGCTAGTACTTTAATAAAAAACTTTTCTACTAAATAGTCACCAAACAACATGAACTCACCAAAGTCTCTACAATTTCTAGCATTAAAACAGTGCAACAAAGATGAATTCAGTGAATTGCCGGTTTATTCTCAACAACAGTTGATACCGTCTTTAAATGAAACAGAATTAAAAGAACTTGTAGAGTCTTTTGCAGAAAGAACGTCTAATGGAGTGTTTTACTATCGGCAAAAAACGAAAAAAATAAGGGATTATATATTTAATATAATTACGAAAGATATTGAAAAGAAAGTAAAAAATAAACAAACAGAGAGTTTTCATCGTTTTTTTATGACATTTTTCCCATATTATACGTCCTTTCAAAATAATCAAGACTTAATTGATGAATTTCTTAGGAATTTTTGTGAGTATCAAGATTTATCAACACAATTCATTAAAGAGCATTATAGAATTTTTCTTATAGAATATAGCCACATTTTGTGTGAAACAAAAGGTATTACTGTAGATAATATTCCATGTGATTCCTATGAAGAAAGACACCAACTATGGTTATCAAAACAATACTATGACGTGGGGAGGGACTGCAAGTTTTAGAGTTAAGACTTTATTCTACAAAGTTAATTGTTATAATTTCTTTATCTTTTATAGTCTTCTTTCCAGTAACAACCAAGTGTAATTTTTCATTTTTGTTTAATTCTTTAATCTTTTTCTCATCCAAAACAGTCAAAAATCTGTTCGGCAAGTGTACTTTACAATCTTCCAACTCGGCAATTATTGTAAACCCGAATTTATCTTTCATTTTCTCCAAATTCAAGATTCTATGTTTCTTCCTTTCTTCCAATTCATTTAACTTCTTATACTCTTTAAACTTACATTCTCCAATATCATTTAACTCTTTCAAGAACTCCATTTAAATAGAAAAAATTTAAAGACGGAAAAAATGAAATTCGCTAACCTTCACTCGAGAAGTCGGGGAGAATGTGAGTAAAACCGCATTCTTTTCAAGAGGTTCTTCGTTTAATTTCTCCAAATGTACTATAAAATCATCGAGGATTTCTGGTTCAAAATCATAAACAAATTCAACATCCAGATAATGAAAAAATACAGGTAATATCTTTTCATAATAAACGTGTGTATCGATACCTACAAACCTAATGTATTCTTTGAAAAGGAAAATAATTTTGTCAATGGTTCCAAGAGATAAGTAAAAATTTTTATTCTGTTTTCTAAATTCTGTAACAAATTTTGTTTGCTTCTTGTCTCCATATTGCAATTTTGTAAGCAGGTTATTCAAATGTGTTAATTTATTTCGAAATTTCTTAGGTTTAGGTCTTTCTAACAAAATTAAATTACAACCTCTACAAACTAAATATCTTTTATCGATAATTTCTCCTCTATTAGAACACTTGTAACAGTTGGCATTATACTCTTCCATTTAAACAAAAAGATTTTTTTATAAATGGAGATTATGGAACTAAGTCTGCCGAGATATAAATTTTTCAGCGCAAATGTTTGTGTTTACATTTCTACAACAGAGATAAATAGAAATAATTTCATTCTATTGTACAACTATTTAGGATATTATGTGTACGATTACAAAGATTATTCCGGAAGAAATCGAGATTTTTCATCAGCGAAAGAGTATATTTTTGAAGTTTTAGAAGGAATGAAAGAGAATAATATGAACATCATCAATTATTGTAAAAGACAAAATGAATGATTGTGTCTTTGGTGTAGTGTTGTTAGTGTGCGTGTTTGCGCTATGGGGAATCACATCACATTCAACTTCTACGGTGTCTATTGTTTAGAGACTTGACCCTGCACTGCTACTGTCCAACCAAGTTAATGGCTAGGAGCTGTAATTCGGGTCTTAGACTCTGGAATTTTTTTGTTCCCAAGTCTCATTTTTCTTTGGTAACTACTGTGTAGAAGTTGATGGAGAGATACAATTAGGGAATTTGTGTCGGGTGTTTTGTAAGTGTAATGTTGTATTAATGAATGATGTGAATGATGAATGTAATGAACGAATTAAGGAAGAGAAGGAATGTACGAATTAAGGAAGAGAAGGAATTAAGGAATGAAGTGGAAAGGTGAGGAAGCAAATGGCGCGCCAACCACAGTTGTCATTACTCGGCTTGTTCTATAGTCATTACACTATGGCCACTCGTGTAAAGACTTGTCCCCAACCACTGAACGACAACCATGTCTTCCTCAATAAAAAGGGCGCCTGAAGCTCTGGGATTTGAACCCAGAACCTCAGGCTTTGAAGGCAAGCGTCTTACCAACTGAGCTACGGAGAGTCTCGAAAGTTATAAGCTATATCTCTGCTATATAAGTTGTTCAATTAGGATTGCTAGTTTACAAATTTATTAATAATTTTATATTTCAAAAACCACTCAACCGATTTTAATGAAATTTGGTACACATATAGTAAATACTTAACTCTTTCGACTTAATCTATCCATAAGGGTGAAATCATCCCCTATTTCTTAATATTCATAAAAAAATAAAAAAAAATTATCAGAAAAATCTGAAACTTCAAAAACAAGCGAGTTCAACTTAAAATTTCATGAAAATAACAAAATTTTCAAAAACTACCCCAATCATCCCTTATCTTAAAACTCTTATATCTCGAGAACTATTGGAGCTTTTTTGCTGAAATTTGGTATATAGGATCAGTAAATATTAAAGTATTTTTTAAAATCATAACTTCCGGTCCAACCCTTAAGATGACCTTGGAATAGTTTTTTGTTAATATCATCCCCATTTTTTAAGATATTCTTTTGAAATTAAAAATGAATACTTATATCAATGTCTTTAACAATTCTGTAAAGTTTTAAAATTATCCGATGAATAATAGTGAAAATAACGTGAATTTTACTGAATTTCTCTAATATCGTTCTTAATCACATCATAGGCTAAAAATTTCTCAGAAACCACAACCACATAACATGTCGAGTTTGTAACAGCTTTTTGAAAATCCATATTGATAATTATATCGTTCTTTGAACCAGAAATATTTGTCATACTCTTTGTTGTATCAATGACATAAATAGGTCTATTCGCTAAAAATTCTTTAGGATTGTAATACATTTCCTTATTATTACAGTAAACTTTCTTAAAATCTTGATACATCTGATACATGATTCTGAAAAGACCTCCTGAAATGTTTAAGTTTTGTAATTCATCTGGATAATAAGAACCGTTCAATTTTACTCTGATATTTTTTACATCCAAACTATCAAACTTTGAAGGATTTTTTTCTTGATTATTCTGTCTACCTGTTTGAAAACCAATGATAACGAACTTGGGATTGAAGATATTTCTATAAATATTTGTAATATCGAACGAATAAGTTGTTCCGGAAATACCTTTTTGTTCAATACATTGCCAATCTAGAAAATTAAACATAATGTTTAGACTTTTTGTAATTTCATCAATCAACCTAATTTTACTCGTGGTTTTATAATCAATCATTGGAACTCTAATAAAAAAAATCTGTAATTGTTATTTTTCCATCAACAGGCATAACATTTCCAGTTGCTGTCTTCAGAATCACATCATCGTCTTCTGCTCTTATAAAACTTAGATAAAATCCTCCTTTATAGATCGGAATAGTAACATTTTCAAAAAATCCTAATCTAAAATGAGATAAATTTCCAGCTGCTTCAAAAACACCAAATTTAAAATCTGATTCAAAGCCATTAGAAGTTTGAGAAATAACATCACTTTTTGAATACGAAATAGTTCCTGTAATTGTGCTTAATTGGCCACAGTTTTCGACTTCTTCTATCAATTTATTGTGTTTTCTTACTTCAATCTTAGAAAATAAAAACGGTATAAAATTATCGATTAATCTAACATTATCAGTTCCAAGATATGCTTGACCATCTTGTTTTGTTAAAGTTCCAGAAATATAAAACTGGAAGTTAGACGAGCAAAAGTTATCTCCAAAATCAATATTAAACTCAGTTCTTTTATTCGGTTCATTCAAATGTTGTTTACTAATTGGATAGAAATTTTTAAACTCCGCCCTTTCAATATCACTAGCATATTTTCTGTAGTCCGCCATTTAATAAGAGAAAATTTAGAAATTTTAAACATCGTGTATCATTTTTTCATCGATCTAATGTACGTTTTTTATAAGAAAAGATATAAATTTTAGTAAAATAATTAAAAAGATTAGAGTCATTTTTAATGATCTACTTCGTCATATTCAGGATTCTCTTCCTTAAATTTTGCGATCTCGGTCACATATTTCAATAAAATCTGCACAGGATAGTAACCGCTATCTATAATATTGTTCCAATCAACTGTATCTTTATTTTCATCCAAAAACTTTATACTCAAGTGTTGATAGAGACAAAGAACAGACATATGATCTTTTAATTGATAATGTATATTTTCTTGAATGAACTCTGATGATAAAGTTTGATATTTAGCAATGTTATACCAATTCAATTTGTTTACGTATAATCTCATCATATCTTCGGATAATTCATATTTTTGAGAAATGTCATCCCAATGTTCTTTTTTCAAATCTCTTTCGTGTTGCATTATAAAAAGATCGAAAGCACTGTAATGTCCCGCCATCTCTATTTATTAGGAAAAAATTTCAAAATCAAGTTTTTATAAATTGACTCTTTTTTGAGTTACATTCAGCACATTTTCCAGATATTCTCTTAACTCCATTGATGTTTGCATAGTATTTTATATCATTTGTTTCAGTTTTTGCCTTACACCTCACACAGTATATGAGCGCCATTTATATAAGGAAAATTAGTCATCATAGCCGCCTACTCCATTAAATCTGTTGTCGATGTTTTCAAAAGTTTTATCGACATCTTCTTTAAATTTATTAAAGTTTTCTTCTAGTTTATTTACTTTATCGAGATATAAAGAGTATCGATCATCTATACTTTTAAGTAATTCATTATTATGTGTTATTTGCTCATTTAAACGTGTACCAAAATCTTCAAAAAAGTTTATTTTCTCATTAAAACTTGTATCAAAATTTTTCAGAATTTTGTTAATTACTTCACCAACTAATACATTAACACTATTTTTATATGTATTAAAGTTTTCTTCTAGTTTATTTACTTTATCAAGTAATTCACCAACATCGTCTACTGATCTTCTATTTCTGGCTTCTAACTTGTCATAGACTTCTGTTGTAAAATCTTTAACATGCTGTTTATGATTCTCGTAATTTTTGTTTAGTTCATTAAACATTTTAATATGATCTTCTAATTGAATCATTACAACAACATCAAATGGATTAATTCCTTTACTAACACTGCTAATTCTTTTTCCTTTAAAATCTAAGGCATTTTTAAACATTCGGATCATGTAAATCAACAATATCGATGTTTTCTGATAATTTTAGAGGTTTTAAAATTTGTTCTTTAACAACAACATCATGTTTGTCAATACCAGGTCGAACACCGACAATTCTTTTCTTATTAGCCAAACTAACATAATTCTTTTCAACTTTGATCGCTTCAGTAATTTCATCAGCTTTTTCGATATGAGACATTAAATTGGTAAATAATTTTTTTACACCATCATCAACTTCTTTTTCCAATGTTTTTATTTTATCAGCAACTTCATTTGAACTCATGAAATTTGCAAGTTTGTTATCATATTCTGCTTTAAAATCTTCAATCTCGACAGCAAACATATCTGAATCTGGAAGGTTTTGTAATAAATTTTCTAACTTGTTATCAAACTCATTTCTCAAACTATCAAAATTCAAACTATTATCTACATTTTGAATAATTTGTGTTCCAAATACGTCAAAAATATTTTGTGAATCCATATTTATTAAGCAATAATTTGTTAACAACTTCTTTAAAATCTTTACCATTACTCAGTTCATTCAAAACAAAAACACATAAATGACCACAAATTGGGGGATCTTTATAGTCTTGAATCTGAGAATCATTGTAGTAGACGCTTGATTTTTTCAAATATTTAATCAATTCTATAGGTGGTTTTGTCCTGAATTCTTCCATACGAATCAAAATAACATGCATTCTTATCATTTTTATAATAACAAATCCAATGCGTTCCACTTCCCATAATCGAGTCTAAATTCACAATTCCACATTCAAATTTCTTAACTTTTTCAGGTAATGTATCTCTCATGAAGATTCCTCTAAAATGTTTAATATTTTTGCAGATTTCTTCCAATTCCCCGAATGTTAAAGGTTTAAATTTTTTTTTTCAATGTTTGATTTCACGTAATTCAAAGTTTTTTCATCTAATCCAGATCCTGTAACATCTTCCAACTCTTTATCTAACCAATTTAAAATGTTTCGAACAATAGGAATCACATCCTTTTTAACGATTGGAGCAGCTTTACGAACATAAGGAACAACATTTTTAACAACTGGAATATTTTCTCCAAAATCTAATAAATCTTTCAAAAGTCCACCATTTTTGAGTTCTTTCAACTGATTATAAGAAAATTCTATTCTGGTTCCTTTATTGTTTTTCTTATGTTTTTCGAGTTTATTGTATTGTCTATTTGTTAAAAATATCTTATCTTCGCCATTTTTTAGTTGATCTATTTTAAATTGAATACTAACGGGTATTTTCTTCTTAAAAGCGGATTTTATTTTTTCTTTCTGATTTTTGCTGAAGTTTACGTTCACCTCCATTTATATAGTTAAAATTTCAAGTTCTCTTCGATTCCCATTCCTAGTTTTCTCTTCAAAAACATTGCTCCAGCTGTTGGAAGCGCAACAAATCTTTCACCTAAACTAGCATCTTTTGATAAAAATCTATCCATTGCCTTATCTTGCAAAACTTTATCTGCGATATGTCTGGAATTTGTGTCTCTATGTTTTGCATAAAAAATATCGTGTTCCATAGCAGTTTGATCTAATTTATTTATACCAGGATCTCCTCTTTTTAGTCTTTTTTCGAGTTTTGTGCCAGGCCCCAGATACTGATAAGTTGGTACGTGTAATTCAAAAGGTAAATTGTTGATAAAATCATTCAAAAGTCCACTACCCTCAATCATAGATGAACTTATTGCCGGCAAAACTCGTTTTAAATATTTAATTCCATCAGGTTTTTCAATCATTTCATCAAGTTTGTTCGAAATAAAATCTTTAATCGCTTTCTTTTCGTTCAAAAAATTGTTGTTTCCAGCCTTTTCTTGAGCATAAATATAATTAATAATTCCATCGAGTTTTGTCAAATCGTCGATATATCTGTATTCAATCTTATTATCACTGTATTTTCTCACACCTGATCCTTCGATTCTTTTTTCCCAAATTGGTTTAATCAAATTGAGATATTTTTTACCTTTACTTGACTTTGGTTTCTTAGTTGATGGATCATTATTTTTGTAAATTGAATCAGATTTCCATAAAATTTCAGTATACTTTTTCAAGTCTTCTTCAGAATATAAACCGTCTTTTGGAACATCAGTGCCTGTTAATAATCTCCATAAACCTTGAGTTCCTTCATATGTTTTTTCATTAATAATGATATCATTATGCTCAAAATTCACGGGCAAATTTCCAATCATAAAACTTTTCTTTTTTCTGTCCCAATACAAACCAAATTTATCATCCTTTGCTCTAGGAAGAAATTTTTTACCAATTTCACCAATTATTATATCCGTTGTTCCAGGACTTATTGGTTCAACTATGGTAGAGTCTTCAATGATTCGAGGTCTAAATGGTGTTGAAGATGGTAATTTTGGCAATTCAAACTCAGATTCTGGTATCGAAATATCAGCAAATTGTCGTACAACTGGAACCAAATTCATCAAATTTTGATTATCGCTTAAAACATTTTCAATTTTGCCCTCAACATTTTTTATTGCAGATGTTACAGGTTGATTAATTTTTTGAATAAATTCTTGTTCTTTTTCATCAATTCGAATCTGTTCTTTAAATTCTTTGATTAATTTCTTTTCTATTTGATCAAGTTTTTTTGCTTCTTCTGAAGTTACGTTCGCCATTTATTTAGGAAAATTTTGAAACGTAAACGTGGAAACGTGGAAACGTGAACACGAAACGTGAAAACGAGAACACGAAACGTGAACACGGAACGTAAAACGTGAACGTGGAACGTGGAAACGTGAACACGAAACGAGAACACGGAACGTGAAACGTAAACACGAACGTGAAACATGAACGTGAAACACGAACGTGAAACACGAACGTGAAACACGAACGTGAAACGTAAACACGAACGTAAAACATGAACGTGAAACATGAACGTGAAACATGAACGTGAACGTAAAAACATGAAAACAACTAGATTATCACACGTTTATATTGGAAAATTTATTCAAATATTTGCCATTTTTAGGCTTCAAAGTTAGATTAATAGTTAAAAATCCGTAGTCTTCCTTCCAAATTTTATCACATAATTCATTAAAGTGGTTAAAACTCATATCAGATCCCACATAATTGTTATAAATCTTTCTCGAATAGTGATCATCTTGCTTAAAAATACACAACATATTCAAATTATTTCTAATAACTTGTTTATCAACCTTTGAAAAGCATTGGGAAAGATAGATACAAGATATGTTTTTGTGACGAGACATTACGAAATATTCCTTAATAACGTCTTGATTTTCTAAAATACAGTCATCGAAAACGATTAAAGAATTCGGTTTACATTCGCTTAACGGAACTATGTCCTCAGAAGCATTATAAAAATATGATATTTTCTTACTTAAGTTCTTCTCAATATTCTCAAATCTTTCTTGTAATTTTTTATATGCGTCTTGTTCTAAAGATTTACTAAAAACATACAAATTGGAATAAGGAATCAACCTATTGTAGATAAAATTCAATAATAAAGTTGTTTTTCCACATCCACTTGAACCAACAATTAACAATCTGATTGGTTGATCTTTCTTATTTTCTTCAAACGTTTGAAGTTTTAT
Organism: Homalodisca vitripennis; assembly: GCF_021130785.1. Lineage (NCBI taxonomy): Eukaryota > Metazoa > Arthropoda > Insecta > Hemiptera > Cicadellidae > Homalodisca > Homalodisca vitripennis. The sequence goes on along the minus strand of NC_060214.1, from coordinate 131,395,209 downwards.
CTGATCTTTTTGCTTTAAAAATTTCTCCATTTAAATAGAAGATTTTCATCTTGAAGCAACGCTTGCGAAAATGAAGCTGTTCAAGTTGACTTCAGAAAGCTCTAAATTAGTTTTAAACTTGGAACATCCTATACACTTAGAGGAAGAATCAAATTATTTTTATCGGTTTAAGCGGTTTTTATTCTGACAATTTTGTAATAAATATTAGTGAAAGTTCTCCTTATTGTATAGGATTTAGTGAGAAGAACGTAACAAAATATTATGGTTTAAACAAAGGATATTATACTTTCGATCAAATAAAAAATTCCCTTAAAAATTATCTGAAAACATTCAAACAATCAGATAAATCTTTAAACTTTGACGAAAACAAGTTTGAAATGCAAAAAAATTATCTCTCTAATAAAATTCAAATAAAATCACCAGTAAGAATAATGTTTTCAGCAATTATTGTAGATTTATTAGGGTTTGTTCAAGAAACTATTGAGCCAAATCAGGTATATTTAGGAAATAAAAACGCCAAAATTTAGACCGTTTGATGTAATTGAAGTACATTGTAATCTCGTTGAACCTAGTTTTGAAAATCATACCGAACATTTACACAAAGAATCTGAAATTTTGTACACTTTTTTCCCAAATGTTGCTTATGGATCAAAAATCAGTGAAAAACCGAATGAAATCGATTATATTCCAATTAGAAAAAATATGAAAAGAATTCAAAAAATCGTCTTAACTGTTCAAGACTCTGAGGGAAATTTATTAAATAATGAGAGTAAAACGACAATATATTTAAGATTGAAAAAGGAATAAAAATGAGTTGATGATGATGACAAAATTCAATATTTTTACTTAAAAAACAAGAGTCTATCCCATAGACCCCTTAACAATCTTCATCCTGACCCTGTTTTTATCAATGAATCTGGACTTTATACTGAAATAAAAATTACTAGTTAAATTTTATTTCTATCTAAATGGAGTCAGTTGTAGACCTACTCAATTATCAACTAAAATTCAATAACAAACATATCTTTACGATTGTTGACGAAAACAATGTGATCTGGTTTTAAGGCTAAAGACGTAGCAAAAATTCTAGAATATGAAAATACTATGCAAACGATCAGAATAAACGTTGACGAAGATGATAAAAACTTCTATTTTAATCTAAATATAAGGGGGGCTATAAATAGCTTACCTTCAAACTTCCAAAATAACACTGTTTTCGTTAATGAATCTGGACTTTATTCTTTAATTTTGAGATCGCATAAACCAGAAGCGAAATTGTTTTAAAAATTGGGTTACGAAAGAAGTATTACCTTCCATTAGAAAATATGGTGAGTACAAACTCAAAAACGAAAATAAGCAGTTAAAAGATGAAATAAAACAGTTACAAATTAAAGATGAAATGAAATCCTTGAAAATAGAGAATCAAGAATTGCGAATGGAATTAATGAAGAGAGATATGGTATGTAAAGATTTTGATAAGAAAAAACACCATGTTTTTGTGTTAATTAAGAAGAATCACATGTGGGAATATCCTTATTACGTTATCAGAGCTCAGAAAACGAGAAATACCAAACCGATTAAAACATCTAAAAATAAAAATATCCTGAATTAGAGATTTTGTTCATTGATGACGAACCAAATTCTATCAATCTGTATAACCAAATGAAAGAATCTTTGAATATTTTATACAACGGAAATCATTTTACTACAAATATGGCAGAATCTCGACTGATTTATAGAATATCTAAAATTACACGATGAAAATGTTTCTAAATTTTACTAAAAACTCTCGATTTATTATATTTTTGTTTGTAAATGTTTAGCATAACTAGGTAACCATTGTAAAATCTTTTTTTTCATATTCACAAGGCATTTCGTTTTTATAACTTTCGCTGAAAATTTTTTTAGCACAATCTTTGCAAAAAGCATCTTTTCTATCTTTACTATACTGCCAGTTATTAAATTCAGAAATATTTTTAATTTCTTTACAAAAGTAACACTTTTTCTCTTCTAAAGTTAATTTGTTCATTTTATCGTATAATTCCTTACAATAACAGTCTTTTCTATTCTCTTCTTGACACTTTGTACATTTCTTTTGAGACTCCATTTATATAGAAAAAATTATTACACGATGAAAATGTTAAACTCTTAACTTATGATATTTGGTTTGTAAATGTTTTTGATAATTATTTAACCATTTTATAGTTCTTCCACATTCACATTGAGTATCTTCATAATATAATCTATGGTGATTCTTCTTTACACAATCTTTACAATAGGAGTCTTTCTTATCTCTACTATAGTGATCACTATTAAACTCTGAAATTTTTTTTAGTTTCTTTACATTTAAGACATTCTTTATCTTCCAAAGTTAATTTTTCTATTTTATCATATAATTCTTTATGATATTCCCTTTCACAATCTTTGCAATTATAATGCATTCCATCTTTCCTATTTTTATCTTTATAAAATTCATTTAAATCTTTAAATTCTTTGCACTTTGTACATTTCTTTTGAGACTCCATTTATATAGAAAAAATTACAGCTTTGACTTTCTCAATTCATATTCATAAAACTTTCCGGTTATTTCTTCATTATTTAAATCTTTTATACTATAAGTTACAGGATCTGTGTTATTAATTTGATAAATCACAAAGATTTCTCTTGACCAATTGTTCTTATATTTGTTCGAAAATGTTTGTTTTTTACTAACAATTCTTACATGATCATTGACTTTAAATTTAGTTTTCGTGTGAATTTCAGGTGGAACATACTTGAAAACGGTCTCTAATAACTCCTTTTCTGCATCCTTATCTACGTCTTTCGGTTTCATTTTGATTGTGCTGTGAACTGTATCGTTATAATTGTTTACGATTTTTTGAAGAATATCGATCCATTTAAAGTTTTTATTAATCTCAAAAATTACTTTCATTCTCTCATTTTGAGTTCTGTTATATCTCTCTACAATACTTGATTTCTCTTCGTTTTCAGTATGATAAATCTTAATGTTGTATTTCCTCAAAACATCGTTAAATTCTTTATTTTTAAACTCTAAACCCTTATCTGTATGAAGTAGGTTAGGAGGTTTGTGATTGATCCTTATGGCATCTTTTACTATATCTTCGAAAGCTTTTGAAATATCCTTGCCGTTTTTTTCTGTTGATAGCTCTTGACCAAGCATATTTTGAGAAAGTATCAATAACATTTAACATATACTTAAATCCATCATTTTGATCTGAATAGTTAGACATTATAACTAAATCTGCTGCCCATAAATCGTCAATTCCTAATGTTATAATTTTTCTCTTTTTAAACTTTTTTCGTACTGGTGCATGAATTTCTCGAGCTTCAATCTCTATCTCATCTTTAGTCTTCAATTCTTGCTTAACAGGTTTTGGATTTGGATTCTTTATAAACTTACTCTTGTTTGTCTTACATTTTGAACATTTTGCAGCAATTCTATACAATCCATTTTGAGTTTGAACGATTTTTGAATCTATATTTTTCGTTTTCTTTTTACACTTGTGACAGTGAATTAAATCATCTTCCATTTACATATCAAAGTTTCCAAGTTTGTTTAACTCTTCTAAAATATCTGTTTTATAGCCATACGGTACTGTATCGATCTTATTTTCTAGGACAATTCTCTTATCATCTTTAGCGTTCAGTGCTAACTTGTTTATAGTGACGGTGTACAACTCATGTTTGTAGCTTTTGATTACTGCCATCTCCCTACATTCTTCTTTATCTTCGAACAAACATTTCTTCAAGTTTTCGATATTTATTGTTTTATTTACAACGCTTCTCTTAATCCCTTTGCATCTTACTGGATTTTTATCTAGATATTTGTACGAGTACATCTTAGACCTTAAACCACAAAATTCTTCTAAAACTTCGCTATTTAACTCATCTTTGAATTTCCCTATTACCTTCTTATTTTTTAGTAGTGAAACATTCATGATCTTTTGGATAATCACTTGTATCAAAGTCATCTATATTTTCTTTAATAATTTTAAAAGGATCTCGTTTCAATTCTAGAAAATAACTGTCTGTATCCATGTAACACAGATTCAAATCTGGAATCAAACTTCTTTAATTTGTTGTAATAAAACTCGTACATTAGCAATTTTGAGAGGTCGAGAACTGAAAATCCTATGTAAATCGGTTTGTTAAATTTAACCTTTTGTTTGTACATGTGACTCGCTATACAGTTGTCGTCAAAGATAGTGAAGCTTTTGAAGTTCGTTTTCTTGGCCTGTTTCATTGAAAATTCTTCATTTCCAAGCTTAATATCACATCTGTTTCTCACATTTTCCATAGATTTTCCAAAAACTGAGTTGTTCATCAGCTTATAAAAGTCCTTTTCAAAGTCGCTTGTAGCTTTGGTTCTCATGTTTGTGTTAAAATCAATGTATTCTTTCATAAAAGGCTTCTGATCGAATGCAATAACTCTATTCACATGTTTCTAAATCATACCTTGTTCCAAATAGAACTTCAAATTTCTCGAATGAACAAACGTATTCAGTTTTATCCAGTAGAGTTGTGCAAAGTTTGTTTTTAAAATGCTCTGGAGCAAGAGGTAAATCCTTGTGATGTTCGTGTAAATTTGTTGGATATCCAAGATCAACTTCGAGAATATAGCCATAATCTTCGTCGCCAGTGAGTTCCAAAATTGTTTCTTTCCATTCTGCAGTTGTGTAAGTTTTTGGATCCATCCACTTGATATCACTAAACGGCAGTTTTTGCATTAGGCCATACCCATAAAGGTTATTAGCATCAACGTTATAACAAATAGTTTTCGGGCTTTGTCTTATCGAAATCTTTCAAATATTTGTTATTTGCTTTCACATATCGTTTAATACATTGAGAAATTACCTCCACGAATACCTTTTTCAATCATTAAATACATATCGTAATCGTGTATCAGTTGAAGCTCAATTTTCGTTAATTTTAACATAGCATCCCATGCGAGACTTGGAGCTGTTAGATAATGTGCCGGATCAAGTTTATAGCAATTTAAGCAAATATTTCTGAAATTTTCGAATATATCAGCAAGCAATAAAACATCTTGAATGTTGTACAAATCAGAGTAATTTCCAAGATTTTTCTCTTTTAATTTGTTCCAAACGCTCAAGTAGTGTTGATAATCTTTCTCAGATATGCTCTCGTCTGTCAAAAGGGAATAGAAATCTTGAATTCTCAATTCTTCTGTGTAATCAAGTTTTTCAATACTGTCGATAAATTCATAGGGAAATATTCCTTTTCCAGATAGAATTTTAAAGATTTCTTCTTCGTCATTTGGCTGTCTTTTTAGAATTTCATTCAGTCCATCTTGTATAAAATGATTTGTATGTTTGAAGTCTTCTCTCTTTAGATTTTTAGCTAACTTTTCTATAGACGAGGCCATGAATCTGAACGTGTCTACAAACGAAAACTTGATGAATTTTCTTGGCTTATCACCTTCGAATTCATAGCCATATCCAGAATTTACAGAATAATTTATATATTTTTCATCGGTGTTTGCAATCAAATCAACATTTCCATATTGTTTAGCCAATTCTTTTATGTACAAATGAGTATCGTAGTTACTCATATTGTGGCAGAAAACGGGAATATTCTGAGGAAATTTCAAATTTAGATTGCAACATGCATGAGCTGCGCCTCGAAACTTGCCGGTTAAAATGACAATGATCTCTCACTTTATTATAACTCTTATCTTTCCAACTATCAGGAGTAAAACCATACTGAATTGACCCAACATCATAAGCAGACCATTCACAGATATGACAAAACGTTTGAATTTTGATACGAAATTTCTTCTTCTTCTGTCAATTTCATAGGTTTCATGTTCTTAGAATTATATTTTTTCGCTATGTATTTCGATAATTTATTGAGTTCTTCAAACAATTTTGTCGGGACGTTTTTCAAATCTTCTTCATTTTTGGCACGATAACATATCGGTTTGTACATGCGATTGGTCACATTCGACACTAAATATAGAGTAAAACCATAAGGAAATGTGCCTCTGAATCTTGGTTGTAGTCGATCTTTGTGGATTGTTCTTGCATGTCGGAATTTTTTCTAATATGCTCTCAAAGTCCATATAAATTACGTACGGATGGTTAAATTTCTTTTGATAATTAGTAAATTTAGTTGTTTGACCTGGAAATGGCATTAATTGGCTTACAAACTTCATGATTTTTACAAATTTCTAAGTGATCTGTTAAATCTCCAGATTTGTAGAAATGGCTTAAACATCTTTTACAAAGAAATTTTCTTTCCTTATGCTTGGATAACTGAGAACTCACGAGTTTATTTAAATCGGTTATCAAAACATAATGAGATTTTTCTTCTTGTTTAACATACAATAAATCGATTTCTAACTCGGCATCATATTTTTCAGAAATTTGTAACGGAACAATATTGAGTTTTCTCATCATAACTGTAGATATTTATAGACATTTTTGGATATTTGTACTTGGAATTGTAGCTTCGTTTTTTCAAATATTTGTATATCTTTCAGAGACATTGGATACTCAAAACCTGAAAATATTTCGTCATTCACAAATTTTTCGTATTGCTTTACACGTTCACAGTCTCTTTCTGGTTTTTCAATAGCACATCTTATTGAGTAAATAAAGCAAAAATCATCTCTATTTTTTATATTTATACAAGCTTTTTTATCTTTGATATTCTTTGGTAAATCGATGTATGATCCTGCATTCATCATTTCGTGTTTGTTAAGGCTCAAAAACTAGTTGTTTACAACTTTTAAATGTCCATCCGGAACCTTTATTTGGATTATTCGTTTGTTCTCGATGTGTTAATTTATTAAATTGCTTAGTAATAAAGTCGTTTACGTCAAAGATTTCGTCTGCTTTGATAGTAAAATACATTAGACATGTTTGCGGTTCACCATTCACTAAAGTTCGTTCGTATTCACATTCCAAAGAGAGATAGCCCTTCATATTTTTAAACATTTTCTTGAAATTTTTCGATTAAAACTTTTAATTTCTGACCGCATAATTGAAAGATATTTGTAAATTGACATGGAATTGTCGTTCAAGTTTGTTAAAATGTATTGCTTGAAAAGACCGTGTATTGAGGATAAAACTTCTACATCAATGATATTTTCGGATTTTACTTTAAGAGTTTTATCAATTTCTTCGATCATTTCAGACTTGGTTTTATCGTTAGTACCGATAGCCAACTTTTCAGCTATTGAATGAAGTTTTTCATCATTAAATAGGTCGAGATTTTTCTTTTCAACTTTGAAATTTCTCTTTAATTCACGTAATTTCTCAATATTAAACATGTTTTCGTGATCGGCAATTTTATTTTCTCTAGCCCACTGTCTTAAATAATTTAGTTCATTATTGTAAATTTGCTTGTTTTTTTCATGACTTTTAGAATTATAATGGCGATCATAGTTTTTTCTTAAAATTTCTATTTTGCAGAACGGACATGATATTTTATCGCGCTCCATTTAGATAGAAAAATTTATTTAACTAAATGGTGCTTGTAAACCAACGATTGCGCCGGGTTTACAATAATTGCCGAGTTGGAAGATTGTAAAGTACACTTACCGAACAGATTTTTGACTGTTTTGGATGAAAAAAAGATTAAAGAATTAAACAAAAATGAAAAATTACACTTGGTTGTTACTGGAAAGAAGACTATAAAAGATAAAGAAATTATAACAATTAACTTTGTAGAAATAAAGTCTTAACTCTAAAACTTGCAGTCCCTCCCCACGTCATAGTACTGTTTTGATAACCATAGTTGGTGTCTTTCTTCATAGGAATCACATGGAATATTATCTACAGTAATACCTTTTGCTTCACACAAAATGTGGCTATATTCTATAAGAAAAATTCTATAATGCTCTTTAATGAATTGTGTTGATAAATCTTGATACTCACAAAAATTCCTAAGAAATTTCATCAATTAAGTCTTGATTATCTTGAAAGGACGTATAATATGGGAAAAATATCATAAAAAGACGATGAAAACTCTCTGTTTTGTTTATTTTTTTACTTTCTTTTCAATATCTTTCGTAATTATATTAAATATATAATCCCTTATTTTTTTCGTTTTTTGCCGATAGTAAAACACTCCATTAGACGTTCTTTCTGCAAAAGACTCTACAAGTTCTTTTAATTCTGTTTCATTTAAAGACGGTATCAACTGTTGTTGAGAATAAACCGGCAATTCACTGAATTCATCTTTGTTGCACTGTTTTAATGCTAGAAATTGTAGAGACTTTGGTGAGTTCATGTTGTTTGGTGACTATTTTAGTAGAAAAGTTTTTTATTAAAGTATGTTTTTAGTAAAAATGTTTTAAATTGATTAAATTTTATTAAGATAAATCCTTTATTCGTAGCAGATTTGACAACATTTTTACAAAGCACAGCTTAAGAAAGTAGAAGCAAACAGCTGTAGATTTGGTTAATTTTTCAATCCACAGAGTAGATAGTAATGTACCGATCGCTTTTGGAGACGAACGACTGTAGATTCGGTTAATTTTTCATTGAGATTTTGCTGTGTTTATTTCTCAGCTTCCTTTATGGTACATTGAACAGTATTTTACATTGCTTTTCGGTTGGCTCCGAAAGTGCGCCAGGAACCCCATATTACTATCTACTTATATATATATATATATATATATTTATATATATATATATATATAGCTCTTAACCAAAAGTACTCATATATACGTTGATTTTAAAAAATTACATTTTCTTTAAACTCTATATTACATATTTAATTATTTAAACACGAAATTCAGGCGAAATTTGATTAAAGGCATGGCTATTCAATTTCTTCATACACGAAACCTACATAGTACAAGTTACAATAATGATTTGATTCTGGTACATGGAAATAAAATCAAATTTAATTCAAATATCTCATTAGATTAATGACAAGTTTTAAGTAATTTCTTTTAAACAGTTATAATTAATTCATTCAAAGTTTTAATTATGAAAAGGTATTCATGCAACACCTGCCAAGTACTAAAGAGGCTTAGCATCTTCCCTTGCAAATCTTCTGCAGATGCTCAATTGCCACGCTCATTATTGCAGTTTTTTAAGTGTTTGACTTCTAATATATGGTAGTCTAGCTAAAATAATATTTTGATTAGAGTTGAATTGAAATGAAATACCTGATTAAAAATATGTAATAAGCCCAATCTTTCTATAAATTGACAATAATTTGCGCACAGTTTGCTTAAAAATACTTTTGCAGTTTTAATTTATTTTGGCATAATAATACACGGTAAAGTTTCTATAGTTACACCATTCTACTGGTATAAGACATATATTATTAAATTGCTTGATTTATTAATGTTTATTAAACATTTACTGAGCCTTACAAAAATCTACCTCTCTATTAACTGAAAATTGTATTTCTGTTTGGTTAAACATTTTTTCCGTCTTTCCACAAAATAACTAAATTGTATATTTCAAACTTTGTATGAAGCTTAAATGTTATGTACGTAAAGCAGTTTTCATATAAGTGTGTGTATTTCTACGAAAATCGACCTGAGTGGTAATGAAATGTTTTACTTTCTTATGAGTAACTAAGACGAAAACGAAAATAGTTTAAAGTAAAATAAATGTGTAAATAAAGTAAGAACATCATATGGGACTTTAGGTGAAATAACATATTATGACGCTAGCCTATTCTCTGTATAATATAAATAATCTTTTATTGGCTTGGTGTGTAGAGTTTTATTAATTAAATGTCACTGTGAAACACAATTTAATGAAAAGAATAGTATCAGTGTATCTCAAAGCAGATTTTATCTGTAGAATTTAAGTATTTCCTGAAACTGTATTTATAAATACAGGAATGATTGCCCTGAAAGTCTATCTATGAAATGTAGCTGAGCGTCATTGGGAAAGGTATACATTTTTTTTGAAAACACGCAGTACATCTGGAGCGTTTAAACAAGCTAGAGAATTGTTACTTACTTATATTTTAATGTATATCTGTCTATACTTGTACATATACATTTGATGTTGTCTTTGTGTGGTTATTATATACATATATATATATATATATATATATATATATATATATATATATATATATATATATATATATATATATTATGTTAAAACACACAACCTATCAAACCTTAATCCAATCTGAATACCGGGAAATTCAATAATGTATGTTCTTTTTGATGTGCGTTTACGTATATGACTACAGGATATCTCTTATATGAAAATGATCAATAGACTTATATTATATATAATTATATTAGTGAGTCCATAATATAGAAGATGATTGAAGTTTGATACTTACCCATATACGAGTAATTCAATATATCTCCACGATGAGCTATATGTGCGATGTGTGCAAAAAGGAATTTTTGGAGCATTTATTTATATATTAATAATACAAACATTAAATTTAGCGCAAAAAAGGGAGAAATTCGAGCGTTTAAAGACAATTCCCGGAAAAAAACGGCCTTCGACTTGATGCAATGGAACATCGCGTTATTTATTCAGACAAACTGTTTGCTTTTGATATTGTTTGAAAACACCTTGTGAATTGTAAATATCTCTTGAGACCTGGTTGAATTCCTTTCCTTCTTACACACATTTTCGGTTATTGCAGAGAAAACCTCATTTATGGTCCACATTAAAATAACAGATACTTGCTTTTGGTAGAAAAATATAAAATACTACTAAGCGGTAATTTTTTATTAACAAAACTGAGTTGTCTGTAAGATTCCATCTCGAAACTTCGAATTTCGTACTCAGATAAATAAAACGCCAATTGCTAATAGTTTTATATTTTCTCAAAGCATTTTTTTGCAGCTTTTACATAATGAAAAACGTTCTAAAGTAGACTTTGGCTTAACATTTCAAGCGAAAATATATTACTGATATTGGTGGAAACATCGTTAGTTAAGAAATTATGTCGTCATGATATTGCTTGAAACCGACAGTTGATTTTTTAAATAGCTCCTTTTAGAAAGATGAACAATCACGTTAAAATAACCCCTTTTAAGGCACGATAGGAGTAGGCCCTCAGGACGTGTGTCGCGTAACAAGTTTCGTAGAGGCTGCCTATAAAAATTACAATTATATACCTTATTTTAATTCTAATATTTACACATAGTTAGGATACATGAGTAATATTTCATGTTGAAACCTATGATTATATTTTTGATCTTGTTTAAAAACTTCATCTTCCGCTATTTTTTCTACCACTATTATTATCTATATAACAGAAAAGTATTTACCAAGGATCTGCCAAATACTATAGAGTAGCATACACTATCATCTAATTTATTTCTGCCTATTTAAGAAAAGAACCTTCATGTAAAACTTCAAGTCTATAATATGTCAAGTATGTTCGAGATATCCTGTGGAGAGGGCAGGGAGGTAAGTTGGTCGTAATGAAATCTTTATAGCCTCTTCAGTGATAGGATGCGATGGACTCTGAGCTTAAATAAGACTATATAACACAAACAAACAGATTGAAAACATACTACGAGTATTTAAAGTATGAATTACATAATGGTTAAGGTCCTATTAACTCTCCAGAATTACAATATTAGAATAATATTGATGTTTTAAAACTACATATTAGCAAAATGATTTTACAGTGAATTTAAATGAACTTAAATTATCCTTGTACCTAAATATTATTGTAATGCAGTGTAAGAGTTTTTTTTTTTTATACAGCCTTAGGTTTAATTTATGGGGAATGGATATTGTGATGACTATGTGTAATATTAAAAACAAGAATAATATTAATTATGGCATGCAATATTTATTAAGATCCTCTCAAAAATACTTAATCAAACACATGTAAGAAGAAACCTCATTATCAGTTATAAACTTTCGTTTCAGTAAAAAACTGTCATATTATGACCCTTTAAAATTTTCATAAAATTTCTATTATGTACACGATTTAGATTTATTAATCTAATCCCAATTATGGTACCTTATAACATGTAAGCTAACAATTAACATTTTAAAAGTTACAATTAAAAATTTAACAACTATAATGTTTAAAATATGTATTTATTATTTTAAAAATAACTGATAAGACTAAGGACATGAAACAGTTACCAACATTTATAAAAGTTAAACGACTGGCTAAATTATTCTAAAAACATGAAAACGTAAAGAAATCCTTCAAGTTAGGTATTTATTAAAATTACTATTTTTTACATTTTCCAAAAGTTAGTAATATTTTTCAAATCCTATAGGCCTTGTCAATGTATAAAAATTGCCTGAGAAAGTGAAAATAAATATCTTTGTAATCCAAGTCAGCGTTTTTCTAATAATACGCCCAAGATTTTATTTTGAGTCAAGTCCAAGTCTTGATTTGACAGTTTTTTATTTCCTTGTTTAATGAATCAGATGTATTACTCCATGTCAGAAAAAAGGAAGATTTGCATTCATGAAGATAACAACAAGTTCAAAGGAGAAACTCTAAAGCAACTTGATCACACAGTGTCAGATGGGTATTTATGTATATGAATCTATGGAAGTTTATGGGAAGTTTCTGTCAGCTTGTATTCAAACCAAGAACTTGTTGGGAATTGTCTTATAAATATACGGTAAATATAAATACTATTATTTGCAGTGTACAGACAATAATAATTAAAAATGCATATGAGTTAAACAGAGAGAGACGGCAATCAAATATCTTATTAACGGTAGTCTGATAAAAACTGTCCCAAATTTACATAGAACACTCAGATTTAAATCGTATGAAGAAATTAGCACAGTTTACTCCACTTGAATATATATATATATTATATATATATATATTATATATATATACACGTTAATAAATAGATTTATTACAAGTAATATATTTTAATTAACTATATTCTATGTTTATTGACTTACAAGATCATTACAATGTGTAGTAATTATAAGGAGCCCATAGGTCAATCACTATAGGTTTTGAATTTTATTGCATACCCCATAGGTTATATATAGGTTAATGACTGCTTATTAAAACCCATACAATTTGAATATTAAAGAATATTTTTATGGAAAGTTTAAAAAAAAATGCAACCAGATATGAAATCTTTCTGCTGCGTAAACATGCCAAAATGAAATATTTTAAAATTCTGCTTTATTTATGTTTTTGTTCACTTAAGGCAAGAAGAAGGAAACATCTCTCATTACACTTATTCTTAAAATGACCTTTTCTATCGCTTGAATGTAGGGATGTGTAAGGCTTAAGCACCCTGAAGCGATGAAATAAAATAAGAAGGAAAAAGCGGGACATATGACTTCTTGGAAGAATGGGGAATGCCACCTCTGTTTTATACTCATCAGTCAAAATTAATCTTTATTTCAAACACACAGAGTGATTTGTCAGATTATTAGCTTATGGAGTGACAGGATCTAAGAGATGTCTAACGTTAGTGTACGGATCTCGTGACTTTCCTCATGTAGCGATCAAATTAGGAGGAAAGAAGGAATATACATCATCCATATCTCCTTGGAAGAGGAAAGGCCAGTTCAGTTTTAGCGTCTTCAGTTAAAGTTGACCTCCCTCATGTCTAGACTAGCTACAGCCCTTAACACTAAGGGGAGGATACCACCACTCCAACAGTCATCATTAGCAGTAGTGCAAAACCTATATATCTTCCCCACCCCAACCAATAATTTTTGTCAGTGAAATCATACCTGGCAATAATATGGTTGCCTGGATACAGGTGAGGAATTGGCTTTGTGTATATTTATTGTTAAATTTATATAGAAAGCAATTGCCTAATTAATTTACAAATAAACATTGAAAAAAAGTAATATTCAGTGTTGTGATACAACAAATTTACTATGTGTATATGTTTATACAAACAAATTTGTACTTTCCATATCTAGCCTTAAACTAAAAATTATGTATCAAACGCTGTACATAATGTATTTTTAGTACTGGAAAGTTATTTTAAACATGAATGGGAATGAAATAAAAAAGATAAAAAATATTAAGGTGTAAGGAAAATTATTTCTAAAAAAAAACCAAATAATTGTTTTTTCTGTTATATTTTAGCTAGTTAGATAAAATAAATGACATTTTAAAATGGAAAACTACAACTTATTTTTAGCCATGAGCATCATTGAATAGATGTGAATAAAGTTGTTCTTACATAGGAAAACAAACATATCAAGCTAGTTGAGAAGGCAGGTCATGCAAGGAAAGCACACCTGTTGTAAACTGAGGTTAACAGCAACTGTGTGAAACCCAACTCCCTTTACAGCCCGGAGCCAACATAACATTGAGTGATACACCGACACAACGATACACTGTTTATTCTCACATAGGTTTGTGCCGGTGTATCGTATCATATTATTTTTTTCTTTACATCTGTCACGCAATATATTTCTCGTTTGCGTGTGATAATATATATAATATATATAGTATATATATATATAGATATATATATATAAGGAATAGCAAATATCGTAACATGTATATTGGTAGTAAAACGACTGGGAAATTTAAATATTGTGAATTATTTAAGTAATTAATTTTCACAACATATAGAAAACTAGAAGGCTGCAAAACGAAGTCTTGTATAAGTCGTGTATAAATTTTTATGTTGAATTTTAAATATATCACTGCTAAAATTTTAATTCTCATATGTTTTATACTCCGTTTGTTAACAAAAGCCTTATTCTATGGTTTTTCTTTGCTATCGAGATTATCCATACGTACAATGTAAAAACGGTCAATAAACTATCAGGTCAATAACCCATGGAGTCTCATGAACTATCATCAAGCTTCATTATTATATATAAAGTAATAGTTAATGCAAAATGTCAAGTCTGTATTTCAGTTTATTCTCGAGATATGTTGAGAAGAGGACAGATGAAAATGAAAACTGTACAGCGACTTGAGTAATAAGCTTTAGTAACAATAAGTCAATTTAAGCGTTGTAAAATCTTATACTGGAAACAGGACCAGGTGGATTGAGTTTAAACATATAGGATTCTTTGGAACAATTAATTATCCTTATTTATTTATTCCTTTCATTATGGTTACCTGAGGATTAGTAGGGTTTATATACTTACTATAAAGAATGTAAAGAAGTGTGGGCTATGGATTACAGATTCTATGTGTGATTGTAAACTAATGAATTAGTAGTATTTTTTATCAATTTCGACTTTTGTTTGGTAGCCATACGCCATTTTATTTTGTAGCTTAAACAATTTTATCTGTTCTTATCTTTAAAAAATTGTTATAAATCTTGAAAGTGGTCCATATCAGAAATATTTTATATTATTCGTTTTATAACATATGCAGTAAACCAACTGTTTCATCAAACCTATGACACAAATAATTTTAAATAACTTTGAATTTTTAAGGAACCTTGTTTGTTATAATCGGTTAAGAAATAAATATTTATGGAAAGTTTCTTATACATTTAGACATAACAAAATTAACACGTTTGTACGATCACTTTTCAATTGGTTAGTTTTATGTAAAAACAACTATTTATTACATGTTAAAGGTTCAATAGTTAGTTTTATTTTTGCATTTAAATAACAGCAATAGGTGATTCAAACAACAGCTGTTCAAATATTTTCAAATTTATTGGCCATTTAGTTAGCATTTTAATACGAAAAAATTCGTAATTAATTTTCACAAATAAGATATCTTCACACAAAAAGTGAATATAAAAGACATTTAAAGTGTAATTGATACATATATATCGTGGTAACAAACACAGTTAGTATTGATCGATGGGAGAGTTAGGTACACTAAGGTGTAAGGCTGGACTACAAGTATAAAGTGGACTACTCCTCGTACCTGACAACTTGGCAAAGAGGCTTAAAGTATCCCAACTCTCCAAACATGCACTTGAGCCGAGTTCTCCTATAAATCACGTTGAGAAATTCTCAAGCTTCTACATGTTTTGAGATTATGACATGGTAAAGATTATGTAATAATAATTCCATTATTGTAAATAAATATCAATTATTTTATTGTTCACTATGTATAAAAAGTTTAGTTTTAACAATTATAAAACTTTGTAAATATTAAGAAAAATAATCATGATTTTTTAACAACATTGAAAATTTTAACAACAAATAGTATTTTTACCAAATGATTACGTGAAAATAGTGGTAGTAAAGTAAAAGATAAGTTAGGGCAAAAAAGTCATGCAATGATCAACGTGAGCGAATACGATACAATGTTGTTCACATAATTTTAATTCATAAGTTTTTGTTCAGTCTAATTGCAGATTGAATTTTCAGATAATTTGTTTGTACACGTGGCATGCAAATTCCTAAAATATGAAATTTAGACCAAGGAAGGAAATTGCTACACTTAGTGTCACGTAACGGGCAATAGTTAAATGGAAACATTTTAAATCCATTGCTAAATTCATCTTTTCAAAAATGTCTAGAGGACAAAGAAAAAAATTAGTAATCATATAAAAAACAAATTATTAAATTATCCTGTCAGACGACTGATTCATAGACTTTAATGACTCCAATTTTCAATGGTTTGAAATTACCGAATTTTAGATCTCTTATTTTCCCTATAAGAATAGAAAATGATTGTGCAAATTATTTATCATCTTAAAGATTTAATCTACTTCTAGATATCTTGTTACATGGATGTAATGACATTTTTTTACTAACCTAGGTGTCATCCAAACAATCAAATGATTTTATTTGCACTATATACATAATGTACCAAAGGCAGAAAGTTTAAGGCCCATAAGGCCCTGTCTTCCAATTATTCATAATACAATAGTACCTGATAAGTAAAAAATCTAATACAATTTTAAAAATGAAACAAAAATTATATATAAAGGTGTATTTTGTTCTATAGCTGCGGGTAAACTAATTATAAGTTCCACGAGGAGATTATTGCAACTTAATAGTGCGCTGAAATAAATCTTTGTCAGCTACAATTAACATGAAATAGCCTTTCTCCTCTAGATTCTGCTTGATTAATGTTGTCATCAGAATTACTCAGAAAGGCTAATGTAAAACATATTTGCCCTCACTCTTTGCCAAATCCAACACTGTGACATGGTATCATTTAACTTATTGGAGAACATATAAGTCATGAAAGCTTCATGCAAACCTTCAAGTTTATACATCAGTTAGGTTTCAAGATATCACGTGGAAACAACAAAAATATAATACAAAAAGGCAGAAATGAAATGCTTCCCAGTCCCTCACAATAGAGCTTAGTCCTTCACTAAAGCTCAGCACCAATTGATTTTTTATATATGGGCATCAGCCTACTTATTTGTATATTTTTGTATTGGATTTATAATTCTAAAGTATATTTTACTTGGTCTCTTCACCTCGTCTAATCTTTCAGAATCATTTTACCCTAACGTTTATTATAATTTAATTTGGTTTTCTGAAATTTATCCTTAAACACAAGTAAGACCCATTAAAATTTATTAACCTTAAAAAAACCTAGAATAATAAGGACTTTAATTATAAAAACATTCTGACTTTCTTTTTATTAGTGTGATCAACATTAATTCACATTTATTATTACACATAATAAATGTACTTACCTACTGGGACACAGCCTCGTTCTATTTGGAGCTATCTACAATTCGACGGGAAAACTTTCTGCTTGAACGTGGATTATAGGTCACTGATTTCTCTGTAAGTATCACCACTTTGGATGTTGAACAATTTACGTAAGTTACTAACCACCTATACTAGTTTTATTAAACGTTACTTCTTATGTCTAATAAGAAGAGAATGTACTATTAGTAGTCATATTCAAATTTATGCAAGCCTATTTGTCAAATTATACACATTTTATACCAATTATAATACATTGTCAATTATATTTGTAGTTTTATTACAGGCAGCAGTAAAGTAAACAAAAAACTATTTCATGTAGGATAAAATAGTTTTCAACTCTTCAATGCGAACGTTGAATTTAGTAGATACATATCACTATCCGATTAGTGCAGCTTCTGCAACCTGACTCTGTCACAAAACTCGTCACCCATAATCAGTCGTTTATATCCGTAAAAATATGTCATTAAAAAGGTAGATGACTGCGACGTTCAAGAACTCTCTGAATCATTTTTGACATCAGAGGACTCTATAGGATACATAAACAGTATGTCTGGGCCCAGGAGTTAGCTTAGTGTAATCCAGGCGAAAGATCGGTTCGCATTATTTCATATTGTAACAATAGAGTGCACTATTACATTAAGACACGAATAAAAGCACGACGGAGTACCCGAGTTACAGACAACTCCTTATGCGCAAGGTACGAGTATTATGCAGTTAAATCCAAAATTTGCTTTTAAGCCCACCCTTTTCCACCATAACTGTTTCTCGTGTTGAAAAATATAATAACTATACATAATAAAAAATTTTAGATTTGTAATGTTTAATAATCATGATAAACCCCATGGTGATTACATATTAATATATAAAAATGTTAAGGTAAGAAAGAATGATTATTTAGTGTATACATATCATTTAAAATTACAACATATATATTGTATATAGTTGGATTAGTTATACATATATGTATTTTAAATGATAATTGATTGCATCTGAAATTTTTGTTATTCAATGAATAATTATTCATTTAAAATATATTGTAATAATTGTAAAAATGTGTTTTATGAAAGCTAAAATTAAAGAATATATGGCCTTTGGTAATAACACTCAAATAAAAGTGCGTACAAATAAGTTTGAACTTACGTTTCTCCAAATGTAGCTAAGAGGAAATTTCACTAAAATTGCCTTAGCCTAAACGTCATAATCTGCATTCATTGTATAGATCTGGAATATGTCAGCACGTTTAAGAAAATTACAAGTGTAAATATGTTAACCACTCTGAAACACAACTTTTTTCACGCATTTGTTAAAAATAATATTAAGAATTTGTTTGCAATCTCATATTACATGAAATGTGTTTTTTAAATTAGCTCTTATGTGTAAACTAAAGAATGCATAGAACAGTTTTTTTTTCCTGTCGTGTAATATTGTCATCAGACTAAAAGGGACATAAGCTCGGAGTCATAAACGAATGGGGATCGTAAAACCCGCTTGAAACAACAGACATATGGCACGCCAAAATCCGTCCGAGCAGCTTGGAAAACATTTTATATCCTACTCACTGATTAAACTGCGTCACATATTTTGAAGTATATAAACAAAGGTTCTGTTTTCTTATACTATTTATATCTATAAACTTTATATTTATAAGATTCATAGCTTATCATTTGAAACTCCCCACACTTATATATTCATGTAATATTTAGTGGATTATAAATATCTGTGTAGAAAATTTTAAAGGACATATCTGGCCTTGTTTAGGGTTTGATCGAAGGACTAAAATTTATAACTAAAAATACAAGATATTATTATTGCAATAGATTAAAATTTACAATTTGGACTGCCGGCGTTGATGACAAAATTTTGTATGTATTTGTTATTGATATCATACAAAATAATATATGGAAGCGTAAAATGTTGTAGTATAAAAAACAATACTGAAATCCATTCAAATCAAATCAAAATAGTATAATTCATCTCAACCAATGGATATTTTTACTAATCTAACAGTTGACAGTAATCGATGGACAAATTATTGTTAAATCTCTAATGTCAAAACAATCAGTCAACGAATATCTTTCAGTTATTACCAAATATTAAAACCTTCAATCTCTCTTTATTGGTTGGAAGAAATCAAAATTAAAGAAGACAAAGTAAGTTCAAGCAAGACTCTTTATACGGTCTGTTAGGTTCCGAGAAACCTCTTTATACTCCCTTTTGCCGTTACCGCCACTTCCAGTTTCCTATTTAGCTCAAAGCACTGGAAAACTTTTCGAGTATTATTCCATAGGTTACTGAGAAGGGTAGCAATATTTTACGCTACGTTTTTGCCTGATAGTGTTTTTTTGAAATTTCATACAAAATTCAATTTAGTCTATAAATTAAATTTCATCAATCTACATTCTTGCTACTGTCGGTATTAACTGTGAACCATTGTTGGGGGGGGGGGGGGTGGGGGGGGGGGGGGGTGGGGGGGGGGGGGGGTGGGGGGGGGGGGGGGTGGGGGGGGGGGGGGGTGGGGGGGGGGGGGGGTGGGGATATAATGTAAATGAACTTCCAGCATAAATTATGCATAGCGTATCTGCTGAGTGATTTCAAGTTATTTGGTTTCTAAAGTCTCCAGTTCAGTAATGTAGCTATGATGGTCGAACAGTTATAAAAGAAAAGTCAACAATTAGTATAGAATCAGTTCAACGTTATATTTGATTTCTTAGCAGCAACAAAGTTGATTTTCGAAGAATATATCTTAAAACAGGGACTAATTGTTACTGATTGTAATTGTTCCTTTTCTTTCTTTATTTTTGCGTGAAAAAGAATGTTTCAAGAATTTTATATATGTAAAAAGTACGGTGGGGACATTTTAGATATGAAAGTCTTTCTATGTATTAGGAATATAAGCGGTTTATCCTAATTATCCAAAAAATAAAACAGCGCTGGATTATTCTGGTTGTAACTAGTTGGCATGGAACAAATAAAAGCCAATTGTTCCCACAATTCAAAAATATGCCCGAGTATATGTATTTGTTGACTAAACGCACTTTTTAAAGTGAGTAAGAAGTATTTCAATTAATTTGTTACACGATTGGTAATACTTAATACTTAATATTAATACGACAATTGAATCATCAAGAGAATTATATCTAACTTACATTTTCATAAGAAACAAAACTTGTAATAGTACATGTATTTATTGATAATTTATACCCATCACACGGATAAAAATATATGTTGCTACAAATGCAGGATTGGTATAATTAGGAAGAATTGAAATTAAAGTGTAGAAATATTTCAACATCTGAATAAATATAGCTTCTATCTTTAGTAATAATTTCCATATTATTGTAAAAATCTTGAACACTGAATATTGTTAGAAATGAAAATTTAAAAAATACCAATGTTATAGCATAGATTGAAATTATAACTTTCATAATTGATGGAATGCACGAAAAAAATAAAAAAACTCATGAAAGATTAGTGAGTAACTTTTACGTGAATTTTTAAATTGTATGTCAAAACTATAAAATAGCTTTTTGTGAACTCAGAGTATTTACATAAAAATAATAATACTTCATTTTTACTGTTATAAGGTTGTTTCAATACTTAATACTTAAATGTCAAAGTCTTCTATCCATTAATATTATGTCATATACAATATTTGTAAATAATTCTATATTACATGAACCTTAACAGTTTGATTGAAATACAGTTCTATAAGGATTTAATCTGTAGTTAATACATGAAATAGCTAATGTCTAAACAATCTATTTCTACTTTCGTTAATACTGCCGATCCTCCACTTACTTCACAACATCTTCACCCCTCCACCAATTACCTCTACACCATTAACTCCAGGCCAAGTAACACAATAGCCTCTTAATTGCTCTTGACCTGAAATTAAATTAACTTCTAATGGTATGATGCTGCGTTCGCTTAATATATTATATCGTTGTTAAACAATGACAACAAGAAATAATTCACTTAAGGCTGCTGTAATATACAAGGCTTCATTGATAAGTTGTTAAATTCGATGAAATTTGTATGAAACTAAACGATTTTCCGACTTATTAAACTATATCTTACGTAAAAATACACGTTTAGGCAAACAAAAAAATCAGTTTTGATCTAATCAGTATTTTAATAGGTCACTATTTAGTAATTGGTAAAGATTGTAAATATATACCTATTATCTTAGATCCTAGGCCAACATGAAAAGCCAGTAAGAGGACTTGGCAAAGAAACCATACTTTGCAAAAAATACTAAAAATTGGTTAATATTTTTAACGACCAGGCACACTATAGCGTCGAAACCCTCTTAGTTGGGAATTACAACAGATATGTTGTGTATATGTCCTGTGTAGACTCTAAGAACAATACCTCTTTAACATAATCTTACTAAAACGAAGACATTATGAAAACTGAACTTCGTACATATTGGATAATACGTCTGAACGGAGTCACCTGACACATTTTGTAGTTAAACACGATTATTCGTTTCTTCTTTTCTGTAAATGTGTGAATGTAGATATTTTAATTTAAATTTCAATTATATGATAGGTAAGTTATCCATCCGAAAAAGATATTGTTTTGACTAAATAACAAAATTTCCTATTATCATTGAATGATGACAAATATTAAAAAAAATCCTATTATTTTAAAAATGCATCCATCTAGTTACAGATAAAAAGCTTGTCTTTATATAAAATTGTAATAGTCAGAATAAGAAAAGGCAGAGATGTTTAGTACAATTTGCATGCAATGTTACAGCTACAACAATATCAGAGCTACTATTTCGCTGCCATTGGCTCGCTGTGACATTGTCACATGTGAATGTCACATGTGAATGTCACATGGTTTGCCAATTACTTTCAGGATGTGTTGGAACACGTTTCGACATTTCAAACAACTGCTGAATTTTTTTGTCAACCTTGTTGCTCCTAATAAAACAACAAATATGTTTAGTTTAGACATGCCCGGTAATGAATTACAGGACGGTTTTAAATTTTAAGCTACCATATGTAAGATAATTTCTGTAGCATATCAGAAACCGTGCCTGTATAACATGTATACAGCTCTTTGTTTACTTTGTTATATTTAATTTACTCCTGAACTCAATAAAACACAAATTTTAATAAATACCTGAATCTTATAATGGAAACATTAATGAATATTTGTTAGCTTCAATTAAAGGCTATACCGTTAGATTTAAAAAGATTGAGTTACCTTATAAGTAGCTTCATAGTATGATTGAAATTAAGTTATAAATTGTTGAGTAAAATATGAGAGCGAATTAAAACAATTTGAATACTATTTCTGTCAATATTCATAATGTGGCGTTCTAGAAATATAGTCAAAGATGTCATGTAACCCTTGTGGTCCCAATGCTTGCTGTGGGATACTTAGGAAACAGGAGGAGCTTTTACGATATTTTGAATTAAAATATCGATTACTTTATGGCTTAATTACCAGCAAACGTTAATTAAAATAAAATTTACGGATTTGCGATGTGATCTTCATAGCAATCTCTACAGATGGTTAATTTTTACTCAAGGCATTTGTTTGTTTTTGTTGTTGTTGTAGACATGCTTTAAAAAGGATTTACCCAAAACTTAGGATTATAAATAAAGTATAACAATAAATACTTTTCCGAGATCCTCTCATTACAAAATAACATAAACAGTTATTCTGCTTGAGTACTAATCTAAGGAAAAATTATTATAACTACGTAATATTAAGATTTTATTAATGACATTTCTCTCATGTACGGTCAATCCAAATAAAACACTTGATTTCAAATACATCTATATTATTACTTGGAATATCGTTTGAATGGTTTATAAAAGTTATATTAAAAATATTCAATTTTTATATATACTTTATTCAAAAAATATAAAACTATGGTTACTTAAAATAGTGGTATATGCTCAATAATGTCATTTTTATTCTTGTAATAACAACATATAATTGCATTTATACATTCATCTATTCTAAGTTTTATATTACTGGGAATAAAATTGTTTTGCTTCATCAACTC
Organism: Homalodisca vitripennis; assembly: GCF_021130785.1. Classification (NCBI taxonomy): domain Eukaryota; kingdom Metazoa; phylum Arthropoda; class Insecta; order Hemiptera; family Cicadellidae; genus Homalodisca; species Homalodisca vitripennis. The sequence goes on along the minus strand of NC_060214.1, from coordinate 131,371,626 downwards.
ACTTATCAGCACATCTTAGCTAATAACAGTGTCTAAAATGTTGTTTTAAACGATTTATCAAATCTTAGGATGACTCTCTTATTTGCAATGCTATATTTTGAAGTTTTACTGGCTGATCATCAGTGAAGCCATCACTTAGGACCTAGAAAATGTTATTCTGCCTAGATGTCCGTTTGTCTATCAGCACACTAACCAAAAAGACTAACTGACCGATGAGAACTTGTACGAATCTTTATTATATTATTCCTAGTCTCGCCTTATGATGTGTTGCGTATTTCTGCCTTGTAATAATTCACTGCATAACAAAATTGATTCTCAAAGATTCTGACTCCAATGTATGACGTATAATTTTATTAGTAAACCTCTTATATAATAAAGAAGATATTTAAGAGTTTCATTGGACTAAATGCGATATGTATGTTCAGTAGACTCGAGGAAGTCCTAGAATGCCAATTGTTTAGTGTGCACGGGTTTTTAAAACAAAAAATCGTGAAGAATGACGCAGATATTGCAAGGGATACCACACAGTCCACTGACTATACATAGACTACTATCGATGTCGAGTGCCGAGAGCAAAATTATTATTGGCCGATGTCTATCGAGACGTAAAGACAGAGCAGGGTCACGCTCCGGCAGGTTTTCCCGGGCAGCGAAAAGTTAACAGCTCCACACTATCTGGATTTGTTTTTCTACTGACACACACACCAGCTTTGTAAAAACTTTATCGCAATTGCAAACCATGTTTGTTCATATGGCATTGTTATTATCTTTACAAAGTAATCTTATTTTAACTCGGAATTATGTAGATTGTGTTTAAAAATCAGGCTATAAAAATCAAATCAAATAAAAAATCCGTATTTATATTATGTAAAAAATATATAAATCGTAGGAGCACAAGTTTAGATTTATAATATAAAACTACCTTTGTAATAATACAAATTTTAACAATATAAAAAGTTAAATAATTATATATGTAGCCTACTCTACAAGTTTGTGGGAATATTTCCTTACATAGGTGCGTATCATGTATGTAATAAGTTCCTTATGGTAATAACATGTTTAAAAACTTTGTTTACGTTAAAACGACAAAAATATTGACAGCACTCGGGAAAAGTTTTTAAATATAGATGAAGTGAATAGTGGCCCCGGTTCTAGACCACTATGACTAGAATAAAAAACAGTATTAGGTTTAAAAGTGACGCAATAAGTAAACATACTTATCGGTGGATGTAGATAATTAAAAGAAAGATAAACAAACAAATTGACAGACGAGAAGAAGTAAAACCGACAGACGAACGGACTCCTCAGTCAGGATAATGAATGAGGCCTCTGTTCTGCTACTAAAGCTATCCTCTGGGAGCACTTACTAAATAAATCCATAACTGCGGCAAACATAATTCTGAGCTTGGTAACTCATTTAGTTTCAACATGGTAACGATTAAAATTGAGCAAAATCACAATTATATCGTAATTTTACGAGGAAAAAATAAAATTGATTCGAATGTTTGTAACATATTTACACGTTTTATGCACATAATTTTTATTTCAACTGTTTCTGAAATATTAAGTAAATGTAATTCTCATAGAAATGTGTTATGTATAATTCATTTGTCATTAACCATCTCTACTTCTTCCAACACAGACTGAAGCACTGTTGAAAAATCTAATCTGCAATATTTGGAAAGTATTTCAATGTTTCTGTAATAAAATATATTATTTTAAGTTATTATCTCCTAAAATAACTTAGGATATTATTGTTAGATACAAAAAATATGTAGAGGGTACTTATATATTTATAGCTGTGTTAATAAAATTGAAATATTTCAATGCACTTAATAGCTTACATATAACAGCTGCGATATACTTTAAACTAATTCTAACATAGAAAATTATTAATACCATTAAGTCCACATCCAGATAATACATAAATCGTAAAATCGTTCGAATATACTATCTTATCAGTAGGCTTAACATGGATTTAAACTGTACATTCTAATTGCTGTTTTCAATACGTATTACTTTATTGTTATGTTTTAATTCAATACAAACTATAACATTGCTTATAACCTGATATCACCAATACAAAGTTAAGGAAATTCTTGTAAGAATTTATGTCATAGCTAAATTGTGAAATTTAGCTTTTAGTTTTATACCATTGAAATTTAATAAAACATAACTAACATAATTATTCTGATAATAAAACATTAAATTAAATTTATGATAATAATTAGATTGAAACAAAAAAACTAAATCTTTTAAACCATTTTGTTTCGGATATGGCTCCATGGAAGATAACAATAAAGTAACTCGAAACATATAAAAATTATAAGAAATGTTGTTTTACTCTTCTTTCATTTATTGCTTTGTTTTGTTTTTTATGATACTTTGCTTAGCATATATAACGCAATACTACAACATTTTAACAGTAATATAATACGCATAACAAAACAGTATGCATCAACTCTAAAGTTATATGAGTATTCCATATGTTTTTATAACAAGCACATCAAACCAAACTTTTCTTCCGTCTGTAATGGAAGAGATGTTTACTTACGAAAGTAACTGTATTATTTGTGGGACTGTTAAAGTGGTGGCAGCTTTCTACCTCTCCAAGTACAATAAAGGCAGCAATATTCCAGTTTGTGGACTTAGGCCATGTTCCGCAGCATATAACATTCCCGATTTCTCGGCAGTAAACACAAATGTATGTGCTAACTCATGCTTCCATTACTGTACATAGTTTCTCCTTGGGTACAAAATGAAAGTAGTACGCAATGTACAGATATTAGGTCATTTCAAACGATTATTGTCATATCGTGATTTCGTCGTGTTTACATTACAACGCATATAATATTTAAACACAGTTTAATAATTCAAATCTAGTTTTAATACTAATGCCAAAAAAGTATCTCGATCCAAAGAAACCAACGAACTTAAAATTACGAAAGAATACAGTTGTGACCATTTATTCATGTAAAATTAATTATGAACCGCTTGCTTGAAAGATAAATAAAATTTACAAAAAATACGTTTACTATTGTTACTATGTAATTAGCTGATAGTTAAAAAATCGACTGAGGAGCTTGGAACACCTTCTTTTCTGTATGCTCAAGTGTCCACATGACAATTTAAAAAAAAAATCAACTATAGTTCTATAGTATGACTTTTGAGTCACCTTGTGGTCCGGAATCTGATATTAGAACAGCTTTATTTGACGTGCCAAAAAAAGCTAATAAAGCTTCCGATGACCGTAAGCGAATTTAATTTGAAATTAACCAATCTTTTGAGGTTGTTACTGAAATAATTAATGAACAAAACAACATAATCAAAAGTCAAAGTGCTATGTTAACTGAGTACCTTCAACTTACTGAAGATTTAAGGGTGAAAAATATCCAGCTTAAAAGGAAATTTACTGATTTGGAGCTCAAGATTGAGGGAAATGAACAATATATGCGCAGTAACACACTCGAGAATCAGAGGATTCCTGAAAGCAATAACGAAGAAGTGTACGAAGTTGTGAAGAAGTATGGCGTTGCTCTCGATATAAACATTTCAAGAAAGACTATCGATGTCTGCCACCGTCTAAAGTAGAGGAATGATGCTGACCGACCTGCTGGAATTATAACTTATTGCGTCCGACGAAAAAACAAGCTGAAATTTATAGAAAAAAAACGGAGAGTAAAGAGGAATCTGAACTCATATGACGTCGATTACACTTCGACCACTGCTAATCCCGTTTACCTGAACCAGAATCTCAGTCCTACAAAGAAGAAACTACTGGCTGCTGCTCGATCGGTGAAACAGGAGAAGAATTATTCATATTTATGAGTAGGAAACGGCAAATTATTTCTTAAGAAGACTCAGGGTGATGCCTTTCTTATTGTTAGTTCAAATGAGCAAATTAAAAAACGCAAGAAAGCACAAATTTATTACAAAGCTGTAAACATTAACCATCAATTGCTTAAGACGAAACCACATTTTTATATTTCATCTGAATATATCTAGTACAAGAGGAAACTTCTTTTCTATCTTAAAAATTGTATAAGAAATCGTATCAGGACCTGATTTTTACTTTTCAAAATTATCTCAGAAATTGTTTCCATAATATCATAAAAATATTCTTTTAAAATATAAATTAATAATATTGATTTTCGGTCTTGAATATATGAATATTAAACATATGAATATTAGAGCTGGACAAATAATACATCTTTAAGTAGATAAGGAGCTACATAGAAAGCTTATGATATTGTTTTTCCATGTGAAACGACTCTAATGTACGCATAACGACGATCTGAAAAGCAGCTTATTCTCTTGACGATAAAGTTGAAATAATTCCGCTTCTGTATGCGAAATGGTACTTACACAATCCTCAAAAGGATAAGTTTCTTATATGTTATATTATAATGTGTTGTCGTATTACAATGTGTGCGATTTCATAACCTTTTGCATTGTAAAGACATTATAGGTTGTCTCAAATTAATTAGGTTTGTCAACTATGTGTTAGTTAAGGGAGCATGTGACATAATAAATAATACGGAATTTCCTAGCATTCTGTTTAATGACAATGTTTCAAATCCAAATGTGTGTTACCTTACAAATTAACATGTTGGAATACTTTTGTAGTTAATTTATGCATTTACTTCAAAGCTTATAATAACATCCATACTTTTACAATTGTAGAAAAGCTCCTTTTACAAAAAGATCTAAATACTCGGAAAATCCGTAAATAAAACGGTAATACTAATCAAACTGAAGGAAAAGTAATATATTTTTACATGGTTTGATTATAATTTGCAAAGTAATTAATTATAGAATGTATTTAAATATAAATAATACATCTGCTAACTTCATATATATATATATATTTATATATAATTAAATTTGTATAAGTGGCAATAGTCTAATTTAATTTAAATAAACATTGAATCACAAAAAAGTACTTGCTCCGCCGGGACTCGAACGCAGATCTCTCACTTGCCGGGTGCTAAAAAGGAGCAAGTACTTTATATATATATATATATATATATATATATATATATATATATATATATATTATATATATATATATATATATATTATGTTATATATATTTGATATCTTTTTGATATATATATTTGTATATATATATATCTTATATATATATATATATATATATATATATATATATACATACTTATACATATATTAATTGAAACTGGCCTAGTTTGTCACCCATACTTGTCGTACAAGACCCTGAATTCACAAAATGGAGGTGTCACTGCCATTAATGTAGTTGGAGTAAGAAATGGAAAACTGCCGTAGAACAGAAATAAGTTTCTTCGCTATTGTAGGCTAATATATATTTTTTCAAATTATTGAAACTGATTTTCGCATGTAAATAAAATATATAAAGGAAAGTAAAGCCATTTGCCTTTAGATCTATTCGAATATAAACAGCGTTATAAAAATAATATAGTTAATAAGTAAAAAATTGAAAAAGCTACGAATAAACAAAATTGGACTATCATGGATTACATATTGCATAAAATAACTTTACTGAACTAAGTAATCTTGGTATTTTGGTAATATGTGTACTAACGAAATGTTTATATCAAATAATCTTTATGAATTTCAAGTACAAATTACTATAATTTCAGAGCATTTTCTTGAATGATAATTTCAAAGTTCCTTGACTCTGATTCTATATAGTTTATCCCGTTATGCAAGCTAGTAATAACATGACACAGATCCATTTAAACCAGAGACAATACTTAGGATAAGATTAGCACAAATGATGAATTGAAGTAAGAACTATTCATTAATCCTTACGTTTTCTTATTCTGATAGATAAAATCATGTTTGTATTAAAATTTTAATTGGGAAAAATTTTTAGATACAAAGGCCTTTCTTTCAAATTAATTCCTACATTATTCATCTAAAGCTCCAATAATTTCATTTCTGGTCCTAAAATGGCCTGAATTTAGCCTCGTAATTATAGAGAGACCTGGGAATAAAATATAAATGAATACATTAGTAGTGAGAGTATCCACCCTCCACGTTAATAAATTTATTTAGATTATTATTGGATTCTTGGTACACCGGTAGTTTTATTTTTAACGCACCTTTGTATTAACAAAAAAGTATTTATGTAAGTGTAACTTTATTACGGCTTTCTCGTGTTTAATATTAAAACACTTAAAGTTTATAGAAGCCCAGATATCTTGTTTATAATAAGTTTTTATTTAATTTATAAATTGAATATCTGTTTAAAATATCAAAATATAATTTTAACATTACATAAAACTATAATTATTGATAACATGATTTTATTAGTGTACTGATCAATCAAGAGATGATCCAGATATGGCCCTAATATTTAGACCTGAAAAGAATTTACAGAGATGCCCTAATGCTCTAATCGTCGGAAAGTTAATTGCGTTTGAAGAGAAAACCATAGAAACACGAAACTATGATGCAATAATATGAATAATAATGGAATGAGAATGATACACAATGTGGAATCTACATTACCGTTTTAAGATAATAGGTTTTACTCGTTCACACCTAGGTATTAGGTAACAGTTGTAAATATTTAGCTATAGTCTTAGGTCCTAGAATCCGGAGATAAATTAAAGTGACTTGGCCAGGAAAATACAATTTTCAAATAATACAACACAAGCTAATTAATGTTTTAGTGGACAGAACATACCATAGCGTTGTGGCACTCGTTATTTATTTTTATATAACCGAATGATAGCAAATGTTCTAAATAATCCTTTTATATTTACAAAATACCTGTCATAATAATAAACTAAAATAGGAATGTTTTACAATATAATTTTTAATCACATAAATAATGTCTATAAGTCACAGCAAATGTCTTGTATATATATATATATATATACACTATATATATATATATATTATTATATATTATATATATATATATATATATATATATAGAGAGAGAGAGAGAGAGAGAGAGAGATTTTTTAAATTGGAGCAACGCGCTAAGACATCCTTAACAATCGCCTGAACTTATTTTGTTGAAAATAGATGCAACAGTACTGTTGTAGCAACGTTGCAGTTGCTGTTTGACACAGTGTAACACCGTCACATGTAAATGTCACATGGTTTGCCAATTACTTTCAGCATCTGCCGGAACACATTGTAACATTTCAATCTATTGGTGAATGTTTTGTGTCAACATGTATACTCCCAACAAATCAAATATTTGGAGTTTCAGATATTCCCTCTAATGGATGATGGCCGGTTATAAATTTTAAGTTGTAGTGGGCGGAAAGATTGTCATTATAAGCTGTATATTGTATAAAAAGTATAAAAAGAAAAGAAAGAAAAGTAAAAAAAACAATGTAAGTAGTAAGTAGTGAAAAGTTATAAAAAGTATGACAGTACTATAGAATTTTCTTTAATACTTCGTTATATGTAATTTGGTAATAGTAAAATTTAAACATAATTATTTATCAAAAATCTTATTATTTTTAATTAGAACCTTAAATTTGTTTGTTTGTCCCCTGTACATAGGCAATAGTGTACTATTTATAAATGATTTTTTCTTAAAATATCCTCTTATCATCATTGAAATTAGGTGATAAAATTATGTTTAAACTGTGAGAGCAAAATAAAAAAAAACCTTTAATCACTGTCAATACTAAATATGACGAATATCCTGCAATGTAGTCGAATAGCCATTTATTTCCTATTATTTTTGCTATAGGATATTTTTAAGGGGATTTTATAGTGGTGTCAGTGACGTATGAATGTTATAGGTCTTAACAAACAGCAAATCTGACAGTACTTAGTGAACTCCCACCCAACGGAAAAGATAGATTCGAAACCCTAGAAACATTTTGTTACAACTGTTGTAAGATGTAACTACGGTAAATAGCAAAAATCCTATTAACCTTTCAAATCTTCCATTTTAAATTAAAAAAATAACGAAAAATATATTTCTGTTTAATTTATACTGGTGTGTTGTGACACAGTCTTCATAAGACACATGCATAATTTTCACTAATTGTACTCCTCTTAGAAGTTTATTGTTTGATAAAGTGGGGCTTAAATTTTTGTATTCATAAAATTATTCATGACTTACCCTTGGTATTAGACCGCGGTAATTACTACTGATTTATATTTTTACAAATAGGAGTATTTTTTCAAATATTTGAAATATTGCATCCTTATTTTAGTTAACTTCTGTAACATTCATTTGGATTTAGGACCATTAAAGGTACTCTGAAGGCTTAGGATTTTATTTAAATTACTAATAAAATCAATTAAAAAGTTTAATACAAGAATCTAAACGCTAAACACAACATATTTATGACCTTTAAATTATTATCACTGCTGATGCAAATCTCTAATACAAAATGCAACATGTGTGCCCTATTTATCAAACGTAAGATACTCTCCGTCAAATAGTCTTGTGATAAAAAGCTAATGCTAATTCATTTAGATATACACATTTGATTAATCTTTTAGTTGGATTTATTTAAATACACTATTTATTTAAGTTTAATATAAAAAAACTCTGTTTGAAAGAAAGCCGATTCAGCATATTACACCATACTATGCTGCTTTTTCACATAACAATCACATTTTCTATATCTTGCTATTTTCTCTAATAGTCATGATTGTTGTATGTTTATCAACTAATAATGTAATGTAATGCGAAATAATGAAACTATGTCACTGTCTATAATGTTCACCATTAAACCCGCTTGTACCATTAGTAAGGTTCACTTCTGGTTAATTTGTATCTTCCATTTGAACCTAAATTTTCTCAATTTCTCAGCTTCTTCTCCTAAGAGAATAAAAAAGCCCAGATAAGTAAGGCCTTCCCATAGAATGATTAAAGTTACGGGAGGGTTAACATGGATCCATCCCAGTGCATTAGATACTTTTTAAATGTACAACGATGTATGTTTTCTTGACTAACATTTTAAAACGTGTAAATTCAGTTTTATATTGGAAGAGAAACTATCAAATTTTCTAATGGCCTAAAAGTGCTATAAACATAACGAAAATCCTTTAATTATATTTGATTCATATACATTTTGTTTAAATTTCTTTTAGTTGTATTAACAAACTAATAAATTATTTAAATAGAAGTCATAATTGAATAAAACGACAATAATTCACATAATTAAAATAATGTTATTAGGTATACGACTCAATGAAAGACACAAAATTTTAATTTCAAATCTAATAAAACTACACTAGCTGGTATATTGTTTTTATCTTATTTTTAAAGTACTTTTTATATTATACTGTATGATACTTTGATTAGCATATTAATTAGAATACTATATCATTTTAGCTATTATGGAGTATTGATAACAACAAATTCATTATGCATCAACCTTAACAAACATGAAATAATCATTTCTTACATTAAAAATGGAAAGTTTATTTTCTGTACGGGATGTGGGAATGTTGGTAGCTTTCTAACCGTCAAATTACAATAAAGGCAGCAATATTCCATTTTGTAAACTTAGGCCATTTTCACCTGCATATAACCTTCCCAAATGCTCGGCAGCAGACTCAGGTGTATTTTAAAATTAATGTTATTAAACTGCATTTGAACTTTTAAATTTGCATTTATAAGATCATAAAACTTAATTAAAATGCTTTGATTCTCACTAAAAACGACTATAAACATGCAATGACTTAAATGTCACAAAAAACAAAATTTTAAATTTATTATTATTAATTGAAATTTAAAACACTAAACACTATCATTACTTATTAAAATAATAAAGTAATATAAAACATTTGATGCTCATTATGTAAAAAATAAAACGCTCGTGTACTGTGAAACGATTCAACTTCATGGAATTCAACTTCAAACATAAATCTCTTTCATTAATTTGTTGCTTGTGTTTTTCTATATTAATTATTCTAGTTTGATATGCAAAACTCCCTTTGATCACGGATTCAGCATGATATTCCATATTTTATTGCTGGCATTTCGGATAGAAAACTCATTTTGTGTTAGTCTGTTCCAGGATTGAGTTATGTAATTACTTATTAACTAATTAAATTTATTATTTTAGTTAATAAAAATTACATTACAGTTAATTAAAACCCTAAATTGTATTAATTATTTTTAAATCTCTGTTTGCTACATTTTATAACGGATACATATAATCTTGACAATATGTAACGATTAATTCTTTATTAATATTATTAATACCTTTTTTGACCTTCCTCTCCTCATAATTAAATAACAACTAAATAGAAAAAGAACACACATAGAAATGAGTTATACAAGCACAAATATAATGTAAAATTATTTATACATATTATCATTTTCCAAATGGTCTCTTCCTTATTTACTAATTCTAATAAAAACGTTTAATTTCAAGACGTTTATGCTTTGATTTGGTGTATTATGTTTTCTAATATCCGTTTTATTGTTTATGAAGAATATACTAAAAATATAAGAGTTATTTTTAATAGATTTTAAAGACAATAAACTACGGTTAATAAAATCACAGAGAAATATAGAGCACTAGTACATGATAATGAAATAACTGTCTTCTATCGTATTCATAACACCCTTTCCAGTTTGTATGAGTTTTAAAACGGGACTGATTCTGCTACATAAATTATGTTGTATACATATCCCACTTCATAGGGATGCCAGACATGTTAAGTTAAACATTTAGGTGGAATTTATAATGAACCTTTAACTGGCTAGGACGTATTTCGAGGTTTTTATTGGCTAAATTTTAGCGAAGCTCTGGGCGTGGTAAAGTTTAGTTCCTGCCTGAGTGTCAGTATGTCTCTAAATTTTTGGTCTATCCGTTTTGAAAAAGACCTTACCTACAGATCTGGAATGCTGCATGATGTTACATTACTATGTAGGGAACATTAAGTTAGAAGATTGGTGCATATCACTCTACAGGATTCACGGGGGTTATTGAATATTTTTCGTTAGTGATATTGATAAAATTTAAGACAAGAATGTATCAGTTAAAATAGTTTTGTTAATAAACTGATTACAATCATATTACATTATAAAATGTATCATGGAAAACGTATATAGCTACATAATTGACATTTAGAATTTAGTCTCAGCGAAGCCGGTTAAGCCGTACGTTATGTGGTGTACTCTTGCCTTACACATAAATATTGTAGAGTGTTTACGCATTTTAATACATTGTAATTTTATATTATTATGCAAATACTGCGTGTGAATCGAAGCATATGTCTCGAAGCCTGTTTAGGGTATATTTTACTGACATTATTTCAGTAAGTAATGAAATAATGTAGTTTCCACTTCTTACTGCTTTTTGGGGCACAATGTTGACATGCCGAGTTATAGATACACTTTGGAATGAGAGTGGTGTGTAGTTGAAAAGAATGAATTTTGGTTATGAGAACCGTGAAATAGTATTTTAGAGGCTCGATTAAGAAGGACCACTTCACACTAGGCAGTGAAGACGCCGAACACACTGATTTTAACAAGAGTTCACTAGGTTACACATAATGAGTTTATGAACAGTGCATATTCAAATAAAGTGCAGAAAATAAACAGTTACCTTTGTTTTCATGAGAGTTACCTAACCGTAGTCTGCTGTTGTTGAGGGCCAGGTTGTGGTCAGTAAGTGTGGAAATAAGCTGCTGTCCTGTCGGCAGGCGTGAAGACGGAAGATGTCCTTCACGGATTTAACTGTGTTTTAAGTGGTTCAGGTTGACAATTTGTGCGTAATCACTCACGCACAATACGACCGCAAACGAATAGTTCATAACACTGTGGCCAGTCCTTTAGAGCACGGTAGACGCGGGTGTCCGGGAGCAGAGACGTTCTGGTAGAGATTGCCAATCCAGAGCACTGACTTTAATGTTAATGTAAATGTACAACAAATAGAGATAAACTAATATTTTAAGTGAGAGAGTAACACATGGGGGAGAGAGTAAGTATGGTCAGCAGTGGCTAGAGTGTACATAAGTGCCTCAGGCGGGACCGAGAGTATAATGAGCAAGCGTGCCTACGTGTAGTAAATTTTAGGTAATGATTAGTAAAATATTTTCTTAAGCCTAAATGTTACCTCATTGTACGGGTATTTAATTAAGAACCTGCGTTACATACAAATTTTAATACGGTTTTCATATACAAGAAGACTTCAGTGGATTGTATTTTGTCAGTAAAATCACGTATTTTATAAACTTTTTTATAAAATTTTATACACCAACTGAATACGTATAAAAGTAATATGTACAGGGTTATCATAAAATAATGGTGCGGTTTCGAACATTGTTTAATAAAAACCCGAATTAATTACAGTTAATTTGTTATTTCATCTAGTTTGTTGTCTAAAATATTTTTACTTACGTAATTAATACATTTAAATACGTGCGCCCTTAATCGCTCTACGAATGTGAAAACGATACCTAAACTTTCTCCAAACATTCATTAACATTTCTTTGGTTATGGTTGTCGTTACTTCAATAATTCTGTGTTTTAAGTGGTTCACGTTGACAATTTTTGTATTTTTTAATAAACAACGCTGTTTTTGTACCCCCATAAGAAAAAATCACAAGTTATCAGGTCTGAACTCCTTGCCGGCCTATCCATCGATCTCCAAATCTTTCGTTTACAGCGTCCGTGACCAATGCACTGAATTGTGAGGAAGCGCCATCTTGTTGGAAACTAATTGAATGGATGTTTTCGATTTCATCTACCCAGAGGAAACCAATAATTAATTACAATTTTAAGACACACAACTCCGAAAACTTTTTTTTTTTTTTCAGCATAAGAAGAAAGGTTCTATAACGTGATTTGTCATCACATCACACCAAACATTAACTTTATTGGAATCACGTTGTTTCCTAACAATTACCTTTGAGCTTACAGGGCCGCATATTCGTGAATTGTGTCGAAAGGTGTCAACAGATCCACTCATATAGAAAGTAGGTTCTCCTGTAAAAATCTATATCATCTAACATTTATTAGTTTTCGCTTATTTTTATTAGTTTTCTGCCCAACGTTTCAAACAAAATTGTAACGATTTACACCATAATTAGGTTTCAATTCCTGCAGTATCAGGATTTTATAAGCGTGTAATTGTTTTGTATAAAACTTTGTAAACTGTCGTTTTTGGAATACTTAATTCATCGCTTTGACGAGGAATGGACTTCTCAGGACTTCTAATTGCCAAATGTTTAATTAGTTCAACCGTTCCGTCTGGTAAAACCGATCTGACAGTTGATTTCTGTTTCTTAAATTATCCAGTTTCTTCGAATTGTTTAAACCAACGTGTTATGTTATTTTTGTGCTGTGGTTCTCTTCCAAATACATGTCGTACGTTTATCTAAAATGACAGATTTTTACTCAACCAACAATGAAACACACTTTGCTTTATCATTATCCGAGAACATAGTAACTCACTAAACTCACCGCAACAGCAAAGCTGATTTTGAGGTTAGAACAGCTTATAAACAAACTTTGGCGTTGGAGGATGTCAGAGATATAAATATAACATCTAGTAATTTCCCTACTATCTTCCTACGAATTACTGAAACTGCATCGTACATTTTATGATAACCCTGTAATTTTTGGAAATATCATAGTTTTATACAAGCTTCAATTTAATATGGTTGAAATTAAAAAAGGTCCATTATTTTATTTTAAAGAAAATGTATAAAAATCAGTAAGTATACAAAACTATAATAGCTAGCACTTAATTATATATGATTATATATAAGCTACATAATTGAATGATAACATTGAAAGTGAACATTTTATTTGTGTGTTAACGCTTTTAACATTTCTTGTAAATACATAATATGCTAATGACATAGTTAGAAAGTGATTAAGAAGTACTTTGTAGGTTCAGTAATTGTATTGCGATTTTTCATTTAAAAGAAAAACTAAAATCTCTTAAATAAATAATAGCGTTATCAATAATAATTTTATATCGAACGTACTATTCCTATATAACTTCAAATAACACATACTTTAGCCTGTATTATAATGTACATATTAACATTTCCTATCTCAACTTAGCAGTATTGTTGTTTTCTAATAATTCCTTAGTAATGGAATTAATTTTCAGAAAAACACAAAATTCAAAACTACTTCTGGTTTTGAAAAGAGTGTTTTCACAGGTGATAGAAACATTTGTAAGTAAATAGAAACAATATATGAAATACACAAAAAATATACTACGTAAATAACTTTATGTGAGGAAACATACTTAACAATTATCTCTGATTTTAATAATGTAAAATTTCAAAAATTATTACTATTTTTATTACATTCTAGCTCAAGACGTTAATTAGAATTTATAAAAATAGACAATCTGAAACAAAAATGATTCATTAATGGTAAAAAGCTGTCTTTTCACTATAGATGTGCTCTTTTATTACTAATTATGTGTTTCTTATGTTAAATATGAACAATCCAACAATGAGCAAGACAAAATAATTTGAGTAGCATTAGCCACTGTTAAAAAGACCACAATCTTAGGCTAAGAGAGTTAATAAAAACAATGCGGAGAATAACTCTAAAGCCCTGTGCCTACTAATAAATTAATAATGACAGAATAGAAAATATGCAGCACAAAATAATTTGAAGCTAGAAATCAATAATTACATTATTACTGATAATGTGTTATATCATAAATTGATTACAACAGATTATCATTGAGTAACCTCTTGCATTCATTTTCATTGGTGCTATTTTAAAAGAAGGATGTTAGGTAGTTTATTTACCTCAACGAGATATACACATAAGTATTATATGTACTGTATTTGGTACCAAATCTTACAATATAGATATGCAATTTCAGATTAAAAACAGTAGTCCTGTAAAAATAAATGAGCAAAGATAATTAATAAAACAGATAATACTAGCGATACCATATCCACTCACTATATTTATATAAAATAGAAACGATGTCATTAGTGACAATAAAAACGATGTTTGGCCGATGTGTAACGAGACGTGCAGACAAAGCAGTCTCGCTCTGTCAGGTTATGCCGGACTGCTAAAGCTTTACTGTGCCCCAATGTCTGGGTTTATGTATAACGTGACACACACCAGATTTTGAGAAGCTCGTCAATATCGCAAACTATCTTAGTCTCTAATGTGATGACACGATTTTATTTACAATTCATTAATCTACAAACACAATTAATTGGCTGAGCTTTTACAAACCCTATAACTCGTGGCTCTAAACAATTATATTTATGTCTGTCTTTCCGAGCGATATCTTGAAAACTAACTTACTTATATATTTGAAACTGTGCAGGAAGGTTTATTTTTTGGTTATATATATATATATTGGTTTATATATATTGGGTATGTAGTTACATGGGTTTCGGATTAACATTTGCGAATATTCCTACATTGATGTTGTTGGCAACCATTACTGCACAGAGAAAATAGCGGATAGTGAAATTGTGAACAAGCATAGTATACATAAGTGATTTATGTTTGGCATATTAACACATGCAGTCTGAATTTACCAACGCATGATAAGAAATCCAATGTAGAGAACAAAATTATGTGGCGTAAAAATTTCACATGTATAATTAACATTTTGTAAAAAATTTCATTCCTAAAAATTATGTAGAAATTACAATGAAGAATTTTTAAGAATTACAATAATTTTTCGTTTTCTGTCAACTGGTTTTTTTATGATTCTCTCCCCACCAATCCGTCACCTGCAAATCTAAAGAATGAAATGTGCTACAGATATCAATAAATTGCGTGCAATTTAAGCAAGGCCTGTTCTAACACGTAGCGCATAGTTCTACCTTATTTATATTGGATATTTTTTTTATATATATATATATATATACAGTTCACTGTTTCTAGAAACACTAATATTACTATTACCTTTATCTATCTTAGAATCAATGCTAATATCTTATTGTTACTTACAACTCCTATATAGATCCTGCTTACATTTTTGACTGTGTTGGAATAAAAATAAGCTGACTATATAAATTTATTACTAAGGAAATACGATAGTTATAAGACTTTTAATATACGTTGAACATACATTTTAATTTCTATGAGTTATACCATTAAATCAAATATGCAGATTAAAGATAAATTACTTTTAATGAACTAATTTATTAAAAAAATACCAAATTTTAAAGTAATTCCACATTCTTGGTCTAGGACAGTCATTACTTTTCATAATTTATAGTCTTGTATTTTGGATTGACTAATAACAGAAACTACGTGTGCCTTCGCCAAACACGCCAAGCTGTAGTCATACACTAATATACTTTCAATTTTTAATAAGTCATATCCTGCTATCGGTGTCAATAAAAATTAAAATCGAGGATTATCCATCTGGAGTCATCATAGTTTACAATGGACAGCAAACACACATGAATATATAAATAATACGAGAAACAAAATGTTATAGAGACCTATCACACACAGATATTAACTGTGATGTATTTTCACAACTGGCAAAAGACAGAACAAACCCAACTTATTGACACCGACACTAGAACATTACCTATTAATAGTTGAATTTATGACTACAGAACTGAACTTTGAGTTTGAACTGTTTAACGGAGCTACTCAGTTATTATTATTTAAAAATACACTCATGACCTAGATAAATTGGTAAGTTCATGTCATGTATTAACATTTCTTTACTGAAAGCGCCATTCATGTACAATTTTCGTAGAATTTACAAAATTAATATATTACCTATTACCATACAGGAAATTAAAATATTATAAAGCGAATTTATTTGTATGTATAATTTAGTAATTAAAAGAAAACAATTATTATAACAATAGAAACAGTACATATTATTTACAGAAACTATATAGAATAAACTAACAACAAATATCGTAAAAAAAATAGAGTGCAGATAAATTATCATCATTAATAAATTTATAAGAGATTGCGTAATGCGATATTTCTTAAAGGTGTAACTAAAATCATTGTTTCTTAGTTACAGTAAAAATATTTTACATAAAGCAATAATAACATGAAGAAAATAAGAATACAAAAGAAATTATAATAGGAATTTAGTGTTAATAAATAGGTACGAAAATAGATTTCTATAAAATAATAGGTAGCTTAATATATGTGCAATGTTGACAGACAAAAATATTCACTAACATGAAAGTAGATAACACAACGACAGGTATTTCATTAATGAAAACTTTATAAATTATATTTGTATGGTTATGTAATTTACACGTCACATATATTATGTGAGGTTTTATGTACTTTATGAGTTGAATTATTGATTATTCAAAAAAAAACTAAAACTCTCAGATAACGCTTTATTGAGTTTCATCTGCTCATCGAGTATGATGTCTTCATAGTGGATTTATTAATATTTTATAGTACATGGTAAAATTTCAGCCATTATTTAGAGTACAAGGGGAAACTCCTAAATATAAATTGACTACATAATATTGTAATATAGAATGATTACATAAATATAGGCTACTTTTCGTCCACCTGTAATGGAATATATATTTACTTGCTAGAGGAACTGTTTGAGATATAGGATTGTTTGAGTGGCGGCATCGTTCTACCTCTCCAACTGCAATAAAGGCAGCAATATTCCAGTTTGTGGACTTAGTCCATGTCCTGTGTGATATAAGCATACCCAACACTAGACTGTAGAGAAATATTGCTTGAGCCAGGTCTCATTACTGTACTTTGGCTGCAAACTCAAAGTTTAAGTAGTGATTGTGAAATTATTACAAATTGGCTAAAATTATTATTTTAAAAATACTAACGTGTAACATCACTCTGTATAATATGTAAATATTTGAATTCACTAAATATTGGTACTTAAAATTAGGGAGTCAATATTTAGTTTGAAATATTAAGACCAACATTAAATAATATTATTGGTAATGTTCTTATCTTTAATCTTGGGACTGTTGAATGATCTAAAAATGTTAAAAAAACTGATAGTTAAACTTAAAATATAAACACATCATAATGATTTTTTTGGTACGTTCCATCATTAAAAGGAAATTGTAACCCCATTATTTGTAAGTTAATAAAAATTTCGTAAACTTTAGCTGCTATTCTTTCGATGTAATTGGCTGAGTGTTAAGGCTGAGCAAAATAAATCTTCTATCATAATGTCCGTACTTTGTCTAAAATAAAACTTACCTATCGATTTGAATTGGAATTAACTGAAAGTTAGCAAATGTCTCACGTAGGCATTATGGGTAACCATTATAAAATTATGAAAATTGAACCAAAAATAGATTTATAAACAAATTGAATACATGTATTTACTATGTGTATAGTACTCGTATTTACAATGAACTGAACATTTATTATGTCGCATTATAATACACTTAATAAAATATTTTTTCGTTTGGTTTTTTTCGAGTATTATTATATTATTTCGGGTCATTGTAGTCGTATATATATATATATATATATATATATATATATATACATTATATATATATATATATATATATATATTTATATATATATATATATATATATATATATATATATATATATATATATATACAATACATTTTGCGATTCAATGTTTATTGAAATTAAATAAGGCTATTGCCATTTATACAAATTTAATGTATAAATATATTATATAGTAATTCACGAAGCATTCATATGCTGAAAATTTTGGACATCATTCTAAATGTATAAATATTGAAAATAGGTTGTATAAACATAGGTCCGGAAATGCTTCGTTGGCGAGTTACGGGTATGCCACGCTCCAGCGAATCACTCAGGGAGAAGGTCGGGGATGGAACAGCTCCTCTACTTTGAAGTTTGTATATATGTTATTTTGTTAAGTTGGAATAAAGTTTTAGGGCGCCACCCCTTTCATTACTGCTTCCATGTAGAGCTCTTAACGGGGAAACAAGTCCTAGTCGAGCCGGAGCGAATAGACATTTAAGTATTTTACAGCTCACCTCAATAACCATTTATATAGTTGGTAAGGCTTTTCAGCATGTCCCAAGAAATAATCTGAGACTCTCTTTGGTTTTTTTAAACCACGTTGTAGTACAGTGCAGTATTATAATTTTTCATTTTTAAAGGTGTTAGGTTGTTAAACATGTATAAAATTGAATTGAATATATTTAATAATAATTTTAATTCATTCGTAAATAAGCTAAATATTATTTTTTAAACTTAAGGTAGTAACCTAGTTTGTTAGATTTTTAAAGTATTATTATGTATTGTATAATATTTTTATTTTTTCTCGTGCTGTAATAGAAACAGTTAATTTTTACTCAGCGTAATAATGGTTTTGTAATTTAGTTTCTTCGCATACGTACTTATAGTATATTATATTGTAAATTATTATTATTAACTTGTATTGTCAATATAGGTTTTTTGGGATAATATTCCTGTAGCTAGTGTACTAAATAAATAAATATACAAGTAACAAGTAAAATATTTCACTCAATATCTGGTTACCGTAGATTATGGAATTATTCTTAGCCTATTGTTAAGCTAAACATATAGTAGAGATTAGTTCAACATAAAAGTACTACTACTGACTAGTGAAAAGCAAAGACTATCGCAGCCAGATAATATCCACCATTGATATTGGCCTGAAAATACCTGTATGGAACATTGTGATTCACTAAGGGATGAAAGTAACCAGGCTACATTGAGTGACAATATCAATTTATATGGAATAAATTTGTTTAGAGGCAAGTTATTTAGATTTTACAAGCCACCTTGATCCTTACGGTTATGTAATATTACCGGATAAAACAAACATACACAAACGTAAAATACTAAGGTCCAGAAATATTCTTCCTATTTTAGCTCAGATAAGAGAGTTCAACGTTTTGACTAATTATAATATCTAGATATACACTAAAATCAACGTAGACCGTTGGCCACCAGCTAAAATAACATATAACATACTTGAACCATCTAAATTTTAAAGAAATATTATTGTAACAAAAATTAAATTGTAGGCGAGGAAGTTGTCTCTTGACATGAAGATCTCCTGGCAAAATAAATGTGGGTTAAGTCCGCATTCATTTCCAAAATCATGGTTTTTATTTATATAAGGTTCTCACTGCAAAAGTATCTGAGTAAGGCAATGTTAGTTGAAATTAGTATGACTTATCGGGTACGGAGAGCCAAGCTCAGGTCCATTTGTGAACACACCGCGCCGTGAGCTCAGAGCGGGTGTTGAAAGATATCGAGAAGTCGATGTTGATCGGTATTGAGTCCCAGTATTTTTATTTCGACACCTCGCCACCGCTCACATCTCAGCATCCGGTACTGCTCCGCGGTAGGTTACCAAATTTAGTCCCATAATAGAACCCTCTTCTCAGAAATAACGAAATGCTGAAAATCCTCGGCAAGAAGAATAGGGCTCTGTTCCAAGACTTGTCGGTACACAGCATCCAGCTCGAGTGACCCCAATTGCCACGGCACCCCAAGACGCTCCTATCCAGTTGAAAAATTCTACGATCCAGTTCAAACAGCCAACTCTTATCAGTAGGTACAGGTGAAGAGTCAGTTGGAGTAACGTAAGAGCTTATCAGCTATATCGATACCAGATAGAATTTCTGCAGCGCCTACGCAGGAGGATAGGCAATTTTTGCAACTCCGAAACTTTTAAGGAGTATCGAGTCACGACAGGCGCGCTTCTGAAGTAGGAAAATAACATTTTCGGTTGATCAGGCCAAAATCTCTATCAGTAGCCAAACAGATTCAGTAAACGTTACAGGTAGAGAAAAATTTCATCCGGATATCAGCTCACAAAAAGCTGTTTTGTTTCGTTCTCGTTACTATGTACTGTACAATGAGAGTTTCCTGAAATTCTGGTAAGGTATATTAAGGGGCGAATTCGATAATTTGTTATTGTTTTGGACCTGATAAATGGAACACAATGGGTACGAAAATCGCATGAAACTTAAGTGGTTTTCGATAAAACCAGTATCAAATAACAAAATTTAGAGACTAAACCAATTCTCCTTCTTTGGGGAACAATAACTTTGTTATTTAACCATGAGACATATAAAAAATTTTAATTAAACCTGTAAACAAGAATAGTTAAAAATCGGTTTGACTAAATTACACACAATGCGAATAGGTTATTGATTACACGAGTTGATTCATAACATACATAGTAAAGTTACGGGAAAAATTCAATCTAAACTAATTTAAACAAATTACATACATTTTCAAAAGTGACTCCGCCGACTTCAATGTATTTTTATGCTCGTTTAAGGCTCTTGTTGTTGCTTTCTGTGGTTTCACAGGGTTTTCCTTAACAGCGTAAAAGCTTCATCAATAGGTATCTCCTCATGGGAATTAATTTTGACCTCGTTAACTTTCTCCTTCATCCATCCCTATATGAAAAAGTTATTGTCAGCCAAAATTAAAAAGGCTTGTTGTACTGTTATGAATAAATATTCATTTAATCAAAAGTATATTCTCTTTTTGTGCAATTTATTAAGAACAATTTGTTTAAAATAAAATGTTCTACAAATTATATTAAAAATGTTAACCATTCTTGTTTAAATAATAAAGTAACTACAGTATTAGAAAAAATAAACATTACTGAAATGTTAATATTTTATTATGGTAAGTATTAACACAGTATAGTTATTGACACAGTAACATTATGGTACATATACATTTTACCATGACTTGTATTAACATGTTCAATATTACCCCCGTTCAGTTTGAGGCAACACTCGTACCGTTCTTGTGGTTTTTTCATAATTTTTATGAATCGGGGTTGTTCCATTCTCCTAATACACATGGTTATTTTTTCCTTAAGTTGAACGATGGTAGATGGTGGGTCCTCGCGGAAAATGTTTTCTTTCAAAATTCACCAGACGTAGGCATCCGGTGTTGTAAGATCAGGGGAGTGGGCTGGGTAAGAAAATTTTGTTCTAAGGGAGATGGGACGATTGCCAAAGGTTTATTGGAGGAAAACACTGTTGTTAGTGGTTGCGCCATTTTACTTGAACTACTGTTAACGGCAGGTTTCGTGCACGGCAAAATATCCTGAGGTCTCTCTCAAAACGATTAAGAATGGTCCTATATCGATAATGACTTACAGTAAGAGTCTCTCCATTGTTACCTTCAAGGTAAGGGGGAGCCCTCAAAAAGTATGGGCTCAGTATACCCCTCCCAGCCAAAGCTCACCAAATGGTTACACGCTTACTATGCTGTGGCCTCTCTACAACAATGCCAAGACGTTCAAATCCAAGGAAACGTATTGTCTGCTTGTTTGTGAAACCCTTAAGGTTCACATTACATTCATCTGTAAACCATACATCATTCAGAAACTCAGGTTCTTCATATCATATTGCTAACATTGATGCACAGTACTGAACTCTGGCTAGTTTGTTTCTACAGTTTAATGTTGTCCGGTTTGTATCCTGTAGGGAAAAACCACCAATGTTTTTGAACATTCTTCGCATTTACGTATTGCTAGTATTCAGTTTAAGAGAAGCTCACATTAGGCTTCTTTTCGGAGACTGTAACACTTGCTGCAACACTCTTCCGTGGTTTTCCTTTGTACAGCAGTAGTTCGGCGTTCTGAAAAGCCCTTTGGATGTGTCAAAACACTACCTGTTCTTAGAAATTTGTCCGTAACACTAAGAACCACAGCATTACTAGACTGTTTTTTTTGGAAATGTTCCTGAAAACGAAATGCAGTGTATGACAAGCTTGGTCCGCCCGTAAATCCAATTCTGTAAGAGCAAAAATAATGCTCTATTTTACAAAATGCTCTAAACGATAAAACTTTCTCTACCGTTGTTAGCACCATGTTAGCCAAAACTAACCTCAAATAATAAATAAGTAATGAACACGAAGCCGTTACAACAATCGATAATTGAATCAGCTGATCGAGAAGGCAACTACAGCTGATTCAGTTTCAGTACTGTTTATTATAATACTCTATTTAAAAATTATGAAAAATTGGTTTCTTACCACTTTTTTTAAATTTCACACTAGTTTTCTCAAAAATTACTTTATTTTGAAGTTATAGAACTTTTTTATTCTATTGATTAGGTCACAAACCACAAGAGAAAACTGAATTTTATTACTTAAATACCTTACCATAGTTTTAGGAAGTACTCGTTTTACATATTGAGCTGAAATCCGGGTGTAATATTTCGATAGCTGTAACTTGCTAGCAAATTATTTCTGGAACTATGCCTATAAAATGTTTTTTAATCGATTTTACATGTAGATTTAGATTCCACACTTTCCGCATATCTTTGTGAAACGCCCTGTATTTACGTGGCGCACACAAAAGGTTGTCACAAACATCTTTGTGTGATAGTAATAATAATTTCAAATACAAAATGTCATATACCTAGGTTTAAAATGTCTTATTTAGCCGCTATTTGTTATTCTGTATCTTTTGTAAAAACATAATAATCTCTAAAACTAGTTAATCTAAAGACACCAAAAGAGTCACTCTAAAGTCTCGTACTTTGTTCTTATTGAAGTCTCGTATAGGAGCTCGTCGATTCTCTTTCTCTCGTTTAATGAAGAGCCGTCTTGTGTCTCTATGCCCTCCATTCTCGTAATCTTTTGTGTGTATTACAGCTCCCATCGGAGGTGACATGGTCCGATTGTTGTAGCTTAACCCTTTGTTCTCGTCATGGTTCCTCTCTATACTTTATCCTATCCTGATGGGAATTACATTCACAGTGGAAGTGACTTCTTTTTCCGTGGATCCTACCACAGCCAGGAGGCCCTGGACACGCTGGAAGTTCCCTCACCATCGGATGAAGTGAGGCAAGAATGGATAACAACATCGATGAGTTGCTATCCATCCTCATCAAGTGCGCTCGATATACTCGTAGCTCCTGTCTCACCCGTCTTTCCATCAACAGACGTAATTTGTTTTTAATTCTTAATATTTTCTGTCTCTTTCTCCGTTTAACATACGGTCCTCCGAGTCAGGATCTCTTTTTTTAAGTTTATTTGTAGGTCTTCTCAAACCAAAATATTTAGTCCTATCGGAACCGGATATTATTGTTCAATCCTATTGATGTGATCAATATAGTCCACTAAAGTTGTTTGTCATTTTTTTATAGCTCATGTTCTAACTCGGAAACTTTGTAATTTGCTCTTTGTTCTTGTGTTTGTCGGTTTGTCATTATGATTATGTGTAAATTTTATTTTAGTGTAAAGTGAGGATTAGTGTTTGAATAGTACAGAAATGTTTTAGCAGTAACATTTTCGCATTGGAAATCTCAGCTGCCTCCCCGTTTACACTTGATAGATTATCCATCCATCTATCGGCCATCTGGTGGTCAAAGACTATCTCTCTGAGCCAAATTCGAGTCGATAAGTACATTCTATTGAAGGTGCGTATGGTTGTTTGTTTACGTTCGAGTCGCTACATTTGTGCACTTAATTCGGTTTTGGACTCATATTGTACAATACTCATTACGAAATAATTGTTCTTTATTTATTGCATTAAATAATGCTTGTAAATATAACAATTTTTTTCTTATTAGGTGGTTCAATGTGATTAAAATTTATTTATATAAATACAAGAACTAACTTATAGAAGCTCTTTATATAGCTTCATTTATATTATTCTATGTTAGTTAATTAAACTAGTACTATGTTTAATAGGTTGCAATATATTCCTCTTAAAAATGTGTTTAATTGTTTTAAAGATGTTAAATAGATTACTATATTTTCTCTGTATTAACCGTAACTGAAATCATATAAATATTTAAATGTTTCTCTTTAAAATAATCAAATTCCAAATAGAAAATAGATGCCAATTTGTATTATGTGCTGTAAAAAAACAGGTTTTAATATTTCTTATACATTAGGTCTTATTGGTTAATAATTAAACCTGTCAATATATATTACAGTCTAATTAGCACCCTCTTTGTAACACTTATTCTTATAATTACTAAAGCCTATTACTGAAGCTAATTATACTCTCTGTTTTACTGCATAAATGTGTTGAGCTCTCACAATACCTAACTTAATCTCTTAAGCCTACTTAATTAGGCACATACTTCCTCTTTGTAAACTTCTTGAAATTTTTCACTATTTATGACTTTTTAAATAATTAGCCTCAGTTGTTGGTAGACATTTTTATTGTGTAATACAGGCCGGACTTATTGTGCTTAATGTTGTATTTACTTTTATTTTCTCTAGTATATTCTATTTTAGTAAAGTTGGTTCCGGTGCCTCGTGAACTGAAGCTGAATCCTACCGCAAGCAGATACACTCTGTCAGAGCGCGACTTACAAATATAAGTGAACTTGTCTGAAACATTGTAGCATCAACCCCTGGCTTTAATCAAGTACAACTTCGCACTCTCAGTATTTACATTACAGAAATATCTAAAAGGCGTAATAACTTTGAGGCTATGTATGCGCTTCTTTAGAAATCAGGTGAAACCGCGAACAGTACAGTGTTATCTCAAGATGTAGTCCATATAAATGGCTTTTATGTCCAGAACTTTCTTGTTATTGAAGTGCTTACTTAGCCTCTAACTCAATTTCTCAATGTACGCTTACAGGTTGACGAGGTCCTGTTAGCTTCTCCTCAAACATAAAGCTTCCAAAATTATAATTATAACACTTTGAAGGATGCCCACTAAAATGGCTCTCGTTTTTTCACTTATTTGACTCCATACACACATTATAAATTAACACTATATCGGCGTATTTTTCACTGTAAAAAAGTGTAGAATTACTTCTCCAATAATTTAATATTTACTACGGAAAACAATACTTACGCGGATTGAAGCTCAATTAATACGAAAAGGACTATAAGATTTAAATTCAGTTTTTAGCTATGAATATTATTTAAATTCTACAATTATAATCATATAATTTTTTGAAAAGCTGCTTTTTGTATTGCATAATTACAGTACTTTTAAATCAAATTATATCAAGCCGTACAGTATTTCAGCAGTACATGAATGCACTATTAAAATCGATGTTCTATATAAAATATTTTTCATTTAAGAATAATTTTTTTTATTAATGATGGTATTTTGCATGTTGCATTATTTTATTACAAGCGTCGTGTCTATTAATGATTGGCACGTCTCACTTAGAGTATTCGTAGCCTAATACCCGCAAAACCCGCAGAGAAAGAGTTTACATCTAGAGTAAGTTTTACATGAATAAAAGGAAAAAATTTTGTTTTTGTTTGTTTTTATTTATAAATAGCAGTTATCCCCAGCTTCGGAAGTATCTTCCTGAGGTTTTGCATCTGTGCAAGCACTTCCTGCTAGTGAAAAATTCATTTGCTAATGTTGATTTTGCCTTCTTTCCTACGATCAAGAATGTATGTTCAAAATTGTATTTTTATAGTCATTGTAATTTACTTTGGTGTTAGTTTTTCCATTGCTTATATAGCGTCTTTTCTGCTCAGGAAAATATACATAAATACTCACCTCTGAGAACACTACTTTTGTAAAAAGTTTTTACTAATTTAGCTTTGAACAGTATTTAAATATAAAGTAAAGGTTAGAATACTTTATCTCTTATAAATGCACTGTTAGAAGCTACCCACTGCTTGAAACGTAATTTAGTAGGAATTCCACGTGTTATTAACAATGCTGGTTCTAGTGAATTACATTTCCGACGCGAAAATACGTCAATCAGTGTATATTTGTGGCGTTTCTAATATAATTTGTTAGATTGTTACATTGTCTTTTAGATATAATACTTTATATTTCATAAAAATGTACGGCTAAAAGGGCATTAAAAATGACACTATGACTTGTTTTTTTATAAACTTAAAAAATATTAATTAACATTTTAGAACGTTTAGAGCTGAAATTTATACATTAGTTTAAAAGCACAGTGAAGGAAACTTTCGTCTTGGATAGTTTTACTTACTTCTTAAAAAAATTCTTCGATGTCAAATTATGACTATCTTATGTTTTGGGTCATTTTGTAAGATAGATAAGTACTTCAATAATTGTTAAAATCTTAATATTTCTACAAACTATAAATGTAAACAAATTGAGAGCAATAAGCAATGTTTACATACAACAGTTGATTGCATTAGAAATGCACTTTTAATTAATATTTTACAACTTTAATGACTAAGGTAGGATTTTGTCGCTACTTTAAAGAACGGTGGGGCACAGTACAAAGAGATTTTCGAATTAAGAATATGCCTATATTAACTCCAGGTACCTACGTATGTACATGCCAAATTGAAGCGCAACCGTTTAAATAGCTTATGCATGACAGACACAAAGAAATAGAGGGATTTTCGAATACTTAATGTTATTAGGATTAGGATTAGTAGATACAGTTTTGAGTAACTGTATCAAAAATAAAATAATGTATTGGGACAGTTCTAATATGTAAGTTATGTAAAAAATCAAGTCAATTTGCCATTACGCAATAATTGAATTACCGTTTCATAAATAGTGAAAATTTCTTCATTATTGTCATTACTGCTTATATTTATAAATTTATTTATGGACGATATTAAATTTTTTAGCCTGAGGTTGTCCTTGCGAACCTCAACAAAATTATAAAAAGACGCATAATACACGTATATGTATTTATTATAAAGTAATCAAAGACTCAAGCTTTAATTTTAATATGAAATTTATTTATAGGTCAATAAACATAATAACTCACCGCCTTCAAAATAGTGTTTTTCAATTTAATAACGTAACTGTCTGGTAATTTTAGTTTATATTGTGCAGGCCCTTTGAAAAATTGTCTTTTAAAATTTCTAAATGTAATTTTTAACTTCATAAATTTTTAAATTATTCTCAAACCTACCTGAAAAGACCCAAAATGTTTGGATTAAAATCTTTATAGCCATTTAATAAGAGCAGCAACATACACATGCATATATATATATATATATATATATATATATGTGTGTGTGTGTGTGTGTGTGTGTGTGTGTGTGTGTGTGTGTGTGTGTGTGTGTGTGTGTGTGTGTGTGTATAATTCTATGCTTCTACTAACCTCCAGTACGCTATGTAGTCCCATTGAATACAGTCCTGTTTAAATAAGATAGTGCACAAAGAAATGAAGAAATGCAAAGTGAATGCAATCTGCTCAGTTTCCTCAGGTAAGCCAGGTGTAGAGTATCGCATAGACGTACCAGATGGACTGCTGGACTGGATGTGTGTGTGTGGGTGTTTGTTTGTGATGTATATCAACGTATATTAAAAACGTACAGCTCTCGTAAGTTGTTAATTATTTATGTGTACTCGTATAAATGTCAACATTGCAAAGAATACAGATTAAATTATAATTTAAACTTATAAGCATTACAATAATTACTAATTACATCTGAACACTCAATTCAGATTCCTTTATTACCTCCTAACCTCCACCACTCTGACAAAACCTCCAACACTCTTGAATTACTCTAATCATTTACCCTTGAACCAGCAATACAAAGTAAGTATTAATGTCTTTTGACCTTTGGTTTCTGTTGCATTAATCATATGATGGTACGTGGAGCTTATTTCTTTTTAAATCCACACGTTTAATACATTTCTTGGTAAAATAAATAAAAATGTTTTCACTGAATGAAAAAAATTACTTTAATTGTTGTATTGTGTTTATGAGTTTAGTTTATCAAACGTATAACGAAGCATAAATAAAACTAAGTAGCGTCTAAAGAAGACCGCATCATCAAACGCTTTAGGTTCCAATAACGAGGACGCCGATGACGACCAAAGTAGAAAGGTTTTTCTGATATCAAACGAGACATGCGGACAAAGCTATGTCGGTTCCTGAGGAGCCACAAAGGCCTTACAGCACTGAGTTGTTAGATATTCTTTGTAGACTGGTAGCGAAGTGGGTAAACGTGAGCTTTTTTCATTCCTAAGTTCCTAACATCCAATTTGTTATGGAGTTTTTATAACAAATTAGGTCAATATAATCCCTTTTTACTTAAGAATTTCTTCTTACTAAATTTAAACTGGGTAAAAGTCATCATAAAATCATCAAATGCTCTTTCAACCAATGCAGCTATTACGGAGAAGAAGAGTGCTAAACTTACGAGTGTTTAGAAAATGGTATTAAAAAGAGGAAACAAGTTTGAATTTGACAAAAAATTAATATTAATGGGTGAACGCTACCGAAGTCTATTACTCATATGAATTCTTTTCTCCTTCTTTGACCAATCAGATGGTCTGTTTTCAAAATGTTATAGATCTTTTGTTACTCTACATACTTGAAAGTAAGTATATTTTGCTAATAACTATTGGGCTGGATAAATTATATTAATTTCAGTTTTTTGTTTTTCCGTCCCTTTATATGCCTGTATTTTGAAAGGATTGTAAGGACAAATTGAGCTATGGGATGAATATTTCTGAATAGCAACTTATAGTTCGATTGTACTCCTATTGTGCCCATTGGATATGAGTCACCTTCGTGAAATCCAAAAATCCACAGGATATCTAGAAAACGAGATAAGCAGAGACATCAATAAACTATATTTTTAGATATGCATCATAGAGTGCGTGGTTGTATAAGTTTATCCATCATATATTCCTCGTTATGACACTGGAAAAAATGGTTACGCTCAAGAAGTTCAGGCCTAATGATGTTATAATTAGGGACTGCATTCTTTGACTTGCTGCAATAAATTTTATGAATATGTAGTAAACATTTCAAAACTTGCAGCGTTATACCTCTATCGTGTTCTTATGATCATATTTTCTTACAGAAGAGCAACACCATTCAGAAATAATGAGCATTTTAGCATTTAAAGAAAGGAAATTAAAATTTGACTGTTCGATCAGAGTTAATCATGTCAAGGTAGTTTAGGCGATAGAACAAACAAACACGTCCCTGGTGTGTCATTAGAAGAATTGAGCAGAAAACGTTTTAATGATTAGTAGTCCAATATGCTAGTCATCATTAATTATGCTGAATCGAAACAAAAACAAACTCTTTGGGAAATTTGATAAGTTTCCGGATGTAACCATAAAATCTCCTTATTAAACAATGACTAACTCCTGAAATATACTACAGCACCATCTGATAAATTAACGTAATCTCGTTGTCATGGTGATATTGAATACTGCATTATATGTAGAAAACATTAATTTTGCTGAGCGATATCGAAGATATTTACAAATTTCTTAGTGGTTACCAACGAGATAATCACTGAATAAATATTTTTTTTAACAAATTGAGTGCAATGATTCTGACACGTAAAACAGTAACACATATACCCCAAACATCCCTAATATAGCTCTTGAAAGATTTAACTTGCAGACTTGTTTGAGAGCCATTGAAGCTTATTTCATAGTAGAATGGCACAATGTTTCTTTTGACTCGGGTGAGTGGGGATTTGAAATTTCTTTTCTGATAGACTACCGGATCGTCTGTTGCAGGAACATTTCAGATTTCAGGAACGAAATAAGATGGAGACCTATAATTTGTACGTATTCTCAGCTAAAGCGGTTACGTAACATGTACTCGTACTTTGTTTACTAGGCGTAAATTCTAGGCGTAATGAACAAATAAACAATTAATTTCAAATCAAAAAGTCAGAAAAATATAAACCTGTAGGATATGTTTTATTTATACAACATACATATGTATAGTGTAGTACTTACATTTAAACACTAATGGTTTTGTTGGACTCATAAATTGTTCTCTTTATCAGCAGTTTTCTACATACGCATTTAAAGAATATATTTACATTCCATTTTATAAAACTTTCACGAGTCCTATTAAGACTAACATTAGGTTACGCAAATGGGTCAGTTTTTAATGTGTCTCGGGGAAGGAAATATAAAGAGACACAGCAGTTTGATGATTGCATTAAATTAAGCCGTAATTGAGGTTATGGTTAAAATCGTTATTTCCATTACATAGAGAGTAGAATAGTCCCTATAAATCCGCACAGAAGCAAACGAAGGAGAAATATAAAAATCGTAACGACTGGTATCTCAAAAAGGAGAGCATTAACATGTTCTTTATCTATTTAAAATATATGCTAGTAGACTTCTTCTATGATTTATCTCTATCAGTTACAATGTATATCTTTATTTTCATACGTAACTGTTATTCTATTGCTTTTTTTCTTACGCAACTTAAAGTGCAGGGAGATTTTAATATTATTATCCTGTATGTTTCATACATTTTTGGATCTTTCATTAACTTATTGCTGGTAATATTTTCAGGATTTTTTCTAACCCGAAAATTGAAAAAATATATTAAACGTATATGTAAATATTAACCGCGGGCTGCAACTTTTATGCCAACCAAAATCGTAAGTAAGTGTTCACATTGTTAATGAGCTCCAATATTACAAAATGCAACATATTACTATTTAAATGCAATTATGATAGTTATGTATTTATTTTATAAAACTAATTTTTTAATGTAAATGAATAATATTCCTTATTAACCTTCAGGTATATGATTATTTCAGAAGAACAAAAATTAGTCTTTAACCATACAAAGTGCTGTAGTGAACGTTTAAATTGTTGTTTTCCATTTGAGCGGCTCAAATGTGTACCGACTTGATCTGAAAAGCAGCTTATTCCCTCTCAGAACATGACAACCTGACCGGGTCATGTTCTGAATTTTGAATTTTAAGTTGATTCTATTAATATAAGCAAAGTAACATAATTAATATAGAAAGCATTCTAACAAGAGCTTTATAGTTCGTTTAATGTGTTGAATCTAATAAAAATGAAGTCATACATTTAAAAATACGAAATGTTATATAAAAAATTCTTAAATTTGTGTACATATTTGAAATGTATGTATATATATTTATATAAAACTTTGGAGAATTCGATAAATATACCCTTGAAGAAACCTGAGATTTGCTACTTCACGTATTATAGACTTGTTTTTTCCCGACCCAAACTCTTCCAGATATTTGAAATTATTTAGGAAAATCTTGTTCGAAAATTATGCAAAAATGGGGACGATGGAAATTTGGCGATATTGTTTAGCATGCAAGGATGGTCTTTATCAAAAATTTGAATCACTTTAACAATACTCCATGCCGATGGAAGGACGTAAGATTAATGTATTTTGAGTTTTGCCTGACGCATCATTTGAATAATGACACAGAATGGATGTTAGAGAAATGAGTAATTCGTATAAAGAGGAATATGAATATATATATATATATATAATAAAAATTTTCTAATTTATAAGACAGCTCATAATTTTATTTAGTTTTTTTGTTACTTTTGTTATTTGTTTTAATTTATATGAAATGAAAAATATTTTTATTGTAGGCGGAGTTAGGACTATCAAGTCCTCTCTACCAGTTAACCTCATAAAAATCTAACATATATGAATTTATCACTAAACATAAAACCAATTTTATATATATATATATATATATATATATATATATATATATATATATATATATATATATATATATATTTAATTAACCTTAGTTTACTTATTGCATGAATTTTATTCTTTAATACATTTCTTGTCTCAAAATGTGTGATCAGTCAATATTTTTGGTTTTTATATAGACTATGCAATGTTAATCAATATGCTTGTATGATTATTTTTATATTAAAATTGCATTGAAATGATTAGATTTATTAATTAATTATTTTGCCTTTCTGTTTACATTGGAATGATGCTAATACACGTTACGTAAATAAATAAATTATGCAGCCATTACTAAGCACACATACTGCTAGATGGTGCACTTCCTCCATATATCAGGTTAGAACAACTCAAGTGCTTTAATATTCAAATGTAATCTTGTCTCTTGCCACCGTGAACTACATAGTGAGTGTGCCTTTATTATTATATTAACTTTACTAGAACAATGTCCTATTATTTTACAATTTAAGTTGGTCGAATTATTACTACTGTTTTTCTGTAACCTGAGTGATATAATACCAGCAGCCTAAGTTAGGCACCTAGACGAGGAAATATAACACCTGCACCAGCCTTTCAATACCTGGGAGTATGAATTGAAGACTATGCTTCAAGGAACTTCTTCAAGAAGTTATTGAACCAGTGGCTCGAGTAGCTGGAGCTTAACTGGGATAATGCCGAAGATAGGAGGCCCAAGACAATAACGACGAAACTATTGGGTGGATTTTGAGGACTCGTCTGTTATATGGAGCACCGATATGGTTCAGAGCAGTGAATAAAACGAGCTACGCATGGAAGGACGTTTCGGTGCACCAAAGGACATTACTGCGAGTAGTCTGTGGCTATCGCACGGTATAATATGAGGCCGAATTAATGCTAGCAGAGGAAGCCTCATTGCATTGGAGCTAATGGCCGATGAAAGGGCTATGATCTAGAGGAAAAAGAGAACAAGATCAGAACGATGAGGCTGCATCGAAGGAGGAACGAGACTAAACAATCAACACGTGGCAGCAAAGATTTAAAGAAGCTGCTGATAGTAGATGGACTTATCGACTTATCAGCAACGACCATAGCTGGAGTAGTAGAGGGCATTGAGAAGTGGAATTCTATCTCAATCAAGTGCTCAGTGGACACGGTTTCTTCAGGGCGTACCTCTTCCATTCTCATTTGGATACGAAACTGACTTGCCCTGCCTGTGCAGAAGCACCGGAGACACCAGAACACATATTTTTCTACTGTAAAGTTTGTGAAGCTCAAAGAAGAGAGCTGCAAGAAGTAGTAGGGGAAAGGTTAGGTCCTGCCAACCAGGCCGAGACAATTATTTCTTCAGAGACCAACTGGAAAGCTATATCCAGCTTCGCAGTAATAGTGATGAAGAGACTGAAAGAAGAAGATAGTGATAGAAGAGCAGACCAACAGAAGGGGCGTATAGCTAGTTCGTCACCTGAGAAGTAATGCCTAATGGCGGTTCCGTAGAATAGCTTATACAAAAGAGCAATCGCTTTTGCTGGTGAATTTAGTGGGCTAGAATCCCACGCAGTAATAGTGATAGTAGTTATCTATTCTCTTGTCTGATTGGTCTATTAAGACTTTCTGCTACCTTTTGGAATTGCAAAAATGATTAAAAAATCAGACGCACATAAATATTGACAAACAAAATTGGTGAATAGCAATAATTTGATAACCTCATAATTTTTTACCTTATAAGCTATTGAAAAGTAATGGATAATTATAGTTTATGGACTAATACACTCAAATATTTTGTTTAAATGCCTTATATACATATGCATCGTTTAATTTTAAGTTACCTTTTAAGTTCAAATTTCACTAGTATGGCCTACTAATAATCTCCAAACATATTTTTAAACTTAGAATGATTACAATTATTTAAAATTTTTATGCAAAAGATATATATATATATATATATATATATATATATATATATATATATATGTATGTATATATATACTAAAGATATATATATACTTTTTTAAATTTGCATTGTGAGAAAGCTCATTATAAACTAAAACACGTAATTAGTAACATTCAATACCAGATGTAACCTTTATTTGATAATATATACACCCAGTGCACCACTATGGCCGCTAACTGCGGGGTTCGATGTCTTGTGGCTACTGAAATCGGTTTCACTGACCACTAATACCCGAGAATTACTATCTCAGTGTAACTACAGTATGTTGGTGTGTGTTACTTTTGTAACTTATGTAAATTCATAATTTAATTGCGCGTGTATTTATTTCATTAATTTAATTAATAAATGTTAACAAACAACATAAATGAATGATTTCATGTTTAACTACTCTGTATACATTAGTTCATAAAATGAACTTGTTTACGTATATCCAAAACATGTATTTAAATTTATAATTCCTTAGAAGTACAATTACTTATGATTTAAAACTTTTTTAATTGGGAGATTATAACGACAAATCATATTTTATAAAACGTATATTATTTTATAAAGAATAACAAATTTTAGTGAACAAATAAATTGATTTGTTAAATGACAAAATCTATAGTGTTTTTGTAAAACGAAACCAGGTTTCTAAGTAGTAAAAGTACTTGGTTAACTATGTATTGATTTCGAGGCACCTTAAACTAGGTAGATAGACAGACACTCATACATACAACAATGAATATTTTAGTCCCTTAAAAACTCTGAATATTAACA
Organism: Homalodisca vitripennis; assembly: GCF_021130785.1. NCBI lineage: Eukaryota > Metazoa > Arthropoda > Insecta > Hemiptera > Cicadellidae > Homalodisca > Homalodisca vitripennis. Next base: position 131,336,648 of record NC_060214.1, on the reverse strand, counting down.
TCCTGTTTTTAAAGATCACGTTATATTACAATAAAATCATTGCTATTTGACGTAAACTACTGGTTATGTTAATGATCATGAGCAAGCCAGAGTTTTATATTAGAGTTGAGCTCACAAATGGCATAATTTCATAGGAAATGACGTCTCATATTACGTGATAATATAGTCGCTAGGCCAACACCACTCAGAGATAGATGAATAATTCAGCCTGTTACATAATTGAGCTCTACTACTGCATTTAGCCTAGTTTCTAATGCGAAAGCTTTCTATTTCAGAGTGAAAAATCTTCCTATAATATACTTAGTCTTTTTACCGTGATAATATGAATTAGAAGTAGTCTCTATAAATAAATATAAATATATATATATATATATATATATATATATATATATATATATTAATGTAATGAAAAGTAACTAAAACACTTTAAAAATGGCATTATTGACATACACGTGTTTCGGTTTTTAACCATCTTCAGTGTACATTAACCTCTAAATAAATAAATAATAAACAATTAAATATACACATGTGGACCTTTTAAACATATGTTAAATTTAAATGAAGCAGTTGTAATTTTTGATTAGTAATCTGTATTTACTGTTTTATTTTTTTTCAAACATTAGGCAAACTGGTACAAATTTTAATAAAAGATTTAAAAGCACATACAAGCTTTGAAAACAAATAACATGTCTACAATAAAATCAAATTTTGCTGAACACTTATTGGAAACTGACCATAACTACACAAATAATGGAAATCTTAGATATCGAAAGTAAAGGAGAAAAATTGAACATAAAAGAAGAATAAAACATCTACCAAAATTATAATAAAGTTCCCCATAACATTTTAAATAGTAATCTGAAAAAAGGACAAACCCAATAAAAAATTAAATTAAATACACATTACTAATCCAAAAATTACAACTGTGTCATTTAAATTTAACATATGTTTAAAAGGTCCACATGTGTATATTTAATTGTTTATTATTTATTTATTTAGAGGTAAATGTACACTGAAGATGGTTAAGAACCGAAACACTTGTATGTCAATAAAACACACACACACACACACACACATACACACATACATATGTATATATATATAATATATATATATATATATATATATATATATATATACGTTAATAAAATGTCTATAAAGGGTACTAAGCCTAATAAAATAACAATAAACATTTATTTACAAAAAGTAGTTCACCAAATGAAGCAAGTAATTTTTGTCAGTCAATAATTTATACTATCAATAATTTTCTTATTATATATTCTGACTATAAATATGGTACAATATGATACAAGGTAGAAGAATTCCCCACCACGTGTTGCGTTACAGGTTTCGCTGAAGATGCATACAAACGTTTCGTTGAACTAGCAAATTTACTACAATAATTTATAATAAATAATCAAATTACTTTATTTGCAACATATTTGAAATGCACAAACGGGCAAATTTATAGTAATAATGCTCTGTCTTACAATTAACCCTAACAACAGTGTAATAAAATCAAATTCTGTTACCAAAATGTTACGTTTACTTTCCACTGCGTTATTTTCATTTAAATCTATGTATAAAAATGAAATTTTTTAAACCTCGTATTATTGCAGCCAGTTTTTTATATTTATTTAATTTGAATTTTCCCGTCGCCATTATGGTCAATTAAGATAAGAACGATGTAAAATTATTTATTCCTTAGCGATCAGCTAAATCCCATCATCTACCACAGTGTTCCCATATATAAATAAAATGTCATGAACAATTTCAAGTATAAAGGTTACTTCCTTTCGAGATATCATAAACCCAATTACAATGATTTTCATTATAGAGCATGTCACATCATAGAAAATGGAATAACGTTAGCGAAAACTTTTGCATTGGTCTTATGGGTAACTAGGATGGCGATGAGAAAAAACAAAATAAATATAGAAAAAAAGTGCTCAATACGCGAATAAGGGAGAAAATTCTAGGTGGGAAGGGAAACGAACATTGCTGAACTTTGATTACTCCTAAAGCCTTCCTATTGAGCTTCATAAAATCTTAAAGCTGTTGTGCGCTGGTCACTGAAACCTTTGACTTAATTCACCCCCGGCAAGATCAAAACAGTTTGAAACAATTTAGGCTTCTAGATTTTAGGTCCATCAAAAACAGTTTTCATATATTACGAAACTGAACAGGGAGTCATCAGCAGTATTGAGGCAATTAGCTAATGGTAAGCGATTTAAAAATGTGATAATTTTGCCCAATTATAGAAGTGTTTTATAGTGACTTAGTGTGAAGACATAGTTTATGTAACACTTGGTGAGACACAAAATGGTAACCTAAATGTAGTAAGGTTTTAAGAATTGTATTTTCTCAGTGCGTTATACACATCCTGTAAACTTAAGGATTGTATGTATCGAATTAAAAAACTGTACCCCACGAGTTGAATGTAAAATCTTTGAAAATAAATAGTTATTGCTACACAAATAAATGATAAAATATAAATAAAATCGGATAATACCAGAGATTCTACACCAACTCACTATAGAGTAGTAACGATGTCGTCAATGCAGACAGCAAAACGATGTTTGGCCGATGTCTAACGAGACGTGCAGACAAAGCAGAGTTACGCTCCGTCAGGTTCTGCAAAGGCTTTGCTGTGCCACACTCTGAATTTATTTGCACACTGATACACACTAGAGAACATTACACTATCACAAAGTACCTTAGTGCCTACTGTGTTCATATGATACTTTAAAATTTCATTAACCTACCTAGTTATATATGTAGTGTATCTTATACAAAGGAATTTTACTGTATTGGTTTAAAAAGTTAAATTTTGTATATTTTTTAAATATGTTTCCGTTTCTATCATTAAAAGCGTTATTAATACGTTTGTCTGTCCTGCGATCTTAATGTTAATACAAATACTTACACTGATGATATAAATTTGAAAAAAAAACACTCCAACTATATACTTATAATGTTTTTACTAAAATTCTTTTACTAAAAAAGAGTTTCTAGAATGTACATAGATAATGCTTATGTGTTTCTGACTGTACATAAATTGCAAAGAATAATAAATTAAATATAAAAATTTTTATAACTAAGACACACATTAATTATATGAATTGTAATATACGGGAGAAGTGCATTTTACTGTCTACTCGCCATTTCGCTAATATTCTAAAAAAAGATAATCCATTAGATCTTTTTGGATTAATTTATTCAAAACCTCTAATGCCAGGCATTTTCTTTCACATCTTATTTGTTTTGAAAGTCATTAGTTATCTAGATACATCGGTAAATTTATTTTATACAAATTTATTATTGCTTACAGACTACTTACACAATGTAATTATGACCTAATACTATCAAGTACAAAATACATATACTAAAGCTAAACTATCTATAGCAATACTTCGGTAAATAGAAAAATAAAATAATTGTAACAGAAACAACACAACACAGGACCTATGACTTACGGTCATAATCTTTTGCATAGAAATTTACTGAGACATTTTCAAGATAGAGTTTAATGTCTGTGGATGTACAGGCCTTTTCTGAGCGTTAGCAAAGTAACATTAGTAGTTAGGGTCAGTTCAGTTTTAAATGTATTTAATCAAATAGTCATTTATATTCAAATCTCTTTCAGAACTTCTTCTTTCCCTATCTACTAATTCAAGGTCACCCGGTTGCAAGGAAATTTGCGAATAGTTATTTGACCATGTACTTTTGTTTTTTATACAACCTTATGAAATTAACACTGTAGTCAAAAGGTTATGTATGCAACATTTTTGTATAAGGGTGGAGAATACTAACTTGCTTCTTAACTCACTCACATCCGATAAGCATATTTGATTGACCTCTGATGTAATTCTACTCCAGACAATGGTAAGGTATTATTTTCCAAGTTACGTTAATTACCCGTTAAACAACCTTTTAGCGAACCAATCCGATTTGTTCTCATGATTAACGCAACCCTCTTAAGGAAATAAGCTGTTGTTATTTTAAACCCCGGTAACCTTACACTTCCTCGGTGAAATAAAACGCCCTAAAAGACTTTTTTCGCTGATAAAATGGCCGTATATGTTTTTTAACTACCTATGGTACTGAATTTGCTGATTTTCCCTCTATCAAGATGTATATATACATACACAGCTCTGAGAAGCCTACTTTGAGCAAAAAGCAACTTCTTTAATAACAATATTTAAATGTTAAAAGTTAGACTAGATTGTCTCTTATGTGCATTGCTACCAGTTATCCGCCGCTTTGCATACACTTTAGTAGGCGTTAGACGTGTACGACTACTGGTGGTTCGAGGGAATTTTATTTCCGTCGCCACTGCTGAGTTTGCCTAGTTGCCACATGAATAAAATTCGTCAAAAAGTTCATAATTATAGCCATTAAAATATACTTAGTTCTTAGTATGTTCTTTTCCACAGCTGTTTTTGTTTTGTTTTTTCGATCAAAAAAATTTATAGATCAGAGAAGCTTCTTCTATTAAAGAACACTAACTTTCATTTTATCTCAGTCTTTAAATTTATACTAGCAGTTTTTAATATTTTCGAATATTTACAGCTGGAATTGGTATATTAATTCAAAAGAACAGACCAGCGAAATTTCATTTACCATAGTTCTGGTTGACTGCTTCAAAGGGAGTCTTCGGAGTGGAATTCTGTTGAATTCTGGAATTCTGGAAATAAATTTATGTCGAGAATAACGTATATAAATAACGTAAACTCCATGTATAAATAGTTAAAATTTACTTATAGAAAACGTAAAACAAAACATTACTACTAGGAATACCATCAACGAAAGTCTATGCCCCTACAACGAGGATATCAATGATGAAAAAACATAATGGTCTTTTCATACGTATACCTGTACTTGGAAATATATTGTAAGAAGCATATCAGCAGTGGAATTAACATTTTCTTTAAAGTGTCATCGAGTTCGATAATGGTCCATCCCTCCATGAGATATAGGTTAGCTGCGTGAAATATAATACTCCACTAAATATATATATATAGAGAGAACGAATCTAGAAAATACATGAAACATTCCAATTTATTTTATTTTTACATAGACAACATCAGGTACTTGGTGGTATAGGTTTCTTGTACAGATTCTCGTTACATCACTAGCGAAACCCTGTATTACATGACACGAGGTCTAGCCTAAAGGTATTATTTTGTTTACCTAAATATGTTAAGGCTGCAAATATATTACTTTTTTGGTGAAGTGACTCTTAATGCAATGAATTATCATTTAAATAACATTTACAATTAAACCATTAAATACATTTGTGTAATAATTTTTCATGAAACGCAACTTTATCTAAATTAATGACTTATACAACACAAAAACAACAATTTCAATTTGTCTTTATAGAGTTACACAATAAAAGACAGTTTAAGCAATGGAACAATCAAACGCTTCAATGGTATGTCATTAGCAGGATTGAGCAGATGACCTGTCAATGATTAGTAGTCCAACACTCTAGTCATCATTAATTATGCTCAATCAAACCCAATAAACAAACTGTTTCGGGAATTTGATTAGTTTCTTGATCAAACCAGCAATTGCGCTCACTGTGGTCTGAATGCCAGCAGCACATAATTACTGCTCTGTGCTACATTTACAGACCTCGGTGGGTGGGTCAGTTGTCATGCTGCTGTGGAATTATTCTCTGATGAGTTAGTCTAGTCAACTAGACTAGAAAATAATATGGAGAATAACTATTCATGAGGTTTGTAAAAATATTATGCTCTCCCGTATTTTTTATATGGATTGTATTCTTATGATTTTATAGAATTATACAAGTTTTTTTTATTAAAATATATGTACTTTTTAATTTTTTTATAAAGTATGAATGCATATTTGTTATATTAATAAAATTTCCTTCTTTCAATAGAATCACTTATACAATAGAGAAATTATTTTGTAATTGAAATAATATTACCGATTATTAAATACTACATTTATAAATACTTATAAAATGTCCAGCTACTTATATAATAGGTTTATACTGAGTTCTTTAATGTAGAATAAGATGTTTTATGAATATGAATACGTAGTGCAAACGTAACTTATAAATAGAAAAATGAACTTAAGATTTAGAAATAAGTAAGTTAGAAATCTGGCAAGACACTCTATTCTGCTTAACTGTATTGTATAGCGCCAGGTTTAATTAATTTTTAGGCTTTTTTATTACTAATATAAATTGAATTTTTGTGACAACAAACATATTTTGTCAACGCGTACTTGTTTTTTTCTTAGCATTTGCTTCTTTCAATAAAATCACTTATATACCCGAGAGGAATTTAATATACATATAATTGATTTAACACTACCGATTATTTAATTCTACTATTATAAATGCTTTATAAATTATCGAGTTGCTTAGCAAAAGTTTTGTAATTAAGAATAGTCAATAACGGAGTTCTGTATTGTAGAGAAAATATGTTTTATGAATATTAATACGCAGTGTAAACGTAGAAAAGGGAACAATCTAATACAAAGTCTGTTAACAATTTTACAAACCACTCTAATCTGTAAAATGTTATTGTATAGTGCAGTGTTTAATCCCTTTTTGCGCTTTTTATTAGTATCATAAAATTTGTTTTTATTCAAACAAACATATGTTGAAACGATAATATCTTATCCGTCACATAATGCAGCTATTGTGTGAGGAGTTCCTTCAATGCGGCGAATTTTGGTTATAGCTCCAGTTCTCTGTCCTACGAGCAGCATGTGAGATCTGATGCGGTTGCACATTTGACTCCTGAAATCTGAAGTCATGTTCGTCTGAAGGGATCCAAAAACAGTCAGCGAAGAAGAACGAAGAGAGTGTAATCAGGGTGTTGAAGCGATGCTGGGGATTTCGTTTTGAGTTTCTTCTTTCTTCATCGTCGACTGCTTTTGGATCCCTTCAGACGAACATGACTTCAGATTTCAGGATTCAAGTCTGCAACATCATCAGATCTCAGATGCTTCTCGTAAGAGGAAAGAGAACTGGAGCTACACCCAATATTATCATCTTATCCTTGTGTTGAAGGACATTTATTACCAACACGTTATGAAAATATGATTCACTCAATACCTTCTTCAATGAAGTTTTTTTGAAGAATCGATGTGAATTGAGAGGCTAAATGTTATCATAATTCCCTTACGGTGTTGATTTAAAATCCATAACATAAAAAAAATTACTAACGCGATTTAACGTAACACATTCTCCTATAGTCTTATCGATAAATTAAATGTAAAACGTATGTGTTATAAGCGTGATTACTTCCTCTGCCGAACAACTAAGGGCACAATAGGGATTAAAAGAAAAGCAATGTAAAAAATAATTCCTAAATCTTAAATAAAGGAATTTTATTGTGATGAAAATTATGAAAAGTCTAGATTAAAGATTTTTTAAAATCACAATGGTTGATTTCAAATAATTCATTTATTCAGAATATACTATACAAAGCTGCCTTGCTTACATACGTCTTATAAAAATTTTCACATTATTCAATTTACTAACAATTTATTGTTTATACAAAAATAACATTGAATGACTGGTATTATGATAATATAACTGTCTCTTTATATTGGGATGCTCTAAATACACTTTACATAAATAAAGGTATGATGCAACCATTATCAAGCACACATTGTACTAGATGGTGGACTTGCTCCATATTTCAGGTTAGAACGCCTCAACTGCTTTGTTATTCAAATGTAATCTTGCCTCTTGCCGCTGTGGATTATATAGTGAGTTTGCCCTTATTATTATATTAACTTTACTGAAACAAAAGTGCTCTTATTTTACAGCTTAAGTGGGCCAGCTTATTGGTACTAATCCTTTTTAATCTGAAGGATACAATAGAATATAAAAAAATTATAAAATTGAATTAAATTTGCTTCTGCCTATATTACAGTTACTGATTATATTATGACCGTTATTAAATTTACTTATTAGAAATTGCTGCAAACCTTGTGCACATTTTGATTTTCAAATTTGCATCTTTAACAAATGCCTCATCTCCTGTTTAGGAAATATTTGTATTTGTAGTTTTTATTTTTTTCTTAATTACTATTTAATCTGATATTGCGCTGGAGCATTATTTTATCCAAATATATATCGTTATTTGGTTACCACAAGATATGTATCCTGAGTAATTTTAAAATTTTCAAATATGTATCATCGATATTTTTAAACGAGTTTGATTTACCAACATATAAGAGGTTTTGCATTTTCCTTTTGTTACATGATCTATATGTATTCTTTTACCGAGATCTCTTTTAATTCTACCATTATAAAAGTCATATATGAACTGAAATCAACAGTTTATTTGTTTTTATTTTGTTTTATCTATAATTATATATATAATATTTACTAATTTACGTTATTTTAAAGGCTAATATATATATATATATATATATATATATATATATATATATATATATTATATAAAAACGGTAGCATACTCCTAATTTCACTATTGGATAAAAACAGTTTTACATTATTGTTGAAAATTACGTTTCAATGAAAACATTCTGAAAAATTTCAAATGGTATTGAAATATTTTATCTTGGTTATATAGGACGTCTATATATTCCCTTCATTCAATAACAGCACTCAATATTACTCTTTGCCATGGATATTTCATCGGGTTATGAGAATTCGGAATTAGGAATTGGAACTCTTGCTTATGCATATATTTCTCAATTTTTAAAACATTTTGATCTTTTACACATATATTTAGTGTTCAATTTATTTTATAAAAATAAACACATTAAAAACGTTTATAGAATGAGTTTCATTTCCTGATACTGATAAATTTATACAAATGATTTTAAATAACGAATACATATGCAAATTGGGCTACCCATTTTATTGTAACACTAAGACTAATATTATAATTCCTTGAAACAATTTTATGCCCCTAGATACTTTCAAACAATTATTATAACAGTGGTGGAAGATCCCACACATAGACGAACAGACAAAGACTCTGTTTCGAGAATCTTGCCCATATTAATGTGAGCAAAAATTTTTTAGCTAAATGTGCCCCAGCAGTGTATGTTTTCAGAATGTCTAAGCCCTTTATTAAGAATATTCCATGTATCATTTGGTCCGACAGACCCTGTGAGTCATTCCTTTTCTTACTAAGTCCATAATAACTTGAAAATTAGTTTGGATTTCTTTTAGTCCAGAGAAGAACTTTAGTTATTTTTAGACTAAAATTTCAAAAGCTGTCCCTCTATCCTACTGCGAAATAATTCTTTGCTTAAAACGCCATAGAACATTAATATTCACGAAAGAAAAATATTCAAATAAGAACTATTTATTTTTTAAGGTCAAAATAGTAAAGGCTGTCGTTCATCTTACACTGCCTCTTGCAATACAACTTGATGGGTTTATTTAATTATTGAGTTCAGTTTGATAATATAAATATATTGCTATTAATTTAATGATGATTAACGAGTGTTTTTTGTTGTTGCATTAAAAATAAATATAGACTACCACAAGAAGGAATAGCTTCCAACGTTTGATAACCTATGTCAATTATTAAAAATATTGCATAGTACTAAATAGTTATAGTTTATGGCATAATTCTTGTAATTATTTGGTTTAAACTACCATCCACATGTTTATTGTATAATTAGCACAGTCAACTTATGTAATTATGCAAATTAAACTATTAAAGCTATTTCAATATTGTAACATATGGTATAGATAACAGCTTTTATACAAGTATAAATTTACATTGTTGAATAATTCGGTATGAACCAAAACCCCTCAATCCGTTAATTACAGTGCCCACACAAACCATGATGTAATAATGTATTTACGAGATGCACCACTCTAAAGTCGTTAACTGCGGAGTTACCGAATGTTCGATGGCTTGTGGCTACTGATATCGGCTTCACTGTATGGTAATAACTGTAAATTCCTGTATGAAGTGTTGATACGTGTTAGTTCATTTAACTGCTGCACATTCAAAAATCAATGGCGAGTGTATACATTGTATTGCTCTTTTATGAGTTGTTGTTATTATGTGATTGCTTATGCATACTCGAAGTTATAGTTAGTTTGAAATAGTCCAAGTGGTACACAGTTCATATTTATAATACGATTTCGTACATCTAAAACATCTGAGAAAGAGAACTTAAACATTAATTTGGTACATTTTACCAGCTTCTTCTTATTGGAAACTGAATGCTTAATATATAATCAAACAAACCTCCAATAAATGAAAGATTTTTTTATTTTGTGAGGCCTTTCGTGCTCAAATAACACATCGTCAGACCCACATAACTGAAATGAAAGTAAATTAATCTTGTATTAATCTTGTAAATAAATCTTGTAAAAGCATAAAATCTTGTAAAGAAACAAGAAGATGTATTTGTTGATGTTGAATCAAACATAAAAAATTTTTAAATAATGATCAAAGAAATGCAATTAGAAGTGATGTAAATTCAGCTCTTCTAAAGTTAAAAACTAAAAAATCTACAAAAAGTAATTCAAAATCATCTCAAGACGTCTTTAGAAATAACAATAATGTAATAAAATCATTAAAAAAGCAAAGATGTTTTCTACCTGAAAGCGGACAAAAAGTAACACAATTGTTATATAGATAAAAGTGGAATATTATTCAAGAGTGGAAAATATGCTTCAAGATGGTCCTTATGTAGAAATTAACAAAAATCCTCTAAATCAACAAATTGCGTCGGTAACAGCTTCATTAAAAACACTGCAAGACAATAATATCGAAAGAAATTTCAAAATCACTCACAGTATCAAATCCAATTATACCAAGATTTGTACTGTCTTCCTATAAATACATAAACCAGGAAACTTAATGAGGCCCATAGTTTCTTGTATAAATTCGCCTTCTTATTTTATATCAAAAATGGTTAGTGCAAGAGTTTCAACAATTTGAATTCCCCCAAAACTTTTTCCATTAAAGATAGATATGATTTCTTAAATTCTACAAAAGATATTAAGATCGAACAAGACGAATATCTTGTATCATTTTGATGTTCAATCTCTTTATCCTAATGTACCTATTTAAAGATAGCATACAAAATCATCGAGGACTGGCTGATTTCCATAAATTTAGAAAAAACTATTGTTAAAGAGTACATTAATTTAGTCAATCTTAGCATGTCACAAAATGTGTTTCAATTTCGAGACAAATATTACAACACAGTGTTATGGTACTGCCATGGGAAATCCCTTTATGTTTTATCGCCAACATATTTCTCAGTAAATTTGAAACTCATGCAAAGAAAACAATGGATTATTTTCCAAGAATCTGGAAGAGATATGTAGATGATATATTTTGCTGTTTTTGACAAGAAAATAAAATCTTCAAGATTTTATTATTTCGCTTTAACTCATTTTAAAACCCCCCTCGATAAAATTTACTTGTGAAATAGAACATAACAATCAACTCCCATTTCTAGATTTATTAATTACAAAAAAATACAACTGGCCATTTTGAATTTGATATATATAGAAAATCAACCCAAAACGACAGATTTATCCCATTTGATTCATTTCATCCCCCTTCACAAAAAAGAGCAGCTTTTCACAGTTTAATATCCACAGGCTCTTACATAGCCCCTCTATCAATTGAAAATTATAAAAAGGAAGTAAAGAAAATTAAAGAAATTGCATTATTTAAATGGTTACAAAATTGAAATGATTGACAACATGATAAAAAAGAAAAAGAAAATTATTGAAAGAAATTCTAGAACAACTCTCTATCAAAACTAAATGCAAAGAACCTGAAAAATGGATATCTGTGTCTTACAACAATTTAACTACAGAAATTGCTAAAAGTTTTTAAAACACATGCCAGTATTAATGTATCCTCAAATTCCAAAATAAAACTAAAAACATATTAGGAAATCCAAAGAATAAAATAGACGATGAAGAAAAATCTGGAATCTATCCAAATTAATTGTGACAACTGTGATTTAAAATATATTGGCCAAACAAAAAGGAAAATAAAAAAGAGAGTAAAGGAACATAAAGCATGTCTGAAGTATCAGCAAGAGGAAAGATCGGCCATGGCGAAACATGCACTCCATACTGGACACTGCTTTTCACAAGTCAAATTATTAAAAGAAATCAATGACAACAAATTCCTCGATGCTTACGAAACTATTTTTTATAGCAGAAAGAACCAAAATTATTTAGTAAAATAATGAACCTGGACCTCTACAAAATTCACCGTTTACTGCCTTATAATCTAATTAAATATTAATTTTTATATATACAGTAGACATGCTTCCTGGCCTTTAAAATCTTAATCTCTTTGTATTTTTCAAGACATATGTTTTTATTTAAATCTAAATTGTTTTTATTATTAATTTACTTTTATTTTCAAGTTATGTGGGTCTGACGATGTGTTCTTTGAGCACGAAAGGCCTCACAAAATAAAAATCTTTCATTTATTGGAGTGTTTTGATTATATATTAAGCATTAATTTGGTATTACACATTATTTTCAATGTTTTTCTCATTTACTAAAAAAATATAGCATGTAACGCTACGTGTTATAAAAAAGGTATTTGTATCATTACACTACATTTAAATTATTCTGATATAGTGTTAAAAAAATTGCCTGCGAGTTTCTCGTTGTTATTATAGTTACTCACAAGAAAAACTTAGCAATGTTCATTAAATATCAGCCAAATCCTATGTAGTAAGAGACAAATAGATGGACGGTCATACAGATAAAATGAAATTATTCCAACCCCTGAAGATATAGACTGCGTAGTGTCTACTAATGACAAATTCGCATAAATATGCAATTTTTAGAATAAACAAAACAATATTCCAGTTAGGTGATTAATGCCATAAACGAGCATGAGCAATCCAAAAGTTTTTTGCAGTTAAATTACTCTTACTCATATCATTATATTCTAACTACCTCACCAACGACCTAGTTTAACCCAGAAAGACGTAACATCTTATGTAATTGGCTGAGCTTTAACGAACCTTATTACTCTTGGGGCTGGAAAAATTTCATCTCTGTTTTTTCGTCGGTCGCATAATAATATGAAAAGGAACTGTCCTACATAAACTCAAATTGCACATTAAGCTTCAATTATATATAAGACGCACAAAGTTAGATTATATTACATTTCACTCCGTTGGTTTTGGCAGAGTTTTTATATTTTTTTATGGATAGTCGTTATAGAAACAGAAAAATATTATAATAAATAAATATTTAGAAAAAATGAATAAACTCATAAGAAATTCTAACTTGTGACATATCACAATTAATTGAAATTTCACAATTCATGTAGCACAAATATTCTGTGCAATATCCTTTTAAATTGAACTGATTTTAAAAGTTTATAATTTAACCATTGATACAACCCATTTTTAAAACAACAATCTGAATATATGACTTACTACGATATAGCAATAAAGATTATATATATTTAAATATATTATGGAAGTAAATTCATTTCTATAATTTACATTTTTACAGTGCGTAAACTTTATCCTAACCTATTTTTCGAATTACTTTTGATCTATCTATCTGAAATACGTCTCGAGAATATAATGACATTAAGTACATTCCTTGAAATTGCAGCGAAGACTGTTACAATACTGGTGTGGTGTCATTTTACCTCGATATATATATATATATATATATATATATATATATTTATATATATACGATAATTTAACACTACTCAGAGATAAATGAATAATTCAGGTTGTTACATAATCGAGATTCGCTACGGCATTTCCATTCGAGAGTGCTCCATCTACCATACGAAATAGAAGTAAAGGACGTACTTTATAGAGTTTATTTGAATATGCAATTTCTAAAAATATACATTTTTCTTAATTATAATACAGAAGGTATCTTCTACATCACCGCCATGAGGCCGATGAAAAGTATTATTATGATTAATATAATTTATTATATTGCAAGTTAGGAGTAACCACACCTAACGTCTATTCTGCACAATGCAAGAGTGTAAGGAACTCAAATCTTATAACTAACTGTTATCGTTTACATTTACTTTAAACTTTTTTATTTAAATCAATGTATGCCAGTTTAGTACAAATGTATTTTAAATTTTCTCGTTGCTATCTTAGTTACATAATAGAACTCATCTTTAAGTGTTTCATTTGGTGATTGTTACAATTACTTTTATGCATTATTTAGTATAGTAATAATATTATAAATTTTGAGAGATAATTGAATATAGCCTCACAGGTTTAATGCATTACTTTACATTACACAACCTAAAATTAAGCCTACTAATTTTACTATTCCTAAGTCATAATAATTTATTCCTTATACAAGGGTCAATAATCTATAGACAAAAATAATATTTATTGCATGCTCACTTTTTTAAAATAAATTAGGCTTACTTAACCGATTTTTAGTTTGTGCTACGTTAAATGACAATATGAAACTGTTTTTAATCAGTTAGCTCCACTTTGTAAAGGTACGTCTATGTTTATCTTGTAACCCTGCCCCTAAGAATTTATCATACTCTTTATTTTTGTACAAATCTTGTATTCATTCCATAGTGTATCCTTGAAAAGTTTCCACCTCCTCGAATATTAAGAAATCGAGCAGCATAGCATGGATAAAATTATTAATTCCTCTATAAAATTCCAAATCCTTTATAATCAAACTTCATGTTGCCAAATCTTTATATTGGAATACAAATAGTTAAAATTATTAAAATTTTGTTTCATATGTAACTGTGTAAAAGCAGATTAACAACTTCACTGCGATAGGAGTCACGTACCGAAGTTAGGACAGTCAGTGGGGGTAGGTGTGATATGCATCCGCCGCAGTGGATGTGATAAACATAACTTAATTGCAATGGATTGAAGCCGTGATATTCTTTGAGGGATCCTAGTGTTGTCAGGAACCAGGAATGTATGTATTGGCTGAGATTTATTATTAGGGCGGTTCGAAAATTTTTTATTTTTTTATTGCGTATATCTGACTAAGATTATAAGTCCGTGCGATATCTCGAAAATGAACTGACATGTAGACTTGAAATTATGCAAGAAATACTGTGTTTGGTTTACGTGTCACATCATGGATTTTCATTGAACGTTAGCTAATAGTCTTACATATATCTTGTGTGTAACCATAGTTCCAACCACCAAATAGCAGAGTAAATATTTTTATAAATGAACTCAATAAACTCATAACAAATTTTAACATTTGACGTATTAACACAGGTGTCCGAACTTTATAAACTCATTTTAGAACGAGTATATATCTGTTTATTTATCTACAGGACATCTCAACCATAAAATGAATTGTGGCTTTAATATGTTACATGCACCTTTAGAGAAGTCTGTTACGGCACGGGATGTGGTATACCCCAACCTTGTAATTTAGAAACAGTTTTAAATTTGTTAATGTACATTATTTGACAGTATTTACATTCCCAGATTATTAGTATTTAATGAGCCTTTCATATCGCAATAAAATATTACAGTAACAAAGCAACAATACTTTTTTGTTTATGGTTTTTCTTGGTTAGAAAACTATACTTACTAATGTTCACTTTAAACAGAGTACACATCTAATAAATGTCCATACGTGATTATTGTCTAGTATTAAATTAAAATGCACTTTTTTATTTTATATCTATAAAACAGTCATGAGAACTGTTCCTTCTTCTTAAGTACCAATTATAAAACCAATAAATTTAAGAACATTATATCATTGTTATGAGTTAAATTTTATGAAAAGTATACTCTAATTAAATAAAATTATTCTACAAAATTTGACACTTTTAGATAGAACATTCAATAAAAGAACCATATAACAGGCGCGGGCCGCGTATTACACGCTCTTAAGTAAAAATAGTGGAAAACATACAAGATATAGGTTCTGCAGGTCTTTGCATGATGATTTTGAAGTAAGGCTCCTTGTCCTTAATAAAATCAGGGTCTCCCACCTCTCCACCAGCCTAGAAGAATAAAATTAATTAAAAGCTGATTATTTTTATAGTAAAAATTTTATGTTAGACCTATTTGTGTGAAATTTTGATACAGAACTTTAAAAAAATAGTTGTTTTCTTAGTAAATTAATTCATTGTTGGATTGAAATTCTAAAAGCTCCTCTTCTGCATTACATAATCCAGTTACAATTCCGTGTTCAGGGCAGCCCTTATTATTACTTACTATTATGTAATTCCTTCTTCATAAGGAACCCTACCTATCTGGTTCCAAAGTATTTAAGAGTGATTTCGTTACGAAGAGTTATTTGAAAGACGTATATACAGTCAGACGGACTGCCGATAGATATGTGGGTCTACTCTCAATGGAAACGTTCTATTGATTTCAAATATGTTATATAAATGCCCAGTTTAAGGAAGATTTCTATTTATTTTTGAGTCAAAATATAAAAAAATCAGTGCCTTTGCCTGTCTCTCAGTTTTTACGCTAACTTATTCGTTAAAACCTGTTTATTTCACGAATAAATTGTTTATTATTGTATTGATAGCAGTATTATAGCTTAGTTATAATTTAAATAGTTTTTTTATGAAATATGAGTGTGGTTTTCAGATTATAGTTGTTAAACAAAAAATTTTTGTTGGCATCATAAAGACATTGAAATTTTCTGAAATTATATGCACTATACTAAAAATTAAAAAACATATAGGTTGCTATAAAGTAGATTATTCACATTTTTAACCATGTTAAACACTTCAATACTTAGTTCAAAATGGTGCTATAAATGTATACATGATGTATAAATATATATACATGATGAAGATACAACAGTTTTGTTCGATTAAATCCTAGTTGTGGAAAGTACTCGAATAAGAACCACTCAGTTGGTTATAGTCAATTCAAACCCCAACGATAATCTAATAATGTATACACTGGGTGTACCACTTTAGGGCCGGTAACTGTAGAGTTAGCTTGTGGCTATTGGAATCGGTTTCCATATCCACTAATACCCGAGAATGACTCTATCAATTATTGTTTCTGTTATTACATTTCCACAGTGTTTTAATCTTATTGGGGATAAAATATTCCATTCCTTGCTGTTTTAGACATTATGTTTTATAATTTTAAAGACAGTTTTTTAAATTATAGTATGGTACTTGTCTACGAATATTTTAAATTATCCGTAACGATTATTGAATAAATAAAATAATATATCAGTGTAACAGAAATATTTATTATGATGCTGGACAATATGAAAATAAATAAAGTATACAACGTATAACGTAGTATACGTTTGACTAATTGAAAATGACAGGCTAACGGATTCAACTAAACTATGTACAGTTGCTATGCATGTACCTATTTTAAGCTACGAACATAACATTTGGCAAGTAATTATATTTTAGTATAGTAAATACGGAGTATGATAACGGTTACTTATACCGAAATCACTAAGGAAGTTTTAACTTGAAACTGGTGTTCCAAAGTCTTCAGAACAAATAATAATTTAGAAAAACAAAATAAAATTTTACGTCATATAATCCATTATTTTCTTGATGATGATCCAGATTGGAGATTGCAATTTTTTGTCATATCATTGAGCTTCATTAGCTAGATACTAATTGGCATACTCAAATAGTTTTTTTCGCAATTCTTAATTTTCTCACATCCGATAAAGATTTTGCATTTTTTTAAATATAATTGTTTCGTGTAAAATACTCTAAGAAATTCATAAGGGCTGGCAGGTGCAGTCTTATCTTCCCAGCTGTGTACCAGGAAAACCAGTAGACGTACCTCTAATAACATGGTATAATTGATTTAATGTTCATATTAAATAGGACTAGTCACTTTTTAAATCTCCAAAATGTAAGCCACAAAACCTCCTCAAAGGCAAAACTTTGTTCGAATCCAGAAAATATTCAATCCTACGGTTATACTTTTACCTCCCTGGTGAACCCCATCTCTGAATTCCACTTTTGACAGAAATCATCATATCCCCGGATTTGTTAACAGCCATCTGTGATGGCTGTTGGCGTAGGTTCCAGTGAGCTGAAGGCGAGTAACTGATATATGACCATTCCTTTACCGCAGATAGTTATTCTTTCGTGTCACCCATTTCATTGTATAAGGTGTCATACGATAGTATTCATATTATTTGCAAGTACATAACAAAACTTTAGCCATAGTAGAGTGTTCAGGGAGAAAATGTGAAATCTATAAATGTATTATATAATTGTAATATATGAGGAAAACGTATATTGAAAGCTTTTTCTTCTACTTGTAATGGGAGAGATATTTACTTACGAAAGTAACTGTACAATATATGGGATTGTTAATTGGCGGCAGGTTTCTACCTCTCCAACTGCAATAAAGGCAGCACAATTCCAGTTTGTGGACTTAGTCCATATTCCAATACTGTATAGCTTTCCTCAACATTCGTCAGTAATGACATATTGCAAGAGCCAGCTCTCATTACTATACTTACGTTCTATTTCGCTGTAAATTCTAAGTTTGAGTAGTTGGAGTGAAATTATTATAAGGAGAAAATGATTAATTTTAACTTTGGAACAGGTAGTCGCTTCGTCTAGTACGTACATGTATATTTCAAATATATAATATTTTTACATATACAACATCAAGTACTTGGTGTTATATTTTTCTCATGCACATGTTCGTTACATCCCTAGCAAAACCGGGTACTACGTCACATTTAGTCTAGCCCAAAGGTGTTATAGTTATACATTGATTAGTGTAGGTATATTTTGTATACCTAAATATACTAATGCAACGAATGTATTACTTTTATTGCTGAAATGACTCTTAATGGAATGAAGTATCGTTTAAATACATACATTTACACACATACATTTTGGTACTAATTGTTCATAAGAAAGCTGGTTTCTCTAAAATAATGAATTATTCGACATTAAAAACAAAATTTTAATTTGTCTGTATAAATACAGTTAAACAATTAAAGACATTTTAAGCAATTGAACAATCAAACGCTTCCATGGCATGTCATTAGCAGGATTGAGCAGATGACCTGTCAATGATTAGTAGTCCAACACTCTAGTCATCATTAATTATGCTCAATCAGACCCGATAAACAAACTGTTTCGGGAATTTGATTAGTTTCTTGATCAAACCAGCAACTGCGCTCACTGTGGTCTAAATGTACCACAGTAATAGTAATAGTATTGTAATTATATAGGAAATAAACTTTCTTTCATTTCATTTCATTTCAATGTCAGCAGCACACAATTACTGCCCTGTGCTACATTTACAAACCACGGTGGGTCAGTTTGTAATAAAGCAAACTCGCCTTATTAATTACAAATGCCTTAGATCTACCTACTTAAGCAGCGTCTAACTAAGTAAAATGGTCTCGTTGTCAGGCTGCTGTGGAATTAGTCTGTGTTGAATTAGTCTAATCAGCAAAAAATAAATATGAAGAAGTAATCATGTGGTTTTTAACGAGAATATTATGTTGTTCCGTATTTTTAAAAAGGGTCGTATTCGTATGATAGTATACAATCATGGAAGTCTTTCTAATTAAAAATCTAAGTGTATTTTTCTTTGTTTATATAACATAAACGCATAATTGTTATTTGATAACATTTCCTACCTTCAATATAATGACGTATGTAGCAAAGAGCAGTTTATTCTATAGCTGAAATAACATTAACGATTATTCAGTTTTTCAATTATAAATACTTTATAAATAGCAACTACGTAGCAGCAGTTTTCATTATTAATATTTAATAACTTTCTGTAATGTAGAGAGAGATGTTTTATGAATATGAATAGCAGGTGTAAACATAGGCGAGGGAAAAGAAGAAACAAATAAAATGACTGACAGAAAATGTAACAAAAAACACTCTAATCTGATAACTTTTACTGCCCAGTCCGGATTTAAGTCCTTTTGCGCTCTTTTAATTACTATTTATAAAATACATTTATAAAATATCAAACATATTTTGTCAATTTTACTCCGAATAAATACTGCGATAATATATTACCCTTCCATTACGGGATATGTATTACGATCATGCCATAAAAATATGATTAACTCAACTCTATTTGGTTTTTGATTGATAAACCATAACAGAAAAAAATTAATAACGCGGTTTAACGTAACACTTTTCTCCTATAGTTTTATCGATAAATTAAATATTATATTTATGTTTTAAATTGTTATTACTTTCTGTACAGATCAACATTAATTATTAATCAGCCATAATTGAACCGAAATCATGAATTATGTAACAAAATCATAAATACCAAACTTTTAATGTGATTCAAATTAAGACGAGTATGCATAGATTATTCATAATGTGCTACATAAAGCTGCCTTGCTTCACATACTTCCACACATTTCATTTCTCATATTATTTACCGCATATAATTAAATATTTTATTAGTAAATTGAAATATTTATATAATTATTTTGTATACAAACAACATTTAAAAAACTTTCACAATAATATGTCCACTAAGTATTTATGTTTATACAAAAATAGCATTGAATGACAGTAGTTGTGAAAATATGAACTATTTTGTGTATTTGTATTAAGATGATACTA
Organism: Homalodisca vitripennis; assembly: GCF_021130785.1. Taxonomy (NCBI): domain Eukaryota; kingdom Metazoa; phylum Arthropoda; class Insecta; order Hemiptera; family Cicadellidae; genus Homalodisca; species Homalodisca vitripennis. Next base: position 131,316,111 of record NC_060214.1, on the reverse strand, counting down.
ATGAACTTTACATAAATAAAGGTATAATGCAACCATTATCAAGCACACATTGTACTAGATGGTGGACTTGCTCCATATTTCAGGTTAGAACGCCTCAACTGCTTTGTTATTCAAAATGTAATCTTGCCTCTTGCCGCTGTGGATTATATAGTGAGTTTGCCCTTATTATTATATTAACTTTACTGAAACAAAAGCGCTCTTATTTTACAGCTTAAGTGGGCCAGCTTATTGGTACTAATCCTTTATAATCTGAAGGATATTACAGAAAATAAAAAGCTATGAAACAAAACTAATAATCTACTTCTGCTTATATTAAATTTAGTGACTACAGAAGAGTTTGTAAATAGCTGAACACACTATGCACATTTTGATCGTCAAACGCGCATCTTTACAAAATGTCTCATCTTCCGAGTTAAAAAACTTGTAAGTATGTACTTGAGGTACACGATTAGACATGTAATAGATTACGTTAGAAGTAAATTTTACGTTATTTTACAGACTACTTTATACAAAAATTGTAGGTTAATCCTAGTTTCACGGTTAGGAAAAATAATTTATTATATTAATTTTAAAAACATGCACAATCTGAAAATTTTAAAATTCTATGTAAATTTTTATCCGGATTACATAGGAAGCCTACATACTCAATTCATTCGATAACAATTTTCAATATTACTCTTTGCCATGGACAATTCATACTGCTGAGTTATGAGAGTTAAACTCTTGCTTAAGAAAATATTCTCCATTGTAAAACAATAAAATTAGGATTTTCAAAAATAAATTTAGTGTGCACTTTGTTTTATTCAAATATAAATCTTAAAAAATATATCCGAATAAGTTTTATTGGTTGCTTCTCATTGTTAATACAAATGATTAATGACGAATAAATATGTAAAATAGGCTACACATTTTATTTAAAGAATAGAATTAATATTGTTCTTCCTTGAAACAAGTTTTAAGTCCCTAGGTACTAAAAATTATTATAGTTGTAATGGACGATCTAACGGATAGACGATCAGAAAAAAATCTGTTTTGAGAATCCTGCTCATAGTATTGTGAGCAAACATTCTTTCGCGAAATCGGTGAATTGTGTGTTTTTATGATTTTTAAGTCTCTTTATAAGGAAAATTCCAGGGTCTCAAGTATATCACGTAACAGTCCGTCCGACAAACCCTGTGCATCATTCCTCTTCCTACTAAGGTCATAATAACGTTAGAGTTAGTGCACTGGTTTCTCGTAGTCAAGAGAAGAACCTTAGTGATTTTTAGGCCTAAAGGTCAAAATTTGTCCCTTTCTCCTACTGCGAAATAACTATTTGTAAAAATCCATAGACCCTAGAAAACCATTGAAGGAAGAATTACTTATTATTTAGGGTCAAAATAGTAAAGTAATTCGTTAATCTGTGCACTGCCTCTTTCAATACAACATGATAGATTTATTTAATTATTGAGTTTAGTTTGATAATATAAGTATATTGAAATTAATTTATTCGTGATTACTGAATGTTTTGTTTAAGTTTATTGCTGTTGCATTCAAAAAATATATTAAGTACTACAAATAGGGTTAATTCTCTACGTTTGATAACTTATGTAAATAATGTTAAAATATTGCATAGTACTAAATAGGTATAGTTTGTTGAATAATTCTTGTAAGTATTTGGTTTAAACTACAATTCACATGTACAATAAACATATGGAAATTAAACTATTGCAACTGTTTTAATATTGTTATAGATAATCGTTTTAATAAAAGTTTAAATAACACTGAAGAATAGTTCAGTATGTACCAAAACCAGTCAATCGGTTAATTACAGTGCCCACACAAACCATGATGTAATAATGTATTTACGGGATGCACTACACTAAAGTCGTTAACTGCGATGTAACCGAATGTTCGATGGCTTGTGGCTACTGATATCGGCTTCAATGTATAGTAATAACTGTAAATTCCTGTAATCAAGTGTTGATACATGTTAGTTCATTTAACTGCTGCAAATTCAAAACCCAACGGCAAGTTTATACATTGTATGCATTTTATTAAAGTTATTAAGTTATTTTTTTATTCACAACCGAAATTATTTATAGATTTCGTTTTAAATAGTCAATTTATTATTTTTTCTCGTTGCTATCATGTTTACACATAAGAATGTTTGAAACAAACTTCTTGTCAACCCTCAGCCAAATCCCATTAAGTAATATTAACCATAATTTAATTCAGTCTTTTCTAATATATAACTGAAGCTTTCTTGCAAAATATCAAGTCTATTGACCAGTTTATTTTCGAGATACCATGCGGAGAGAAAGACATACAGAAGATGGAAAAGATATTTTTAATTTTCTAGTTATAGGCTTCGCTGACGCGCAGCCGAAAAAAAGATTCATGTACTTCCTTTAAACAAATACAGAAAATATGAACTGTTTGTGAAAATACATAATAAACTTTTAAATATGCCAATTTACCTTACAAATGTAAAAAAGTAAAATTTTTTACATAAGCCAATAGTAACCAAAAGTAAAAAGATTTTTAAAGAACCCGTGTAAAGCCTGATCTGGAGTTACTTCCATTAGGATTTTCAAAGAGTTGTAAGGTTGTGGTTAAATTAACATGCTAAGTCTTAAGTTTCACAAAGTCAGGTTTGGCTGTGGATGTAAATATATTTCAAGCTAGGGCTTTTGTAAGAGGATTTATAAGATTTATGTAATACCTAAGAACGGCAATATAACACACTCAAATGAACCAATCATATTTATATTTTATTTATAGCAAGATGGGTTGGTTATATATTACAAGTTATATTTGTTTAATTAAAATAACACATTTTATAGTTAACATTACATTATAAATTTTTAAATTTACGCTTATGAAGAAACTCTGGGAAAATATTTCTTTTAAAAATTTAAATATAAATTTTACGTTACTAAAATGAATGAAATATTTCCAAATTTTGTATTTTTTTAAAGAAAAGTAGTGTGGTGGTTTCTACACATAATAATTTAAATAAACCCTTTAGGTAAAGGTACCTTTGGAAATTAAATAAAACATATTAAAACGGTTGATTAAATACGGATATTATCTAATGTCACATTCCTGAAACTAATAAAACATTTTTTTAATTAGACAATAACACATGGCACTATTTTGCCTAAAGGAATTTCATCCTGAACTGGAAAAATCACTCGCTCTCCCAATTTCTTCCTTTTTTACTGTTGAATGTTCCAGAAGATTGCTGATCATCTCCCTCTACTCTAAGGTTTTTCAATGTACCCCAGCCGGCTGGCCAGATCATGCTCCAGTTTAATATGTGGATGGTAATTGGAATACCATCTTTTTAGCATGGCTTCTTGTCCTTTCCTAAAGAACTTTTATTTGCGGCGTTAATTTCTGTTGTTTCATGCATTATGTTGAATTGTATGATCAAATCTACTCGGTGTGGTCATAATGTAAACAACACACATAAATATCAGTCATTTGCCTATTTTTACGCTATTAATGAATACATCGGGTTTCAAGTTCTATACTGTAGATCCCAATCGTTTTCATTAACAAACTTCAGAGATGTATCACCCTCAAGCAGCAAAAGTTAATCGGATATTATGTACCCATCGTGTTGGTGAAGTACGTTACAGTACATTTTAAGTACAATAATCATTCTTTCTTGACTAATCAGTTAAGCGCTAACGATTACTATAAAAATAATTAATTTAGAATTTAATTTCAAAATTCATAATGTTGATCTAAACTTACGTAGTGTGATTGGAATATCCTTAAGTGGTTAAAGATTTATAATACTTAAATATCATGCATGATAAGCATAAGTTTTAATATATATTTTATTATTAACAAAACAGTAAGTTTTAAAAAAACAAACTAAAAATTTTATTACAAAAATCTAAATATACTGTAAGCTAATCTTTTAATTCGTTTGAATGTTCCATTTGAATACTTACAGGACAAAGCCAAACAAAACCATCCACGTAATTATTTTCGAAGGATTGATTTAGATTCGATTTTGTTAAACCAAAATAACAAAACTTACTAATCTGACTTAAGAATTTCTTTTGATAGTATGAGGAAATATAATATATTAATTAGACATTTTTTTATACATATTTGAACTATAGTAATGTTGTTTAACTTGTTTTAGGATACTATTGTATTACAATAAAAATATAAATAAATGCTATGGCTATGGGTTAGCTTTAAATATGTTTGCAGATAAGAAAAATATTGAGAAAATAAAAAGCTTTTAATCATTAATACACGGCAGGTAATGGATGCTAGTGAACAACTGTGTATGGTAAATTAGTCGGGTGTATTTATAGGAGCATAATTGAAGTTATGATAGGATTAATTAGTACTATTGATTTTACAGACATGTGCAGCCCGATGCTATTCTATAATATGGTTCCAGGAGATGGAGATAATTACTTTGTCCATCTATATTTAAACTCAACTTTTATTCCTCGCAAAATCTTTTTTATTACTGTTGTCAGTAGAGGTTTGTATTAAAAATAAATCTAGATTAATTTACTTAACATAAAGTATATATCATTGCGCTAAAAAGAGTAATTCTCAACAAGCGATACGTTACAATCACTGTTTGAAAACATCACATTTCTTTTGAATGCGTTTATATAAAAACATTGCAACGTATTTTACGTAATATGTAGTTCTATAAAGTGATATTTTTTTAAAAATCTTCTTAACATATATATTGTAGATCAAAATAATGATTTGAACTATATTTAGAAGAGTCTGAATCCATTCTCTACTTAGAAAACAACTTTAAACATGTAGTTCATTTAATTAACAATGTCATCATTTATTTTAGCTCACAACGGCGTAGCCAGAATACTAAAAGGGTTTTGCTACAAATATTTTCTGAGCCTGTTTTGTCGATACCCCTGATTTTTTCCGTTATGTTTGATGAAGAGCTTGAAAATGTTTAATTTGTACTCTATCACAATAAATGAACTCCCAAAATGGAAGTGATTGATTACTCTTTCATATCGCAATACAATATAATCTGAGCGATAATATTGGCGCGGTTCGAAATTATTTTTCTGTTAGTCTTTATACTTGTCTGTAAGATTGTAGGTCGGTACGATACTCGAGGATGAACTGACATGTAGACTTGAAATTCTGCAGGAAGCGTCATTTTTTATATAAGAAAAACGTTATTATCATACATGTCTTTTCATGAAATTGGTCTGAACGTTAGTGAAAATTTTTACATTAATGTTAAGTGTAACCATAATTCCTACCAAAAAAATATTATAAAAAATACTTTTTTAAACTATATAAATACACTCTTAACAAATTTAAACATGAGACGTACTAACACTTGTAGCCTAACTCTGTCAACCTTCTTAAAACAAATGTGTGTCTGGTTATCTATCCACAGGACATCTCAACCATAAAATGAATTGTAGCTTTAATATGTTACATGCAACCTCAGTGAAGTCTGTTATGACACGTGGTGTGGTTTAATCTAACATTGTAATTTATAAAATAGTTGAAAACTTTGTAAATGATATTCTCCGATAGTATGTACATTCCCAAAGTATTAGTATCTAATGTCTTTCATATCGCAATAAAATATTGCAGGAGCAAAGCAACAACTACATGTTATTTTTATTTTACAAAGATATATTAATTAATTTTCCTTTGAACAGAGCATACCAATAATAAATGCCTATACGTTATTATTGTCCAGTATTGAATGATTATGCACATTCATTTCACTCGTTATCTGTAAAAAACGAAATCAAATTTATGATAACTGGTGTTTCTTCAATGGCCTGTAAAAAAAATAAATATAAGAACATTTTATCAATTTTAAAAGTTAAGTTTTAGGAAAAGTATATTCTCCTTATCTAAACCTATCTGTTTTTATTTTACCAAATTTACACTTGTAGTGGCTAACTTTAATAAAAAGAACCGAAGAACGATTCCCGGCTGCTTATTAAAGGCTATTAAATTAAAATTGAGGAAAACATACAAGATATAGATACTGCAGAATTTTGTCACAAAGATTTTCAAGTAAGTCTCCTTGTCCTTAATAAATCAGTGTGTCCTATCAGCCTAAGAGAATACAAATAATAGCTGATTGTCTAGTTAACTGTTATTTTAGACCTAGTTGTGTACAGTTTTGATCCAGAACGTTTAGAAAATAATTTTTTCTACAGTAAGTGAATACATGAATTTTTAGATTAAACTTCTAAAAGTTTCTCTTCTGCATTACCAAATCCAGGTACGCTGTCGTGTTTGTGGTAGACGTTATTTTTATAGACTTTCTATTATATCATTCATCTTTCCTAATGCTTTTATACAATCAACGTTTTTTTTTATTATTTTCAAATGGAAATTATTAAAATCTAAATATTTAATTACTAATATTAATAAGTATTAATGAAGTATGATGTAAGTATAATATATGGGAGGATTTACTAAAAGTAGAGAGGAGACAATCTCTAAGAAAACAGTGGAGGTGAATGTTTAAATTTTTCTTCCACCTTACGAGTATTACTGAAATTAATGTAATGAAATTATTGAAATTTTAATCTGAATAAAATAAAAAGCTCACTAAATATAAGCAAAAGAGTTACCATTGTAGTAACTTATTTATTTAGTATTAAATGACGAAGAAAAATTAGATGTACAATTTTTAATATACAAAATTAGCTGTAGTGACTTTCAAAGTTATTGTATTGGGAAAACTGGCAGAAATGTTAATAAAATGTTTAAGCTTAACATACATATAAGCTTTGAAAACAAATAAAATACTTACAATAAAATCAAATTTTGCTGAACTCTTATTAGAAACTTACTAGCCTATTACTACACAAATATCGTAAAGAACATGAAAGATATCTAAAGGAAAGGAGAAACATAAAAAAAATAAAATACATATCTATCTATCTAAATTATAATAAAGATCCTAATAATATTTGTGAATAGTAATCTGAAATAGTAAACAAACCAAATAAAGAAAATTAAAATATTAAATACAGATTACTATTCAAAAATTACTATTATGTCATTTAAATTTAGCATATGTTGAAATGGTCCACATGTGTATATTTAATTGTTTATTATTTATTTAGAGGTCACTGATGATAGTTATATACCAAAATACGTGCATTTCAATAAAAATATTACAAAAGGGTTTTACTTGACTTTTCATTGTAATAAAAGTCCATTATAATATAATTTATTATATTTTAATATTTTAAAGTTTACATCGTCATCCTAACGTATTCAGTAAAATGTTTGATACTGATAGCATTATTACAAATTGTCAATTCAGAACTACAGCTCATATGAAAGACATACATTTGACGTTAGAAAATTAAAATCTGAAAGAGTATTAATAAGTAAAAAACATCTATATAGCAATCAATTCGATTTGCATGCATGACTTATTTAAATAAATAAATAAACTATATAATGTGATTTTTGTAGACATCTTGTAGAATTTAATATGTACATTAGATTTAGATATCTAATTTGGAAATTATAGACATCTAATGTGGGGTATTCCAAACATCTTGTTGATAAACAATTCAGATCATTTTAAACAAATCCAGTGCTATTAATCCTAATGACTCTAAATCTATTATTTAATATCCCTGCCCTTCAAAAATGTGATAAAACTGTGATGTTATTTTCCAATTTTTGGAATCTTCACCTACAACTAGAAAAGTATTTTCTAATCCCCTAATTCAAATTTATTAAAAATCCTGTAAATTCATAAATCATTGTCTCTAGACGTAAATTAAACCTATACAAGCAATTCATGAAGTAATTACATCCAATGTAACGTGTACTAATCCTTTGTTACAAGCCAGTATGCGGTATGTTTGTAACATGTTTACATAAATTCATAAAATTTGTAAATGTAGTACAATTATAAAAGAATAATCTCATCAATGGCAACATTTATTGTACCGCAACAAATATAAATATTTATTAGCTAAGCTGCAAATTCTCTGACCGAAATTATTATTTTGAAAAAATTTATTAATACATTAAATAAGAGAGACATGCGACTCAAAAAAATCGATACAGAATAGAAAATTGCTTAAGTCTGAAGTGAGTTTACCATTTAAAGCCTAATCATAACCAAAGTCAATTTATGAAGTATTGAAATAGTAAATCACTTAATTATGAAATCACGACAACTAGATGAGTTGAACACATGTTGAATACAGGTGAATGGTAATTTAGTTTATGTTATTAATAAATGGTTGCAGTTATAAACAAGCTTCTTCCATTAACCAGTCTGTTGTGAAAAAGGGTTATAAGAACATTAAAATTACAAGATTAAAAACAGTTTTTAATATTTTTTTTATTACTTTGAAACTATAATTTCTTATCACACACACTCACACATATATACGTTAAATATACATGATGAAGATACAAACATTTTTTAAAATTAAATACAAGTTGTGGGGAAGTGCTGGAATCAAAAACCACTCAGTTGGTTATAGTCAATTCAAACCCCAACGGTAATCTAATAATGTATTACTGGGTGTACCACTCTAGGGCCGGTAACTGTAGAGTTAGCTTGTGGCTATTGGAATGGTTTTCCGATCCACTAATACCGAGAATGACTCTATCAAGTATTGTTTCTGTAATTACATTTTTTATACTCAATGGGTGTGATTAAATTCAATGTATTGCTGATTTACATTACTAATTTTAAATAGAAAAATAATTTTAAAGATTGATTAGTGTAATATATAGCCTGAATATTAATTAGTAAATATAGAATTAAGCTATAAATTTTTAATTAAATATTATAATTGTCATGTAGTTTACCCTATGTCTCATTAGTGGAACCATAGGGGAACGCAATCCTACGGAGAATTATTAAAAAAATACAGTTTGTTTGCCTCACTGTCCTGTTCACACGATATCTCAATAACAAGCGTTAGGTAAAGACTTGCACTCGTGGTTGAAGCTTCATTTATATGTAATAAAAGAACACTGATTTCGAATGAAGGGTACATGTTCATTACTTTTAGGCGATTTAGGTGAGAGTTTTCGAATATGTATTACACTTTTGGTCATTAAATAAAATAGTAGGAATATAATAAATTGGTAAATCATATTCAATAACAACCTGAATAAAATATTTTAGAAAATATAAAATATTTACTATATATAACCATTAAAACATGCAGTATCATACACGTAAAAGTTTCTAAGCCTATAAATGTTCCGTTCTAAGATATATACTAGCAGAAAACAGACGAGATAGATAACATTATGTATTCTCAGCCTCTTGAGTGATAGGTGAGCGCTTGACACTTTACAGAGGAAACACAGTTAACAAGCTAAGACCTCCTGTTGAGGAAGCTAAAAAAAATATATATTTCTGTATTGCAACATCACTATTGTCCTCATTGAATTATTATATTTTGTAATTTTAAGGTATCTCCATTTTAACATGAAAATTATGATATATAAATATACTTTACATGAGTTACACAACCACAGTAAATTTTTCTAATAAAATATTATATTAAAGAATGGCTACAAAGACTTTTAAGTACCTACAAAATAAATAATTGCCTCTTTATAATGTTCAAATATAGTAACCAAATATCCAAGTAATAACTACTATAAATAAGTCAGATCAATTACTTCTAATAACTATAACTAATTGTAAAAATCAACATGGGTTATTAATAAAACAACGAATAATTGTGTGTGTTATGTTAGTGTACGTCGCGCTTCATAAAAATGATAGTAATAAGCTATTGATTATAGCTACATTATTCTCTGTTTATAAGTTTGTATTTGCTCCCATTCGTGTTTTAGGCGTTGTTGCACTAAAAACATAGTAGTGGATTTAATTGTCTAACTTGATGAGAAAGTGAGAGATACATTGTTTATTGAGATAAACTATATATTACGTATTTTATGTGTTTCTGATTGTAAGAATTTATTATTTTCACGTCGTGTAATTTAGATATTTTTTCTTCTGAAGTATGTATTGGACCTCTGCAGACGAACGTAGGAGTTATTAGTTTATATATATTTTCTAAAGTAGTATTTATTTGTTTTAAATGGAAGGCAGTCTAGTTGCTGTGAGATCAAATCTAGAATGGAACCCGCTCGAGTCCTTAACCGACAGTTTCATATCACGAAAGACGTCTCATAATTTTATATGATAAACTACTAGTACATGTTGATAATGGGGGGGGGGTGGGGGGGGGGGGGGGTGGGGGGGGGGGGGGGTGGGGGGGGGGGGGGGTGGGGGGGGGGGGGGGTGGGGGGGGGGGGGGGTGGGGGGGGGTTAATTTTCTAGATTGGCAATGTATTGAACAAAAAGGTTATTTCCGGAACAACTTATTCGTTCGATATTACAAAACATTTATAGAAATATCTTCAATCCCAAGTTCGTTATTATAGGTTTTCAAACAGATAGACAGAATAATCAAGAAATAAATCCTTCAAAGTTTGATAGTTTGGATGTAAAAAATATCAGAGTAAAATTGAACGGTTCTTATTATCCAGATGAATTACAAAATTTAAACATTTCCGGAGGTCTTTTCAGAATCATGTATCAGATGTATCAAGATTTTAAGAAAGTTTACTGTAATAATAAGGAAATGTATTACAATCCTAAAGAATTTTTTAGCGAAATAGACCTATTTATGTCATTGATACAACAAAGAGTTTGACAAAATATTTCTGGTTTCAAAGAACGATATAATTATCAATATGGATTTTCAAAAAGCTGTTACAAACGCGATTTGTTATGTTGTTGTTGTCTCTGGAGAAATTTTTAGCCTATGATGTGATTAAGAACGATATTAGAGAAATTCAGTAAGTAAAAATCACGTTTTATTTTCACTATTATTCATCGGATAATTTTAAAACTTTACAGAATTGTTAAAGACATTGATATAAGTATTCATTTTTAATTTCAAAAGAATATCTTAAAAAATGGGGATGATATTAACAAAAAACTATTCCAAGGTCATCTTAAGGGTTGGACCGGAAGTTATGATTTTAAAAATTACTTTAATATTTACTGATCCTATATACCAAATTTCAGCAAAAAAGCTCCAATAGTTCTCGAGATATAAGAGTTTTAAGATAAGGGATGATTGGGGTAGTTTTTGAAAAATTTTGTTATTTTCATGAAATTTTAAGTTGAACTCGCTTGTTTTTGAAGTTTCAGATTTTTCTGATAATTTTTTTTATTTTTTTATGAATATTAAGAAATAGGGGATGATTTCACCCTTATGGATAAGTTAAGTCGAAAGAGTTATGTATTTACTATATGTGTACCAAATTTCATTAAAATCGGTTGAGTGGTTTTTGAAATTATAAAATTATTAATAAACTTGTAAACTAGCACTCCTAATTGAACAACTTATATAGCAGAGATATAGCTTATATCTTTCGAGACTCTCCGTAGCTCAGTTGGTAAGACGCTTGCCTTCAAAAGCCTGAGGTTCTGGGTTCAAATCCCAGAGCTTCAGGCGCGCTTTTTATTGAGGAAGACATGGTTGTCGTTCAGTGGTTGGGGACAAGTCTTTACACGAGTGGCCATAGTGTAATGACTATAGAACAAGCCGAGTAATGACAACTGTGGTTGGCGCGCCATTTGCTTCCTCACCTTTCCACTTCATTCCTTAATTCCTTCTCTTCCTTAATTCGTACCATTCCTTCTCTTCCTTAATTCGTTCATTACATTCATCATTCACATCATTCATTAATACAACATTACACTTACAAAACACACCGGACACAAATTCCCTAATTGTATCTCTCCATCAACTTCTACACAGTAGTTACCAAAGAAAAATGAAGACTTGGGAACAAAAAAATTCCAGAGTCTAAGACCCGAATTACAGCTCCTAGCCATTAACTTGGGTTGGACAGTAGCAGTGCAGGGCCAACAAGTCTCTAAACAATAGACACCGTAGAAGTTGAATGTGATGTGATTCCCCATAGCGCATAACACGCACACTAACAACACTTACACCAAAGACACAATCATTCATTTTGTCTTTTACAATAATTGATGATGTTCATATTATTCTCTTTCATTCCTTCTAAAACTTCAAAAATATACTCTTTCGCTGATGAAAAATCTCGATTTCTTCCGGAATAATCTTTGTAATCGTACACATAATATCCTAAATAGTTGTACAATAGAATGAAATTATTTCTATTTATCTCTGTTGTAGAAATGTAAACACAAAACATTTGCGCTGAAAAATTTATATCTCGGCAAGACTTAGTTCCATAATCTCCATTTATAAAAAAATCTTTTTGTTTAAATGGAAGAGTATAATGCCAACTGTTACAAGTGTTCTAATAGAGGAGAAATTATCGATAAAAAGATATTTAGTTTGTAGAGGTTGTAATTTAATTTTGTTAGAAAGACCTAAACCTAAGAAATTTTCGAAATAAATTAACACATTTGAATAACCTGCTTTACAAAAATTGCAATATGGAGACAAGAAGCAAACAAAATTTGTTACAGAATTTAGAAAACAGAATAAAAATTTTTACTTATCTCTTGGAACCATTGACAAAAGTATTAATTTCCTTTTCAAAGAATACATTAGGTTTGTAGGTATCGATACACACGTTTATTATGAAAAGATATTACCTGTATTTTTTTCATTATCTGGATGTTGAATTTTGTTTATGATTTTGAACCAGAAATCCTCGATGATTTTATAGTACATTTGGGAGAAATTAAACGAAGAACCTCTTGAAAAGAATGCGGTTTTACTCACATTCTCCCCGACTTCTCGAGTGATTGTTAGCAAATTTCATTTTTTCCGTCTTTAAATTTTTTTTCTATTTAAATGGAGTTCTTGAAAGAGTTAAATGATATTGGAGAATGTAAGTTTAAAGAGTATAAGAAGTTAAATGAATTGGAAGAAAGGAAGAAACATAGAATCGTGAAATTTGGAGAAAATGAAAGATAAATTCGGGTTTACAATAATTGCCGAGTTGGAAGATTGTAAAGTACACTTGCCGAACAGATTTTTGACTGTTTTGGATGAAAAAAAGATTAAAGAATTAAACAAAAATTAAAAATTACACTTGGTTGTTACTGGAAAGAAGACTATAAAAGATAAAGAAATTATAACAATTAACTTTGTAGAATAAAGTCTTAACTCTAAAACTTGCAGTCCCTCCCCACGTCATAGTACTGTTTTGATAACCATAGTTGGTGTCTTTCTTCATAGGAATCACATGGAATATTATCTACAGTTAATACCTTTTGTTTCACACAAAATGTGGCTATATTCTATAAGAAAAATTCTATAATGCTCTTTAATGAATTGTGTTGATAAATCTTGATACTCACAAAAATTCCTAAGAAATTCATCAATTAAGTCTTGATTATCTTGAAAGAACGTATAATATGGGAAAAATGTCATAAAAAAACGATGAAAAACTCTCTGTTTGTTTATTTTTTACTTTCTTTTCAATATCTTTCGTAATTATATTAAATATATAATCCCTTATTTTTTTCGTTTTTTGTGTGTACACGTGTGCAGTTTTCGTTCTTTCTGCAAAAGACTCTACAAGTTCTTTTAATTCTGTTTCATTTAAAGACGGTTATCAACTGTTGTTGAGAATAAACCGGCAATTCACTGAATTCATCTTTGTTGCACTGTTTTAATGCTAGAAACTGAAGAGAGCTTGGTGAGTTCATGTTGTTTATTTAGTAGAAAAGTTTTTTATTAAAGTACAGTATGTTTTTTAGTAAAAATGTTTTAAATTGATTAAATTTTATTAAGATAAATCCTTTATTCGTAGCAGATTTGACAACATTTTACAAAGCACAGCTTAAGAAAGTAGAAGCTCAGATTTGGTTAATTTTTCATTCCACAGAGTAATGTACCGATCGCTTTTGGAGACGAACGACTGTAGATTCGGTTAATTTTTCATTGAGATTTGCTGTGTTATATCTCAGCTTCCTTTATGGTACATTGAACAGTATTTTACAATTTGCTTTTCGGTCGGCTCCGAAAGTGCGCCAGGAACCCCATATTACTATCTACTTATATATATATATATAATATATACCATCTAATAAGTTACTGTCTCATTACTTTTTTTATTATATGTATATCTGACGTATTGCTTTGGTCCTTTTGACCGTTCGAATAAATAAATTAATGTTTAATTAACTAAAATTCAACAGTTTTTTTATATAAACTTTTCTGTAGAATCTTTCAAGAAGCGATATAAAAATTATTCCAATTGGTTCCAACAGAATAAGTACAATTGCTGAACTGCTGCTTATAATCAGAGAAGGCTTTGCTTTCGAAATCTTTCATACTATTAACCAACTGTAAATCCTAGTGCATTGACACCCACCTGCAACGGGCATGACATGTAACTGCCAATTAGTTAGGTATTATACATTTGTATTGTACAGTTTTGTAATTAAACCTTTGTGGTAGTTATAAAAGGAATAATTTGGATATCTTGTAAATAATCTTGCAAAAAAATTTAGTTAATATGGTGGAAAGGATTGATTAATAATGTTAATTTTTATATAATAAATATTTGCAATTTACAATTCTAAAAATAAATCTGGAGTATTGGCTCCAAACCAAAAGAAAAGAACATTTTTTAAAGAACGTGGAACATTATTAGTCGAATCTATGTTTAGAGAACGCCATTAACCTTGTAACTTAATTATAGCTGAATTTCATCTATGAAGTAACCGACTTTTCAAAAATTAACCGAATATGTATTCTTATACTTTTATATTTCAATTAAAAGAAATATTGATTTGAAGATATAAAATAAACCTATTAAAACAATCTTTAGTAGATATAATGCAGTGGTTTTCGTCTATTTTAGCCGACTGAGAGTCGGGTGTATAGATTATATTATTATTTTAAATCTACCTACATACAACAAATGTTGTACAGAACTTAGAGATACTTAAATCGAATTGGCTATACAGTCAAACATTACCTAGCGATATTTTATTTTAAATTTAAAATTTTTTTTAGACAACCTTAAACTATTTCATTTTATTGGATCATTGCCATCGACAGATAACCAAGTAAAGCAATGTTGAGTATTGTTATTCCTTGTAGTTATCATGATCCTGCAAACAGCTTGTTTAATTGAGCGTTTCCCTTAGTTCAGTTTTAAAGAAGGGATTATAGTCTCATTGTGTGCTTGGTAAAGTAAAAAAAAATTCATTGGTCTGTTATTGCTCCCTAAAACGTGTGCAAAAGATAAGCAAAAATGTGGACTTAGAACGTATATAAGGGATAACAGGTTCAATGGTTACACAGTTTAAAAAACAGTTACATTTTGACAATATATAGCCTATTCATTAATAAACCATAGCTTCCTGATTCAATAAATCACACACACTCATATACGCTTTGAAATTTTATATTAAGTTACATTATGAGTTTCACTGCTTTTTATTTTGTTAATATGTTATTATGCTATTAAAATATCCATTACCTTTTTTAAATTTAGAAATAATAATAATTCTTTACGAATAATTTGAACAAATGACCTTAAAACTTTACCTTGGAAAATATGATTGTACATCAGAAAGATATTATTATTATTTAATAAAAATATTTTTTTTTCTCTCACGTTACATAAAACTCTAGATCTTTATTGAATTAAGTACTTCAATGAAGATCAATCCAACTTCATTTACAACACTGTAACATCATGAACAGATTTTGGTTTGTTGACTAATAGTGATTTATGAAAAATGTAAACACTACAGCTGAACTTATTTTATAGATATTTTGCTTAAGTTTAAACTTGTTACAATGTTTGTAACGAACTCCTCGCTGCCTACATACATATTAAGTTTTATAACCACAGTTCAGTTCGTTCTCAAGATACGCTGCAGACAGAGAGTCAGAACTTAAATTGTCTACAGGACCTCCTTTGATAGTTTTTTCTAACGTTCAGGTAAGTAAATGGTCTGAATTCACTGCAAAATTTAAATGACAAAGCGCCATCTCAATTAAGTATTTGCTCTCCAACACGTTCAGAGGAAGCAATACCGTCGTTTCAGAGCGGAAGTAGCTCGTTTAAGGAAGCACTAAGACCGGTAGTACGGCAGACGTTTTCACTTAAACTTTATTGAGGAAAATTTAGGTTTAAAATAAATCCATCCTTCGATAAAACCTTAATTATGTCTTTATTAACCTGGAACCATACACCTCATTTTTGTCACTCTTACCGTACATGGGGTACTGTGGCCCCAAAAAATTAAAAAATATTTTTTTTCATATTAAGTAAATTCTTTTTTATTAAAAACACATCTTATTGGATTTCAAGTTGTTTGAACAATGAAACCAAAAATTTATTGATCAATTTTTAAGTATTTTCAAGGCTGTAAAACATACATACAAGAAAAAGTTACATTTGATGAAGGTTTAGTTTATATCATGAACTTTCAAAGTTTTTTTCTAGTTTTCACTCCTGCAATCAACACAACAGAATCAGAATGTGTTTTGCAAGTAAACTGCTTACAACTCATCAATAAGTTGGTGGTTTTTGTCGTCTTTTGCTCCGGGAGTAACCCACAACAACAACCCAAACACACCAACCAAACAAAGAAACAGACAAACACAAAAACACCAACAATAAAACAACACACACAAAAAAAACAAACAAACAAAACCACACAAATACCCACGACCCAAAACCCCACCCCGAGAACAATACAACAAACATACACAAACAAACAAAACCACCCCAAACACCCAAACAACAACCAAAACACAAAAACAACAACAAAACAAGTAACAATAACACACATACAAACAAAAACAAATACGACCAAAACAAAATCACCTAAACGCAAACAAACCACTACACACACCCCCACACACAACACCCAACAAACAACACCAAGCAAGAACCAAGACTAACCCACCACAATCACGACACCACAAAACCAACCAAAACACAAATCACACAAATAACCCAAACAACCACAAAAACAAAAGAAAAACCACATACCGGAGCCAAGACCAAACCACCACCAAATGCTGCACCTTCCGGCCTTACGGTTGGACAGGTGCTGGCGTTGACTGGCACTTGCACACCAAGTTGTTTCCGCAATGGAAAGCTAATCCCTCTTCGAAAATTTGATGTGTTTTTTGCAGCCGCTGTTCCATCCAAGGCTCATGAGGTCTTCTGCCAGAAGTAAAACAAGAATGTAAAGTCTAGACATGGGGTCTGGTTTGACTTTCATATAGGTATTCTCTTTGTAAATAAATGTTAGGAGTTCAAACAATACTTTTTAACATTCCATAAAATTATGCACATAGGCCATCTCCATCGTTTTCCTGACTGCATGAGTACTGAGCAGACATTTGATCCAGTACATCAACCCCTCTTTCGTACAGTTATAAAAGTGAATCATTTCTGGGCAAAGTGGTACCTTTTTGTAAGCTGGAACCTTGGTGCATGTTAGAGAGGAGAAGCACGATTTTATTTTCTCTTTGTGCATAAGCACCATTGCTTAGTTGTTTGTCAAACAAAAACAGTGATGTTTTCCGCTGGTCTGTTTTTTCCAACATTTGCTGGTTGGAATGTGTGGTTTATTTCTTTCGTATCAAGTTCCAACCATTGTAATTTTATGCTTTTCGAGCATCTCGTGAAAAGTGGTGCCGAAGAAAACCAATTATCAACGGTTATATTTCGGTTATACTTTAATGGGATCCGACAACTTTTCCACAAAAAATGTTGCTTGGGTTTTCTTTCAGTATACCCATTTTTTTCCCCACTATAGGAATGTCATTAATAAAATACCCATTGTATTACATAACATTACATTTTTTATTACAATATTTTGACTGGCTTATTTGGGATATACATACGAAATTGGCAGTTACCACTGAAAGCTAGCAAACTGTCATTCAATTGTAGCATACGCTCCAGGAGTGTAGAGCTCTTGTGCAGTGCATGGATAAATATATCCCAAATTTCGCGGATTGCCGCAAAAGGATCCAGCTCTTTTCTCGCATCGCGAGGTAGTCTTTTCTCGAACCTCAAACAATTGATTAAGGAATTCAAATCTACGAAGAGGATGACAGTTTTGGTTATGCGAAAAGAGTCCTCTGATTCATGCCAAAGAATTTCGATTGGAGTGTGGTTTTTGTTTTTGAGCACCAAAATAAAATCACAAGTCCTAATACGGGCTTCTTATCTCGACTGGACACGTTTCTCCGGTCAACTTTGATTGTTGTATTGTAATTTTTGATTCTCTAATCTCCTTGGTTAGGATTGATAATCTATCTTATTTTATAATAGTTTCATCCAAAAAATAGGTCAAATACCTGAGTAGGATTTTGTGATCCCTAGCAGCTCCTTCTGGACTGAGATCTAATTAAAATTATATTTCTTATTGGCGTTCTCCCAACTCTTGTAGATGGTTTTGTAGACCAGGCGATGTTTATTTTTTCCCAAAAGTTGTTTTTTTTTTTTGTTGGATTACATTTGTTGCTGATCATGATGAACTGTTACCTCTTATGTCTGCGTCATCTTCATCATCTTTCTGACAGAACCTGTGCTGAAGTTGTGGGTTACAGGCTCAACACTTTCTCAAAAATTCGTCTCGTCCTTTTTTTCTTATGCTGAATTTCTGATCCACTCTTCTCTTTGTCACTTTCAGTTGGTAAATACCATCATCTCGATGATCAGGCGAAAACAAATTGATAATGACATCGTCATCTTCTACATAGCATCCAGTTCATTCTCAAATCCAGGTTGATCTTCAAATACATCAAGTGATCGGTCTCTGATGATCGAAGTAATTCATTTAAAATGTCCTTCATCATCTTGCAGGTTACCATGATTTTTTTAAACACACAAAAACAAAAAAATAACAGACATAAAACAAAATAACTAAAATATGTACCACTGTGGATAAAGTAACACTAACCGTACACTGGGGAACTGAGATGCCCCAACATGAACTGTAGAACAAACAGCGATGAGTCACGCACACGGCAAACAAGCAAGCTGACCTGGGTCGCCACAAACAAGCAAAAGTCGTGGAGTATGGTGGCGCTGGCGTTGCCAAATAAAACTACAGCAAATGAAAAAATTCCTGGGGCACTCAGTACCCGGTGTACGTTCCAGGGTTAAAATCATTTCGACCAAATGTATAAGTGTACAATATTAAAAAGCTGCTACTTTGTTTTATCAAAACTCAATATATTACATTTATGATAAATGTTATTTTTACTCTAATATAAGTAAAGAAACATTTTCTGTATTAGAAAAAGTAGTAACTTATTTTAGTATTAAATAATAAAAATCTCGTATAACTGAATAGCATAAAATATGTTGACATTTTTAAAGATAGCAACAAAAGGCAGGAAGAGGTAGTAAGTGTTTTTTAAATAAAAGTAGTACTTAAATAAATTGATAACTTATTTTATAATATGCTGATATATAGGACTGTTGTATGTAAAGTAATACTTATTCTTCTGTATAATAAGTGAACTGTAACAAGGTATTTAAAATTTCTTCCATTTTAATCTTTTTAATGTTAGAATTTTATAAAAAAATTTAACATTTCATGAATTTATTGATTTAGCGTTAGTGAATCCTTTTGCTCGATGGATTGGAAAATTAATGTACGGTACTTGTTTATTGTACAACCTTGAAAGAGTGATAATACTGAGAAAAATGGCAGATACCATACTTAACATAATTGAACACTGAAATGAAACTTAAATATTTATTTATAATCAATAAATGAATACTAATTAAAAAAAACACATACAATTCAAAATCGTACATACATTTTGAAAATGTTAAATATTGAGGTCCTGAACACTGAAATTAAGTGATTGTTATTTAATGTTTAGGTATGGTAAAAGATAATCCACAATTAAAAAAGATGGTTTTTTTAACTATTTTTATTTTGTATTGCGATAATTAGAAAAACATACTATTATAAAGGAAATTATGATTTAACACGAAGCTTAATCTTTTTTACTACCGTATATCCAACGTATTCCTAAATAGTAACAAACCTCTTAATTATAATAAATAAATCCAAGACAACACTATTTGATACTTATAGTGATACATTTTCAAATATATGATCTATTGCAGTTGTATGGTAACGATTTTGAAGGTTAAATAAAAAGCTTCAATATTTCTAATAATTATAGTTATAGATATAGAGTTAAAGCTCCAATAATTGTTGTAGTTAAAGTTATAAATATTAGTTCTATATTGTTATTTTATTTGTAGTTGTGTTTAATTTTTTTAAGTACTAAAGCACTAAATAAATATAATTATTATAAACAGAAAAATTAACCCTTATTAAACCTTTAGATTAGACTTTTGCATGGTTTTATACTTGATATATGATGTCACAGGTGATGAATGGTAACCAGCTTTCTTATATGTTTGGTTTCAAAAACACATCTAATTGCTGAACAAACACAAACACACACACACACACACACACACACACAACACATTGAGGAACTTTTATTTTCTAACATATATTACTGGGGCATAATTACATAAATTTTAGTTAAAAAAGAGTGTCTTTTTGTCGTCTTAATAAAATTCACGAACATTGCAGCTTTTAATTCATGCAAAAAAAATTCCCAAAAATTGAACTGATTATATTAATCGATTCGTACATTTTATACTTATTGATCAGTTGTAGGATTTTTTATTACAATGTGCGATTTGTAAAGTGAATTTACCTACGTGTATGTACCTCTATGTTTACGCTAGTGATAAGCAGATTATCCAATATTGAAAATCATGGGAGTCTTCCTTGAAGTCGTGTGAAATTCTTCCAAATGTACGGTATTTAACTAAAGGGCTCAGGCATTATAAAATACATTTCATACTTTTAGGTTTCATACATGTCAATAGTTTATCTAAAATTAAGTGTAATATGGAATTAAATGATCTTATGCTTAACAGCTCTGAAGTACTATATTTGTATGCTTTTCCTGGATCTAATCTAAAAATTATTATTTCATGTAATAGAACATGGCACGAATGGTAGTTACAATTGCTTAACAAATTTTACACTACTTTAGTGTAACTAGAAGGAGATATGATTCAATATATTCGTTCTCTTCCACAGCCCAAGATAAACTCGTACGTAACGCTAGGCTGTCGACAATAGCCGACTGTGGTGAGGCAGAAAATTGGTTCTTCTCTATTATGCTTTGTCGCACACGTGGCGCGGAAAACTGTTTTGCTCCCAACCTTATAACAACGTAGAGATGAAAACTGTCTCTTCGGCAAAAATAAAATCTGCTGCAATTCAGTACCTCAATCCTACAGACCAATTTACACCTAAGCAAGTAGGTAAAGCCAAACTCTCAACACTAGCTGACTGTGGTGTGGCAGAAAATTGATTCTTCTCTATTATCCTTTGTCGCACATGTGGCTCAAAGAACTGTGTTCTCTCAACTGTCTCCTGGATATTAACATCAATGAAATTGTTTAATCAGCACGAATGAAACGCTATTAAGGATTAATTTTATCCAGTAGACCACCTTACACCTCAGAATGTACGTAAGGATAAACTGTTGAAAATAGCTGACTGTGGTAATACGGTCAATTGATTCTTCACTAATATCCTTTGCAGTACGTCTAGCTTTATATAACCACATTTTTACTCTAAATGCATTTATGAAAATAGCATTAAAAGCACGTTTTTTATTACAAACCAAAATTTAGATTTCAAATAGTGTTATCATTTAAAACACACACTTATTATTCGCTAAAATGATGAGAGACCTCCATATTTGAGATTGAACATTGAATGAATAATGCATATTAAAATTATTTCAAATATTGTTAAATTTCATTAAGGTTTATTTATATTTATTGAATTAACATTCATGACAATATTTGATCAATTAGGATAAAATCTACTGTTAAGGACTAACTTTAGCCAGCAGACAACTTTACACCTTACCAGGTTTGTAAGGCTAAACTGTAGCTAAACCGACAATATGTGACAGTGGTGAGGTAGCTACTTGGTTTTTGTCTATTGTCCATTGTGTCAAATGTGGCTTGGAAAGCTTTTAATTTTAGAGTTGTAAGACAAAATATATTGGGCTGATTCTTAATTTTTAAACATGCATTACGTAACCAGAGTGACGTAAGCGTATTAAAACATGTCTTAATCATAATATTGATAGCTAGTAATGTAGCACATAATTATGGACGAAGTATAAACTGTTAAATTACCAAGTACACAATACACATGGCAGTAAGCTAAGTAAATATAATCACAGAAGGTGTCTCTGGCAGTGTGCCACCCCTCACCCTGCTCTATAGTAATTAACACTCACCCCTCCTGCTCCCAGACCGCCATCGGTTTCGATAATTGGTACTCTCAGTAACCCTGATACTGTTGCCGTTGTCCTGGCCATTACGCACTAACTTCTTCCTTTATTACTTCGTCTGTAACATTTATTTCACTGCAAGGGTTACAAGTATTTAAATTAATATCATTATTAATTAATATTATTAGTAAATAATAATTTATTTCACAAACATTTTGGCTTTTTTTATAAAATCACTTTTTCTACTATGCAAGTTGTATATTTAAATTGCCTTCATTTTTATACCAATCCTTTCTTCATGCTCATATAATGACTTCTCAAGTCTTAATAGTTTTAAGTAAACAATAATAAACATTTTCATTGTATTGTATATTTATTTTAAAAATTAAAAAATATTACAATGTACATTTTGAATTAAAAAAAATACATCATCAGGTACTTGTGGGTTAAGATATACTGTATAAAGTAAAGAAGTAATTGAAACCGATTTGCCGTATGTTTTGAACTACATTGGTAGCTAAACTTTTGTATTTAATTTTATACGAGATCAATTTATATCGTTTAAAAGTTTATAAAATAATAAATGATTGTTAGAAACTCTTTAACATTTAATAACACATTATGATTAATTTTGGCACTTTTGTAAATTTAGAAATGTTGTAAAAATGTTTTGTGATGTATCTGACGAAGATAGCCTTGCCATCGAA
The DNA here is from genome assembly GCF_021130785.1 of Homalodisca vitripennis. Lineage (NCBI taxonomy): Eukaryota > Metazoa > Arthropoda > Insecta > Hemiptera > Cicadellidae > Homalodisca > Homalodisca vitripennis. The sequence continues at coordinate 131,293,061 of NC_060214.1, read as the reverse complement.
AGGCCTCAAAAAATAACAGTTTTATGTATTGCTTTGTATGTTTTAAATGTAATTAAGTTAGCCTCTTAGCATTCTTCAGTGTAAGGAGAATTATAATAAGATTAAATTTCTGAAGCTAGCTAGCCTCCCCGTGAGTCTCACCCGTTTGCCAATGTTAAGAATATTAAAATTTTTATAAATTCATGTAACCGAATATTTATTTCAAAAATATATGGCAGAATAGTTCACCTAAAAAAGGTTTAGGTGATAAGGACATTGATAAAGAGTAAATAAAGACGAGAAGGGTCACCTTTAACTCCCAGTTCCAGTAGAAATGCCTATTATCAAACACCTACCTTTCAAAATGTTAACTCAAATATCAAGCTTAAGTTTGTATTCAAGAAACAGCCACTTAAATGTCTCTTCCTGGTATTCAATGTGTTGTAGTTTTATGTAAACCTTAAAGTTAGTTTTTATATTGATTTGATATTAAAGCAAATTAATATTCTCAATGCTTATAATAGGTTCCCTTTAAGTGAGAGAAGTTTCATTCTACATTAAATTCTTACTTATTAAAAATTATTACTTATTACCTAATTGAATTATATGTAAAAGTTATTGGGATAAAACATTTTAGTAAGTAGTGCTATTTAATATTATGTTGATACCCTAGTAAAAGAGTTCAAAAAAGGGACTTCACCAAACAAAACACGTGAGGCCGTGGTTAGAGTAAAATGTGTATGTTTTCTGATAGAAGAAGAGAAGTTTCTTTCCTGAATATTTGTCACAACTTCCGAATCGGTAAATTTGAACTGATTTGTAAGTGTGGACTGATCTTTTTCCAAGACTTCTCTGGACTTCTCTGTGTATTCTGCAAGTGAATCATTGTTGTTTCTTATTTGTTGTCAGTGTACACGATACAGTTTTACTGTTCAAAAGTGAATGTTTTTTTATAAACTACTGACAAGCTAAGCTATATCCTGTTAGATATGTCTAAAACACAAAATATTATAGTTCATCACACATAAGATATTTTGTATGTATAAATAAATATAAATACTATTATTAAAAACACAGCCAACATGCTAATACAAGTAGAAAACCGTACAAATTTCCAAAGCATAGTTTCCGATTACGTGCATCTTTTCACAGCCTACGACTCGTTTTGACTTTGCATGTAAAGTGTTATAATTTTAACCTGAAGATTATTAAAATAAATGTAAAACGCAATATGTAGATTGAAAAAAAAATGTTTAGAGGAGCTTAATTAATTTATAATCCTTATTCAGCACGTTCTCATATGAAACTAGCCTTTTATAAGAATCTATTGAAACATTTCAAACATAATAAGGAGAACGGCCTGTACAGTACTATGTTGATAAATAAAATGGGCTGTAGGTACTAAAAAACTTTTAACCAGCTCTATATCCAACTTAGATCCAAATTCCGATACCATAGGCAGTCTGGCAGTCAGTCCTTCATGTAGAAAAATTAATATTTCGATTTTAATTATATAAAATTTTGTCACAAAAATTAAAAGAATTTTTTTACGTGTATGAATTTGTGAACTTATATTGCTGAGAAGTCTCTTGGAATACAAAACTCACTAGTTAGTTATTTTTTGTACTTTTATTTATATAAAAAACTGTGAATTTCCATCTTAAATATATATTATATATTTTACAGCCTTTGACTGAAGGCTGAGTCATAAAAATATTATAATTTGTAAATTTAAAATATAAATTTAAAATAACATCTATTAAAGGCGTTTTTTGGTGTGAAAAAAAAGACTGAGCAATATCAATGTTTCTTTGCAAAGTAATGTTATGCTTCACTTTACTAAAAACTGGAGGGATTCTCTTCACAGGGCGTTCCAATAAAACCCATCACCTGTAATTCTTTGTGTGGTAACCCTCCAGATGTGACTCGGTAAAGGGAATGAGGGTGCGGCACGCTAGATATACTGATATAGCTCCCTTTGATAAACATACAGTAGATAATATATGGCTATTTTATGAAAAACTTTAAAATCAATAGGAAATAATTAGAAATCATTAAGTTGTTTTGAGTTAAATGAAATATTCAGTATGTATCCTGATATATTTTTTGTATTAAACAAACAACTTTATAATTTGTTGTTCTTAACACTTCACGTCACCATATATTCACATAAATTAAAAAGACTTTGTCTTAGAAGTACAATTAAATAAATTAAAATAATTTTTTTTTTATTTTATGTTTATTGTAAAAGCAATATCATCTCAAAGGTTCTCTTTTGCTATTAAGAACCTTGCTATGAAACTCTAGTGTAATTTTGAGGCACATATGCAATAATGGCAAGTTTAGTTACAAATATATAATTCTAGGATAACGTTTTGCAAAATTGTGCATATGTGAATTATAAACAAACTGGCGTTTACATACTGCTAAAATAAAATAAATGTTTTTCATATTTTAATTTGTGAGTTAAATATATGTTACTTTATAATAGATATCAGAAATGTTCTTGGGGCACAATTTAAGCTTTTTTGAGTGTGAAACTCAAAATGTGTTTTATATCAATTAAATGCAAAAACTACAGTTTTTATAAGTTAAATTATAACGTAATTCAATTTAAATCAAAGATATGTGTTTTATTTTTCTTCGTGTGATATAAATATTTTTTTACCGCACGGAGGGAAAACTCGGTCTCTAAACACTAATTAGCTCCTAATGATAAAAATAACTATTTTTTCTCTAAATAAGCATCTCCTTTCATTTACTAGATTATTTGTAAGTTTGACACACTAGGTATATTATTAGCTTAATTTAAAGAAAAACAAACGACATAATGCTACTACAGATTCTTGTAGTTTAAGGTTAGAGTTAAATAGTATTCCAGGATTTTATTATATACAGTATGATTGTAAATATTAAAGCATACGAATAAAAATTTTTGAACTCTAACACTTATCATTAAAATAACTAACTACTTTCAAAGTATTTCTTTACAGATGGTTATGGGATATTTATTAATATAATAGATATTATAACTTGTGTAATACATAATTATGTAGTGAAACTTTCGTCTTTAGTCACGTATTGAAAAAAGATATAAATCACAGTTATAGGAGGAGTAATAGTTTAGAGTAGGCTTCATTGTAATAATTTAAGCATATTCGTTAGAATTATATATAATATATTTTTTCCTGTACCAAAGGGAAAATTGTGTAGTATTCTGACTTTTTGACAAGTTTCTGCATGACTCTAGTAGCAGTCATCAATTACTACATTATGCATAACGATTTTGTTGTTATATTTTAATGTTTTTTCCAAGAAAACACTCAATCTATAATGAGTAGTATAATATTGCAGTATTTGGCCGGCCCAATCGATCTTTTTATAACTTTACAACTAATGGTAAATAATTATTGTTAAGTTATTCATGTATACAAACATACTATACCATTTATATTCTATATTTATGGTTATATATTTTCGTATTTGAAGATATTTTTGTGTTGTTACACACGGAATCCAAATAGTGTATAATGTTTATTAGAAAAGTATATATCATTAGATCAGCAAAATAAAACTATATTGCATATGTAATTAAAATACTTAGAATAAGGTCGTATTCTCTACAATAAGTTATTTTATAATCATACAGTTTCTGTCACAAGTCTGATCGTCTCCCAATAATGTATGTAATATATCGTATCAGACCCACGCTGTAAATTTGACGAGCTGTAACTCATTTAACCCTCAACCGATTATGTCAGACTCAATTATTTTCAGTTTTATCAGTTATTTATTGTTTTAAGTACTAAAAATGTTTTATGCAACCTATATTGCTTATAAATTAACTCACTAGGAGAGTAGTAATACCATTTATGTTTCTAAACAATGTTATCACTTTCTTAAGTTTCCGAAACACTTGAGGCAGTCGCTAATTTTCTTTAACCAAAACATACCCTTACGTCACTATCGAAACTTATTCTATTTGAGTCACTTTATTTTAACAACCAAGAAAAAATAATTTAATTACTCCAGGAAAATGGTGTGCTGCTATTACTTGGTTGAGACTTTATAACCGAATTGTAATAATGATAATTCTCACAGCTGTTTTAATAATTATTGTTCAGGATGTAGTGTTAAGGAATCAATCTTCAAAACAATCATTGAAGAAAAGATGTATGCAAAATTGTATAGAAAGTTCTTGAACCATAATTAATAAATAAAATATTCCGACTCATATAGCTTTAAGCCTAATCTCAACCTGCGCCATAAGCTCAAGTCCGTATTACCAAGTCAATAATAATATAAAAATAAGGTAGAAGGACTTAGAAATCACACTAAAGGAAGATAAAAAACCATATATTTATTTTTATTTAATAATACAATACAAAGTGTTATAATAAATGTATTCATAACAATAATACTGTAGTATGCGCGTTATTAATTGACTTATGTGGGAAGGCCAAACATGTGTACGAAGGTGGGGTACGCTTTCTTTTTAAATAATAGCATTATGTTTTTATAAGAGAAAAATATACAAGTTTAAGACAGAATTGAAAATTTAATTAATTATTTAATATCCTGCATTTCTCCTTACCAATCAGCCAAATCCCTATTATCTCAACATGTTTATTCACAAAAGGCTAAGGTTTACAAAAAGGTTCTGACATGCTGAATAACTATAACTCGATTATTACCAAGCTATTGCAAAATCTAAAAAGCAGAAAGAGAGGTGGCAGTAAATTCAGTAAGAAGTGAAAAGCAAACTTTTGGTGTATTAAACTCAACTTCACCCAATAAAACGCCTATAGAAGGCTTCCCAGTCACGTCTTTAGGAGTGAGTCTTCTCTTCCAATGTTAAACTGAATAAGGTCTGTTATTAGCTTCATATGAAAACTCTCCTGATTAACATACACAAAGATAATAACGTTTTATTGAGCTCACACACAATCGCTACTCTAAATTTACTACGGAAGATTATTTGGTAAAGTTAATTCACCTGGTAGATAATTTATCAAAATAAATACTGGCAAAATAAATAATGTATAGAGTAAAATAATTTGTAGATTTACTAATATGACAAATAATATTAGTTAAAAAATTTTATATTTAAGTATAAACAATGTTATTGCATGTATTCAAATGTGTATTACATTGTTTTAATTATTACTAAAATTATTATTATTTTCTTTTAATTATTAATGATTATTAAAGTTCTTAGGCAATTAAAGAAAATGCAATGCAATCACATTATTGTATTCAATAATAAATCAAGATTTTTCAAGGTATTTGAGGGCAAATATAATATTTGATTGGCGGGTTACACTTAGCTGAAAATTTCATGTTTTGTTCCCAAAATTGATTTTGTATATATATAATTTCTATTTTGGAAATAAAACACAAGATTTTCTAGATTTTCCGCTAAAATATGGTTTTACTCAGTTTTTGAAATTATATATATATATATATATATATATATATATATTATATATATATATATATATATATATATATATAATCATATCCAATTGTGACACGTGTTACATTGTTGGCTATACACTTAATATTTGCCCAATCAGCCCAGACTCCTAAGTTTGACATACATCATGCAATTATTAGTGATTTAAAATCTGTTTGTACAATAAAAAAAAAGTGGCTAAGACAAGTCTCTCCCATAAATAATCACAACAAAGAGATAACAAAATATAGGTTTGGATAAAACAAAATGAAAATCTAGCACGCAGATTTATGTTTATTGTTGTAAGAATGTCACTAAGAGTTATGTGTAGCACCGGCTGTAAAGAGGGTTTCACATTTTGTGGCAGTTAACCTCAGTTTACATCAGGTGACTTTTATATTCACACCTTACCTCTATTGCACTATGTTTGTGGAATATTTGCATTGAAATACATGTAAGTTTAGACATTGTTCAATACTGCAAATTACAGTATGCAACATACTTGTATAAATGGGTAAATTTTAAATTGTTCTGTTGAGTAGCAAACAAAATCCATTTTGATTTCTAAACGCTGCATAAAATATTTTACTGACACACGATAAAGCGTAATCTCTTGAAAATATTTTAAAAAGACGTAACCCCTTAAATACATGACATACAACGGTAAGATGAATTATATACGTACAATATATACATACATACCACAAGTTTTCAAATATTACATATTTACAACAAAATAAATTGAGAAAAGTATACGCAGGGTGTTTCCCACACAAAATATATAATGAGGCAATTAATACTTGAACGCTTAGATTTAAAATCTTAAACGCAGGAAAATATTTATTATAATTATAATAATATCCAGAAATTATTCCACTGACTAATATATATATATATATATATATATATATATATATATATATATCGTACTTGAATATACGTCAGTTAACAGATAGGCAGACAGAATTAGTTTTCTCCGCACATAGAGTAGTGACAGGCTTTGATTACGCTCAGGAATCATTGTTTTCATATAACTTCAATATTATTTTCCCACAACGTTGTCTTTTTTAATTATATTCATATCATATTTTCACAACTCTCTATGGTAATCGCCAACTAACCAACATACCTAAGATCTACAAAAGTAATCTTTTCCCCTGTAGCATCAGTTTATTTTCCCCTTCCCAAATAATATTTTCCCTATGTAAACACCATTTTCCTGATGGATCTGTAGTTATTTCTTTTTTACAGTTACATTATTAAACAGCAGGTGTTACATTTCTGTATTGATGTGTCAGAAGGAAAATATTATATTAAAAATATTCTTTTTTAAATCTACATATATAATGAAACTTCCAAAGGGATGAGTAAAGAGATGCTGTATTAAGATTGAAGTTATTATTAAAAGTATATAACAATTTATGATAGTTTTTCACACTTACAAAACACTTACATTTGTTAGTTAAAGTAGTTAGTTAAATGTTACCCGTCCCGGAAGTTCAAGTGGCCGGAACGGCAACAGGAAGTTGCAGTAGGTTTGTTGGTAGCTACTAGACCATAGTAGACGTCTTTCCTAAGTTACCTATTAAGTGCAAACCGTTACTAAAATATACTCTAATTTAAAGTATTTAACTGTATTAGTATTATGAGAACTATGAACGCAGTTTTATCGGTTACAATTGTAATAATCTTATACATAACTTTAAAATTTGCATAATGTTTAATCCTAGTGTAACCCAATTAAGGAAGATACTAATGAAATTCACTAACCAGAGTTTCTTCAAAATACACTCTTTGCTGCAAAAATAAATTAAACAGTTCGTTCGAGAACGTATCGAAAGATAAAAATAAAAATTTAGATAAAAAATAAAATTATACGTAACTCACCTTCAGACATATATATACCAATTTACGTTTTAGTACAAATACTAATAGAGTACTTCCTTAGAACGAGATGAAAATATACACCGATCTGCAATTCTCTATGGATATACAAGAAAGGTTCATATCACACATGAGGAGACAATTGGAAAAATGGTTCTTTACTCTCTTCATTGAAAATTCAATAGAAATTCTTGAATTAAGAATAAATAATATACACCAGGTTTCTACTCAGGATACACCAAGAGTTATATGGATAGGAAAACAGTAAAATATACATACGGATGTATTAAGAAGAAACCAAACCCTATGGCACAATTTTGAATAAATACAAATTTAATTTGTTTATGATGATTTAATTTTAAGGATCAGGCTTTTATTAAATTTATTATATAAATTGTTTAATTTAAACTATACATTATTATCAATCTGTTGTTATAATTGCATTACAGTTTATGAAATAGTCTTTTACAAATTATCATAAGAAAATAATATTCAATAATACAGACGCCTTTATCTTTAACGATTGAACTGATGAAAAATTGTCTGGCGCATACCTGTACGTAATACTATTTTACGATTGGATAATCCGTTGTTTGAAATTATTCTCTTGCATCTTTTTCATGTCTATGCTGGGGATTAAAGTGATTAAAGTTAAAATATAGGCAGAGCTTTATTAGTAAATACATAGGTCCCATGTGCTAGAACAACCAGGGATTACTGTTTTTTATTTTAGTTTTATTAGAAAACCGTCTAAATATAATCCTGGTCAACAGGAGCAGCTAAGTCCTGTTATGTTGTTTTTGTATTTACAGGATTTATGCTATAATGTTACTTGAATTATCAGGAAAGTGATTATGCTCATACTTTATGGTAACAATGATAAAGAACATAACATTTCATACTATTTTCAACAAAGGGAGTAAAGTCGTGAACTCTTAACAAATCAAGTATATATAAATAACAAGCGTTTTGAACATCTTTGATAATTTATAATACGATAAAATACTTTTATACGACCCACCATTCGATTTGAAGGTTTTAATAATAAACTGAAACACTAATGAAATACTGATAGGTTTAATACATTGACTTCAACAGTATAAACGTGTAGTAGTTAAAATGATTTGAATCAAATAACTATAATATACTAATTATACAATTTTATTAGATTCTAAAGTATGGGCGCACGGATAGTCTTTCTTTTCATATAAAATTTCCTTAAACTATGTAAAATTGGACAAATTATGTTATCCCGAAAAGCGCTTAGCAACTATTTATTGATGTAATTTTGAATATAAGATGAACGTAAAAGCTAATTAAAAACATTTAAGAATACAAACGTAAAAAAATAATTAACAATGTTTTCTTTAGACGTATTCCTACAAAACAAACAGGAGCCCTTATCTATGGTCTCGTAGCTGCAGACAATCCTCTTCCGAATTCCGGTTCCGGTTTCAACCACTTGCCACTTCCGGCTTAACTGGTCTTTTGTATAACTTCTAGACCAAGTTAGACAATATGGTTTAACCTCGCTCTTATTATGTTCGTATTCACTGTCACTGCTTATGTTCATCATATCTGACGAAAACCATTCCACTCCAACTTTATGGTCTTACATTTAATATTGCTTAAATTAAACTTGGAGTTTAACTTGAAATTTTGTGTACATTAGGGTTACTGAAGCCTGATATGTGTCTTAAAATACACTAATAGGAAATGAATAAATAGTTGTACAAATATTGTTTTTGTTCTACAGTTTTAGTGATGAACAATTTTAAGACGTGGAACTTTGTATCCAGGGTTGAGGTAACGCACAATATAATACTTGACTTCATTACTTTGCATATGTACTGTTGGATTTGTACTGTATCGAATCTTTCCCTTCTTCTTCTTGATAATTAATAATAATAATAATAATTAGTAACATCCTTTCATAAGTAAATGCCAATTATTATAAACAGAAGAAGGCTTGGCTACGGCACATTGTTTTCATAAAAAATGTATAATTGCCTTAAAAATAAACGACAGAAAGATTGTATTCATATAAATATTTATACATTTATTGTTATCTATATACTTTTTAATATTGCAAAGTAGACTATTTTCCTTTGGATATAACCTATCGCTAGCAATATTATATTAATATTTTGATTTTATTTATGGATAGTTGATATAAAATTTTAATTAGGGCATAAAGAAGTATTATAAAATAAGGATAATAAGAGTAATTTTCGTAGTTTTTTTTAGATTTAGCTGAAAAATACGAAGAGATTACTGAGTCACAAGTTAGAAATACAAATAGGACGAGACATGAGTCTCTGAGGAAAGTTTGTATCCGATTGAATTGACACGCTCGTCGTGAGTGACCTGTAAACTCAGTTTAACTTTTATGCTGAACTTGAAGAAGTCTTGCAAAGAAATTTGAAAACTTTTAATATATTTAATGTTAACAAAAATATTATCTTCTGTCAATAGAATTATAGTTATAATCTCAGTAGGATAGAGACTCGATATGTATACCTACAATTACTCATCCCTCAAAATGTGTTTAATTACTACAAATTTAGATTTCTCGAAATGTAAATAAAAATGATCACTAATCGTGCTACATCGAACGTAACATTTTCATATGGAATTGTTACTAGTTTAAAGTTACATAAAATTTAAAACTTTCCAAAGGGGATATTATATATATTTAACCTCTTGGTTGCATGAAGTTCAGATGTTTGTTCTTTGCAGGATATAACTAACATAATATCTACCTGATAGCTCATGTAAAAATTGTATTTGAATTTGTTCAGTACATACCTGATAAAAAAAGAGAAAGGTTACAAATGAGAATAGTATATCAAAGTAAAAGAGAAAAGCATAATATGGACCATACAAACCCTTTTATATTGACTTATCGGACTTTAGTACAATAAAATAAATACTTTAAGTTTTAATTTTATATACTGATATTTTTACCTTCTTTCTAACCTGTCAATTTTAAACTAATTTATCACCATAATGTAATTTTTTAACGACTCGTAGATGTTGCTTTAATTTCTTATTATCAAAGGTCTTAATAATTACCTAATTTATAAGTTATTAAGAGCCTTTAAAACTGTATTGCTATAAGGTTTCTTAAAATAAAAATGAGTATTTTGAAAATGATGTTACTTAGTATCATTATCTTTCTATGTGGTTGGATACTGCACAGTCGTTTTAGTACCAGTCATAATTTATATATGATATAGTATTATTTTACTCAGATAAAGATTATTCAACATTTTTTACGAGAATCTTACATTTGTAAACTATATTTTTTGTCTTTCTTAAAGCCAGGAATGAGTTTTGAATAATAAAATTTATAAATACATTTTCTTTTACCTTTAGCGCTAAAAATATAATTATTTTTAAGTTTCTTTCTTATTATCCAATTCTTTTTATTCTTAAAAATATTTAGAGATCACAGTTATTTCTTGATTGATTGTGCACTCTGAATTGAACTTGAAGTAAGTGAATACAATTTCCCCTAGAAATAAATCTGGCTTGAGACTGGAAGTAAAGTGGATTTCCAATCAGTTCCAAAGTAAATAGTCTGTGACGGTGCGCTTGACAGAAACTTCAACGTGTAGTTGAAACTCTTTTTTTCAATGTTGGTATAAGGATATGATAGTGTTAATATTTATTTCCTTATCGCATTAAAACAGTTACTATATTGAAAAAAACTAATATATTTATATTAAATCATTGCATTTATAATTAATTCAAAAGAATTTCAATAAATACACACACACACACACACACACACACACACACACACACAGGGTGTAATATAATTCCCGCTATTACTGCACCTATAAATGTACGTTTTGGTTTCTATAAAACTACCATACTTTTTTCAGTACATAGGGATGGCCCGCAAGGAGTGAAAAGGAATCCTAAATGAGAGGATAGGTCGAGTAGTACATCAAATTAAAGGTCTTATTTAGTAGAGTACAATGCCGCAAAACCGACCTCAAAGTGTTCACTCTTTAAATAAATACACTGGTTTAAAATTTTGTCTTAGCTCAAGTTGTGAATGTTAAACGTAGTAAATAATAACTGGTATTATTGAAATATTTTTTTAAGATAGTAATGCTGCGCGCTAGTTTCTCGGTTTTCTTTATCCACACGACTATTCTGGATTTATACCTTTGTTTTCATGTATTTTTTAGGATACTTGCAAGCAATTTTGCACGTAGCTTTAGCAAAAAGTTTAATAATTATTTTTAAAAGTAGGATAACGCTACATCACGTGTCACGTAATATGATTTACTGAGGTTTTATAAAGATTTCTATTTTATACTAACATATTTTACTTTGTCACGTGTCAAAATGTCGTATTAATTCATTCAGTATGTATAAACATTTTTTCTATTTTGCTACTTTATTATTAATTATTAGACCAATAAACCAGCTTTTGCTAACTTTCAGTCAAATCCCACTAATTGACATACACCATCATTGATTTATATTTTTCTAATATTAAAATAAAACTTTAAGTCTAATGGTACATATACTAGACAGAGTTAAAATTTTCAATCAGTGCGGATAGGGGTTTCTTACGCCCAGAACAAAATCCGTTTTATTAAGTTGTAATAGTAACTTAATAATTCTCTTCTCACAATAGTTTCTTATCAAATAACATTTAAACTATATTTTCATAACTCTGTATTGTAAACTGGGCACTTTCCAATGTAACTGTGATCTTGGAAAATCATCGTTTACCTCGTTACTGTAAGCGGATTTTTCTTCGCTCAATAACTATTTTCACAATGTATGTACCTCATTTCCTGAATAAACAAATTTATTATTAATTATGTTGACAGTCGTATTTTAAACAGCCAATTTTAACACCAAATTGAATTACAAAATTGTGTTACATTTCCTTATGAATGGATAAATATTTGACAATATAATGTCATATAATCAATCTTACGAGTGCTCTTGTTAATCTTGATGAAAATTTCATTCAGTACTCCTGTACAAAGTTCTATTGCTGGTCTCGGTACACCATTGTATGTGCTCGGTTTTACCTGGAGTGAACTCTTGTAATCTAGCCGCGATTTATGTACGCAGTAGAACTTATGACACTTTACGATGGTTTTTTCGTACTTTGCAAACTTAAAAATCCCTAAAGTTAGGTAATTAGTTAGGTTTATCAAACCGGAAGTACAAGAATCCGGTACGGTAGCCGGAAGTTTCAAGAGGCTTTTTGCAAGGTGGAAACTAGACCGTAGTAGACGATTTTCTCAAGCTATCTAGAACGGTGTTTTCAAACATAGCACTATATTATAAAATCATTAACTGACGTCATTATAATTAGGGCACACAAAAATTATTACATTTTAATAGTCCTATAAATAGAATAAAATTTGTTAGCGATTTATCATAATTTTATTTATTTAAGGAAGAAACTTAGGACATATATTAACTATACTTTTTTTAAATCTACCGTAAAAAATTACTGATACTGTACGTTACAAAACTGTTATCACAGTATCTCAAATACACACAATCGGACATACAGAAAAGTTTACGTTTTGACCCAAAACCTATAAGAGTACTTCTTTAGAAGAAGATAAAAATATGCATTAAATTTCAAATTCGGTATCACTATCCTATACACATTTTTAACAGGCAGAAAGAAAAATAAAGATGTTATCCATATTTTTTTATTCCATGTATAGGACTTATCCTTGGACAAAGAATTATATATGTTCCAAGTTTTACTATATATATATATATATATATATATATATATATATATATATATCCTATCATCAGCTATTTGTAAACCGGCAGATGGATAGACATGCACGATAGCAGACGACCTACTCTTTGGCCTTATGAGCCATAAAGCAATAGAGAAAGCTAATAACATACCTTATTCATTATAACACTAGAAGAGAAAACTCGCTTCTAAAGACGTGACTGGAATCTCTTTCCTGGGAGTTTTATTGAGTGAAGTCGAGTTAGGTTTACAATCAGTTTTCTTTTTACTTCTTGCTTTATGTTCTTGAATTTTCTCCTTGTTACATTTTGGAGTAGCTCAGTTATAATGTGTTCTGTCTCCAACCTCCTGCTCTTTCAAGAATATGTTTTGTCTGCTTTTCGCAAGAACTACCAAGTTGATACAGCCTACATCGATATGGCAAAAGCCTTCGACAAGGTCGACCACACAATTCTTGTGTCTAAGTTGCTGGGTTACGGAGTGGCTGAACCTCTTTTGTCATGGATTTCTAGTTATCTTCAAAAACGTTCTCTGGTCGTGAGGATTGGTTCCGTCACTTTCCACTCAGTTCTCACCTTCTTCAGGAGTTCCACAGGGTTCTTTGCTGGGACCTTGCCTCTTCAATGTCTTTGTCAATGACCTACTAGACAAATTAACTGTAAAGGCCTTACAATTTGCTGACGACCTGAAGATTTTCATCACTGTGTCTACACCAAAAGACTCTCAAGAAAATCAAAATAGCCTTTCCGAAATTGAGGATTGGTGTGTCCAGGAATAACATGTCTGTAAATCCCAGTAAGTGCTCTTGTATAACTTATCACCGCATCAAATCCCCAGTCATATACGTATACTCCATTTCTGGTACATCCATTCCACGGTCCCAGTGTATAAAAGACCTAGGCGTTATATTTGCCAGCGACATGGGATTTTCTGGACATATAGACCACATCAGTAGCAAAGCAAATAAGATGCTTGGTTTCATAGCAAGATTCTCCAGAGGCATCGACAACCCTTCTGCTCTTCGCTCTCTGTATTGTTCCCTTGTGAGACAGCTTGTGGAGTATGCAAGTCCCGTGTGGTCGCCTTACACTGTTGGCAATAGGACGAGACTGGAGGCACTACAAAGGCGTTTTCTTCGCTTGATTGGTGTCCGGCTGGGTTTTGCTTATCTTGATGTGCCTGTGGAGGAACTGTCCAGCAATCTGAACTTGTCACCTCTTGCCCTGCGACGTGACGTGGCTGATGTTGTCCTTCTCTGGAAGATAGTGAATGGTCGCATGAACTGTCCAGATCTCCTAGCTGAAATCGACCTCAAAGTTCCGGCAAACACAAGATCTCGAGATCTGCTGGGTCGAAGATACCACTCAACCAACTTCGACTTCAACAGTCCTCTCGCAAGGTTTATTCGCCTGGGAAATCAGGTTGCGAGTGGGTGTGACCTGTTCTTCGATGGACTTCACCAGGTTCGCCGGCAGGCCTTCTCTCTTCTTTCTTGACAAACAAGGGATGGACGCTAATCTCACGAGGCTGCAAAGAAGTTCTTTAACAGTACGTTGACTACCTATCAGAATGAACGGACGAATGAGGGCTTGTACTTAAAAGATTTACTTTCTAAGTCGTTATATTATATTATTGTTTATAGTGTTGTATACCTTATCTTCTATATTTTGTTATTATTATTAGATTCGATTACCTTATATAGTCTATTAATGTTATTTATTACCACGAGTTTACTGGTTGCTTTATGTTAATGTACGTTAGCGTTGTTTCATTGTTACCGTTATATTTGCTATTATTGTTAATACTGTTATTGTTATATAAATGATTTTCCTAGTGTTAACACTATTTATTGAACCACTGTTTCAGTACTAAGTTTGCTTATTGATTTGGCTTATAGCTACACATGTTGGTTGGCGTGTTTGCAACATGTTATTGTATTGTTCCTTATTTATAATTTTGTATTTTTTCTATAATATATATATTGTTATCTTAATATCCTTATGTGTAAAATGGTATATTGCCGTTAATAAATAAATAAATAAATAATGGAAAGGGTACTTAAAAACTATGTAAGAATCATTAAAAGCTTATTTAATTATTTGTATTATATATAAGAAATTTTTTAGAGAACGGTAAGTAAGAAAAAATTCTTCTCCTGACCAAAAGGGATATTTTTGTCTAGTTTAAGTTCTAACAACCTTTCTACAAGAGGCTTAGGGAGATAAGGGATAGGAATAGATGTACGATCTACCATTTGAGCTGTTGAACGCAAAATCTTGAGGAAATACTTTCTTTAGACTTTAGGATACCAATGCTCCAAATTTCAGGTTTGTGTGACTTTTCCAAAAAATTGTTTGTTACTACAAAGAGACAGACAGACGAGTGTCTTTCAGCCTCAACACTCGATATGTTACTTACTCAACCCACTGGACAACTAAGGTTCGTAGCAAGGCTACATGTTTTCAAAAGATTTTCAATGAAACTTAATGACATAGATGACGTATGAAAGATAAGGCAATGTTTTACTGAGTAGGACTGGAACCACACATTTGGGAATTACGCGATAGGCTGGTATTTAGGAGAGATTATCATATCATCCTTCGGTTAAATCCCAGAGGCTATCGGCGCAGCTATGCTGATATGTATAAGAGCTTGAATTCAATATAATTCAGAACTCTCTGTCCTAGCCATTTACTCTATAATAACAATTATTTTCCCGCTTAAATAATGAAGCAAATTTTCTTTTATTCTGTAATCAATTTAGATTTTAAACTGATCATATACTTGATTGTTATGCCAAACTAGCGGTTACCCACGGGATCGCAAGCAGTTTTTTGTGGTTTTGGACCTGTATGAGCACTTCTGTGTTGAGTGAATTATATTTCCGACGATAATATCCAGTTTGCCTTTTTTCCATGATCAAGAAAATATGATACAATTTGCATAATTTTGATCATTGTAATTTACTCTGGTCTTACTATTTTTTGTTTTATGGTTGACTTTGTCTTTGCAACAAAAAAAAAATCGCTTACGATGAGTTTTATTAAATACCGTCTGAAGATAAACCTGCTTAGCCCTTGTCCTTTGCAAATTATAAATAATCACCATTAAATGGAATCTGGCTGGCAAATCTATTTGCCTAGAGACTGTGCACATGTCTTTTCTGTTTGATTATCTGTCTCTTTAGAGAAAATTAATAAAATAAATTAATTGTATACGTATAGTATTAAATATTATATATATATATATATATATGTTATATGTATTTTATATATATATATGTTATATATATATATATATATATATATATATATATATATATAACATATTTCTACCTTGTCATATAAAAAACAGCTCGGGGAATTGAGGATATCCCTAATATCGATAATATGCCAAGTGGTTGTTACTTTTTCACAGAAGTTTGATTACTTTTTGATAGATCGGTTCTTCTCCAGTTATTTGTTTTACACAACAGTTACAAACTTTGAATTATAATATAAACTATGCGTGGAAAAATATTTATTTCATAAATATAATGTAACTATTTACACATATTACAAATGTTTAATAACTTATAAAATTAATAAAATACTAATTTGTTATATTTTGTAATACAAATGAAATAATACATTTTTGCTTAAAATAACAATATCTATCTTTTTTGTATGTAAATATTTTACCTTTTAAATTCTGTTAACACGTAGCTTCATATATTTTACTGTAAAAGAATACTTAGATTTCAAAATAATAGCAATAAATTAATAAATGCATAAAATAGTAGGGTGCTATTCACCAGTCATAGCAATGGAGAGTTTTGAAGATCAAAATTACAATACTATATGAATTTATTTAGAAAACTAAGCCATATTATTTTCCTGGATGGACTACAAATTTAAAGACGTATCCTTGGAAACTTGGATTGAAAACAAATAAATAAAAGTGCGGCTCTAATCTATTTGCGTTGACAGATTTGGGGAGCCTTGTTGTCAAGAAGTAGTTCTTGGCAAGTAATTTATTCGATGAATACGACTCCTGATTTACCAGAGTGCAGCCATCCCACACTGTTTCTCCTTTCCTAAATTTTATTCTTCCCTTTTATAGAGATTGGTCCACAACCATTGTATTTTTATTGCGGGTCTTGTTGTTTCAGACCAAATATCTTTTTCTTGTTTGGACTCGCAACTTGTTTGATCTTAGCTTAGTAACAAAGTTTTAAATACAATTTTTGCGCTCTTATAATTAATGCATTACTTGTTTACTTTTTGATTTCTCTAATGTATTCCTCCAATTACATCCAAGACTGTAATAATTTTATGGCTCTTGGAAGTCAAGTATCGTTATTCAAGAGTTAGTAATAGGAAGTTTAAAAAATTTAATTATAGGGTATTAGATAATATAATTATTACGTGAGGTTTTCAAATTCCCATTTCTACGTAATTGTCTGAATTGTGTTAAACTTAAATTGAGGGTTTAAATACAATATGACTGTGTCCAAGAAGCTATTTAGTAACATTTTTAAATGTACGTAGAGATTCTACAGCAATGTTTAAAATTTAAATAAATATCGTTTACATGATATTGAATGATATGTTTAACAGTTGCTGTTAAAAATTTTAAATGTTTACGTAATCATATAATCGGAAAAGTTATAATAAATGTGGGTAAATTTGTCTGTTATGATTTCAATATATTGCAAAACAACACTGATATAGACTGGTAATTATATTGTATAGAAACCATTGGGTAGAAAATCTAACAAATTGTTTTTAAGGAAACCCATTAATAACTTATTCAGACATTGAATCTATAATTTATGTAATGACGAACGTTGTTTACTAACTTCATCATTAAGCTTATATTCAATTTGTGGTAATATTGAATCTAATGAGTAAGCATTAATCAAATATACGTAGATATTCTAAACTGATATTTAAATTATTATTAAGAGATGGTTTAATCTCACATTCTGGCGTTTCACCTACCACTGAAACTTGTCTTAAAGTAATTTAAGAATTTTAGTTATGTTTACTTAAACAAATTACCTTACGTAAATTTAGGCTTCATTCGACGGTATATACTAATCACTTAAATAAATACAGAGCAACACTCAAATGGAAATTTTATTTTGCGATTAAATTCTTTCATTTTTAAATTTTAGAATATATATTTTGCACGAAAGTTATAGATTTCGAAGTTGAAATTGAAAAATTTATTTCATCTTTGACCTAAAATGATAAAAAAGAATGTTTGAATAACAAGTATAACATTATATTTTTTTGTTGAAAGTGCAACGTTTTACAAATTATAACCTTAAACTAGGACTTCGGAAATTTGCCTTCGGGTATGTTTCGAAATGTATATAACACAGCGTTTCCAGGATTGAAATCTATCTTCTTCATTAGTTAAGAAAGTAGTTAGTGTATTAAAGAAGGGAGATAGTAAGAATTAATATACAGTTAAACATTTTGGAAAACCGCTTGGATTTCCGATAGTAGGAAGTGGACCTGGGCGTTGTCACTGGACAGGACGCAAGTCACGAGCACAGGATTTGAAAAGCAATGTCATATATCACACAAACTTTACGCTAATATAAAATATAATGGCATTGAAACACTTCTTTATTGAGGCGGCGAAATAAGGAACACGTGGTCCTTTCTTACATCAAACCTGTTAAAAAAAATAGTCTTAATAATACAAAAAAGGCTTATGTAACTAAACTTTACTAACACAAAGTTCTTTGTTTTGTAATTCTGATACTTCGTGGACCAGTCCCTGTTATTCTTGCGCCACTCCCCACCACAAATTAAAAGTTTTGAGAAAAAAATTTTGTGTTACTCCTTTATTATTTATAGATTACAACAATTACAATATAAAAACAGATCTGGAATCGGCTAACTTTAGAATTGATGATCCCTTCGACGTAAGTCAAATAGACAGCGAATATACTAGTTTCGTGCTCTGTACAGTTTAGTGCTAAAATTTATCCCATTTGTTACAGAATCGCAGTAGTTAAAGCAGGGAAACACAAGTGATTCTATCAACGGAAGCGAAAGTGAGATACAAACAAATCAATATCGGAACTGTTTGTAGCGTGATGGTGTGACATCCGAAATAACGAGACAAAGGCGATGGTCGAGAGGAGGAAAGGTAAACACAGGCCTTTACATGGGCTTTGTACGAGTTATTTGTGTTTATAAACAAACTTTAAGCGAAAATATCATGTTGTATCATTGCTACATGTTCATGACCAGGAACTGGCCACTAAAAATTTTATTTTTGAGATTAATATATCTTTATAAAAAAATTAATAAAGTATGTAAACTTACACACATGTGCTTCCCTAACTTTTATAGAAACGTAAAAAATTATTTTTACGAAAGTAATCAATGTAGTACGAAGACAATAGGAATAAATAAACGGAGAAGCATGAAGTGGTTCTGGTGATATTTAATAAAGACTTGTAGACTTTAAGCTTGACAGCACTGGCGCCATAAGTCTGTTGTTTCAAGGCATTTTATGACTTCTCTCTTTTATGACCCGAATCAGATGTTTCCACTAGCCTGATTACAGTAATATACGTCAGCGAGTGCGTTTTTTCTATGCGCTTTAATTCATCAAACTTCATTGATAGTGAATACATTTTTATGTCAATAAACCTATATACAGTATTATTTAGTTATATTATATGATGTAACGTTTATGTACAATTCACTACTACGTGAGACTTATTCTACTATTAAGCCCACCACGAGCATACTGGGAAAATTGCAATGTTTCAGATTCTACCATCTAAATAGGAAAAGGGAGGTGTCGCTCTCTGGCTAACCTCGATAAAGCATTTATCACTAAGAGATTGCTACCAAGTCCAATAATATACTTTTATAATAAAAAGCTTTGAAGCTATCCTCTACCATATATTATTTATAGGTAGGTCATAGTACAACGTTTTTAGTGGAAAGAGTTATAATAGTAATTAATTTTTACGCTAATCGCCTTAAGCTTAAAAGTAACTGAAATTATAACATTTGAAACTATCATTCTAAAATCTGAGTTCTACACTTACCTGAAGAGATCAGGTAACAAATGATGCCTGCCTTCCTATTCACATATATTAATTGCAAATAACAACAACAAAATTATGGATGACTCAATGACAAACCATTTTGAAATTAGAGACATGAATATGTGACTATACTACTGGATGTACATATAATACCTTTAACTGTATACAAAATTATCCGTTTGTACGTCCCTTTGAGGGACGTAACCATTAGTAAATATTAGTATATCTACACGAAAAATAAGATAACAATATACTAATAATATGATGGGATGTATTAATATATATATATATATATATATATATATATATATATATTATATTAAAATTTTAGTCACTAACAAAATTTTTTGTAACACGACGATTTTACCACTTTTAAACAAATTGGCTCTCAGATTGTGTCTTTCAATCGCACCAATTTCATCCCTATCATTCAATTCTGTCCTTTTTCAACAATTCTATAATTGCAACAATTTTACAAATGTACAATAATAATTATTTAACCTAAACATATTTAAAATAACTTGAAGTAATAGTTTTCATGAGAAACAGAGAAATCCATTGATTCCGATGTATGGTGTAAAATGTTCCTTGCACTATAATGAAATAAGCGAAAACAAGAAATTACCGTAATGAAGTACAAACGAGGGAGATCGTTTAGCAAGTCAAGTTCACTGTGCTGGTGCAGCAATTGTTTTCGTGCTGAGTCGCTAGTTGCTGCCGAGGTCAACATTTTACTCTAAATAGTGTAATGGAGAACAAACAAGTAAGAACGTTTAGCAAGTCACGTTCACTATGCTGGTGCAGCAATTGATTTCGTGCTGAGTCACTAGTTGCCACCGAGGTCAATATTTTACTCTAAATAGTGTAATGGAGAACAAACAAGTAAGAACGTTTAGCAAGTCAAGTTCACTATGCTGGTGCAGCAATTGGTTTCGTGCTGAGTCACTAGTTGCCACCGAGGTCAATATTTTACTCTAAATAGTGTAATGGAAAACAAACAAGTAAGAACGTTTAGCAAGTCAAGTTCAGAGTGCTGGTACAGCAATTGTTTTTGTGCTGAGTCGCTAGTTACTGCCGAGGTCCACATTTTACTCTGAATAGTGTAATGGAGAGCAAACAAGTAAGAACGTTTAGCAAGTCAAGTTCACTGTGCTGGTGCAGCATTTGTTCTTGTGCTGAGTCGCTAGTTGCTGCCGAGGTCAACATTTTACTCTAAATAGTGTAATGGAGAACAAACAAGTAAGAACGTTTAGCAAGTCAAGTTCAGAGTGCTGGTGCAGCAATTGTTTTCGTGCTGAGTCGCTAGTTGCCACCGAGGTCAATATTTTACTCTAAATAGTGTAATGGAAAACAAACAAGTAAGAACGTTTAGCAAGTCAAGTTCACTATGCTGGTGCAGTAATTGGTTTCGTGCTGAGTCGCTAGTTGCTGCCGAGGTCCACATTTTACTCTGAATAGTGTAATGGAGAGCAAACAAGTAAGAACGTTTAGCAAGTCAAGTTCAGAGTGCTGGTGCAGCAATTGTTTTCGTGCTGAGTCGCTAGTTGCTGCCGAGGTCAACATTTTACTCTAAATAGTGTAATGGAGAACAAACAAGTAAGAACGTTTAGCAAGTCAAGTTCAGAGTCCTGGTGCAGCAATTGATTTCGTGCTGAGTCGCTAGTTGCTGCCGAGGTCAACCTTCTCTCAGAACAGTACTCTGTAAATAATAAAGATATGTACACGATAGTATATGGTATGTGTACGTGAGAAATAAAGCATTAATTAAATTTGAAATTTAATTTTCCTGTAAATGAAGTTTTAGTTATTTTTGGATATGAATATTACTATGAGATTTATTGCAACAATCTTATTAGACTCTGAATAAATTTTCTACACATTTTATTCTACAAATGTAATAGATATGATACGGATGTCCATAAATTTGATAAATTTTTAATTAAATCTTGGTCATCTTTAAGAAAATGCTCTTAAATGCTTTTACAAATAACTTATAACTTGAGATAGAAATGAAGTTTAACTTTAGGTTATTTTCATGAATAACCAATAATAGTCCTCTAGAAATAACTTTAAAAACGGTCTAAAATTAGTATGTTTTTTACAGAAAACTAATGGCCCAACTTTCTTAAATAAATAATAATTTTTTTTGTTAATTCAGGATTAAAACAGTCCATTTGGTATAGAAGAGGTGATATTTAGGGGAGAAAATGTATTTTGCAGTTTACGGTTAAACAGTGGAACTTCATAAAAAAATTAATTAATAATAGTTCGGCAATAAAGAAAAATCTAATCAATGTTAGTAGCTATTTTCACCCTAACCTGAAAAAGTTTCGAGAATAAAATAAACTGTTTTTTGTTATTAATTTAGCATTCCCTACAAAAAAAGTTCAGTTACCATGAAAATTGGAGAAAATAAACTTTTTGTTTTATAAATATACTATATTTATTGCATAATTAAATATCCATCTGGTATTATGGAAACGTAAATACTAAATTTTATACAGCGATTTTGATATTTTCATCAAATAAAATCTACTTATATATAATTTTTTTTCAATTACAATAAATAAATTAAATTTATATATTTTAGCTGAAAAACATTCTAATACCAAAAGACAAAGATATTGTAATTTGGCACTATTTAATGTATAATTTATGTCCATAATTTTAATGTATATTAAATTTTATTTTTCAATAGCAGTGATTTCTATAATTATTAGGACAAATATTATTATATTAGCTATATTTTAGAACTACATGAATGTTCGTAAGTATAAAAAGAATAAGTTTTATTCGTATTCAAATTTTTTTCCGATTTTTATAATACATTTTTTATTATTTTCATTATATTTTAATTTTTTTGTTATTTACACAACATGATATTTAGTGTAGATTAAAATTTTTGCACGACCGTCGATTGCTATTCCCTGAACTTCTAAGTTATTACAATTGCTCACCTTGTGACAGAAAATAAGTCTGTGCATTGTAGTTCATGTTTTCTACAAATACATAAATAGAAAGGCAGCGTTTCTTACAGCTGCGAAAAATAGTGTTTAGAAGATTATCACGTATACATTTTTTGTTGGTCATGCATATCTTTATGATACCGTTTGTTGATATTTGCCTTTCGGTTGCAGTGAGTTCATTACCAATCTATGTTTTTATCTAGTCTTAACTCGCTAAAAGTTTTGTTCTGCTAATCTAGCTGTTAGTGGCTATTTTTATAACAGGAGATATTATTTTGTGGCTGGTTTATAAATGTGGTATCATAAATATTGTATTATTGGAAGTTTTTCTTTCTATTATACAGTGTTGCCATTATCTTAAATCTAATTTGCGTTAATTTTATTTCAGTGTTAACTATTACGTTAAAATCTTTTTTATTAAATAATGCACGAGTTACCGTCATTTTGCGTTTTCCAGTACCATCTGACGTTATATAACAGCCAGTAAAACAATGGATAAAAGCAAAACATTTACGCTTTGAAATACCTTCATAAAATTTGATGGTCATTTACCTCTTAAGGCTCTGCTTGACTCTTACACATCAAAACGCTACAATAAAACGAAGATGAACTTGAGTTTCACTGAAAGTTCAAATGCCTTAGGTGTAGTCTCATTAGGAGAATAAATTAAGCAACTACTTCGACCATCAGCAATTGGTGATTTTCGGATATGACCTTATGGTTTCATTCCACTCTAAGGAGAAGACTAAAACTATTACAGATCTAAGATTAAACTAGTTCGTCGTTTTTTGTACACGTCTATCAATATTATGAATATAACGGTTTCAATAAATTAATATGCAAAAGACTGTTTCTAAAAATACATACATGTGGGGGCACTTCAATAATGATAAAAAGAGACGTAAATATGGAACTCTGGAATTCCTAGTCCTGTGTAAGATGGCCACGTTAATACTTCAATGAATCCGGAAATTCGGTATTTCAAACAATAACATAGATAATTTTAGATTATATTAAAAATCTGTATAGTACTGTAAAACCTTTTTTCATTTCACTATGTGATAGTATTTAGATTTGTTTCCTAATATAACGAATTAAAGGTTACATGTTGCTGTTGGAATTTTATGTAAACAATAAAGCTATTTATTTAAATTCTAATATTTGTCTTCTTAGTGATCTCTTAATAACAGCAAATAACATAATAATAATAATAATAAATTTATTTCTCAAAACAACAAATATGTTACAAATCATGCTGAACATTGTACACTGGCACAATACAATACATAACAATAAAATTAAAAACAATGCCAAGCAGATCCTATAAAATTAATATATTTCAAGTACAATGCATAATATAATATAATTATGAGAAATAGACTCCTCCAAGGCACAGCCTGATTGGAGGTCTTACTGAATTTATTTTACAAATGGCTGATCTAATTTTCAAATTACATATAGAATGAAAAATAATTTCTCCAAAACCAACAAATTCTACTCATAAAAAAATAATTACATTTACATTATTTTTTTGTAATGTAATTTTTTGCAAATTCATACTGCAACTCATTACATTAAAAATAATATTAGTTGCTTACTAAGCGAGAGTGTATATACTTGTCACAACATAATCTTTGTTACCCTTCAAACCAGAAAAACTATTTTACCACAGTTATGGAGTAAATAATTATATTTAATATTACATTGAGAGCCTTGCTTTCATTCAATCAAATTAATATTCCTCCAATAATAGAATTGCAACATTCGATATTGTATTTAACATAGGGGTAATTACACCACTAAAATAACTTGAGAACCACAGGAAACTACTTTGTAAAAGAACTTAATCACATAAAACACAGTAGGTTGTGGTTTGAATGAAATTTGGTTGTTTTCCGGAAAGAGAGGAGAAGTTACTTTCCCGAATATTTGTCACACGACTTCCGAATCGGTAAACTCGAATTGATTTGTCAGGGAGGACTGATCTTCTTCTCAAAACTCTCTTTTTTTACTCTTCAGGAAATTGTTATTTATTGTGTGTACTCATTCAACCTGAATTTTAGCTTACTGTTTAAAAGTAAAAATAATGTGTTGTTATATAAATACTTTTAAAGCTAATATATTACGATACTAATAACATTATACATAAAAAATGCCCTTGTTAGTTTGTTTTACCTTTACTTATAAAATATCCAAACCAATTTTGATGAAATTTGACATTAACAAAAATATAATCCTTGTTACGAATATAGGCCTATTACTATCACAAAGATCTCTCCGGAATACGTTTCTGTTGTCTCTAAAATAGCGGAACATCCCATTGTAAGTTTTGAAATATTAATTAAAAAATTATGTTAAATGTAATCAAATGTTGTTAGACACGTAACATAGACATTTTTTATGTACACATTTTATATATTTAAATCGAATATGAAATTTTTTATACTACGTAACATTTTGAAAATGATTTTTTTTGACATGTCATATTAAACAAATAGAAAGTAATATACACATTTTAAACCTTATCACTCATGTCATGTGTAGTTACATAATTTTGAAATGGTTAAATATTTATTGAATATTTGCACCTAAATATAT
This sequence comes from Homalodisca vitripennis, assembly GCF_021130785.1. Lineage (NCBI taxonomy): Eukaryota > Metazoa > Arthropoda > Insecta > Hemiptera > Cicadellidae > Homalodisca > Homalodisca vitripennis. The sequence continues at coordinate 131,267,355 of NC_060214.1, read as the reverse complement.
ATTTTTACAAGAATTTCTTGTTCACATACTAGTGGTACTAGCATAAATTATTGTTTAATATATGGTAGTTATAACCTACAACATTAGTTCTAGAAACAACTTTCTCCACTAAATCATACATCTCTCTTAAAAATAATTACGTATATAAAACTATATGTTTTAATGACTTTTACAATGAAATCACATAATTTATCCCTTCACATAATTCTTTCACTCATGCTCATTTCAACTATTTCTAAAATTTGTAGGACTGTATAACTGTATATAAATATGTTGTTTTCATATATTGTATAAGAAAAAAATAAATTTGCTTATGTCAGTAGTTTAATTTACAATTTTAAGAAATACCGGGAGCTATATTAAAAGTTGTGTTGAATGTTTTAGCAGGCCTTTTAATGAATATTCATCAAATTGAGTTTCAGATAAAGATTTAAAAAAGTACTATAGAATTTATTTAGGATATTTTCAAATGTAAACCGTGTACCTTAAGTTTTATCAAACAGTGTTTCTTATAGGCTATGAATGTATATTAATATTATTTTTTTATGAGTGCTTTATGTATATTTTTCAAAGCTCCCTTCGTTTTCCTCATATAAGTTCTGGACCTTTATAATATTTTATGATAGTTAAGTCATATACTTTTCTAGTTGACTTAGCTAATAAAATGTCTTTTCCATAAATAAGAGTGAAAGCTGTTTAAAGTTGTATAACAACTGGAATACAAAAACTTACACAAAACTCAATTTATAAAACATATAGTGGTGAAAAGACGAACCAATTAAATGAAACAAAAATTTAAATAATTTACATTTATAACAAATGTATAAAAAAATTCATTAGAGTGACAGTTAAAAACTCATATAAAACATGATTGATCAGCATGTAAACGTGTAATAACGTAAAATAAGTCATTAACGAGTTTATGACTTCAGATTTTGACCTCAGAACGCTACAAGTTCCATGGCTCAGAAGCCTCTATAACAAGCGAAAGTTACACAAGGTAGGTCGACACATTGTTACTTTGCTACGACCTTCTTTCAACTTATAAATTCTCTTCTCATGTAATATTCTACTTGGCTGCACTCATAATAGAGATATCCTTATTTCAGTTCATGTGGGATAATATACCATTATCATACTTATTCTTACTTATGTAGGTTCATACGTTCTATACTAAGAGCCATTAAAAGTTTGTAATCATGTGAATGGTTTATCGAGATATCCTTATATCAGTTCATGTGGGATAATATACCATTATCATACTTATTGTTACTTATGTAGGTTCATACGTTCTATACTAAGAGCCATTCAAATTTTGTAATCATGTGAATGGTTTATAGAGATATCCTTATATCAGTTCATGTGGGATAATATACCATTATCATACTTATTGTTACTTATGTAGGTTCATACGTTCTATACTAAGAGCCATTCAAATTTTGTAATCATGTGAATGGTTTATCGAGATATCCTTATTTCAGTTCATGTGGGATAATATACCATTATCATACTTATTGTTACTTATGTAGGTTCATACGTTCTATACTAAGAGCCATTCAAAGTTTGTAATCATGTGAATGGTTTATCGAGATATCCTTATATCAGTTCATGTGGGATAATATACCATTATCATACTTATTGTTACTTATGTAGGTTCATACGTTCAATATTAAGAGTCATTCAAAGTTTGTAATCATGTGAATGGTTTATCGAGATATCCTTATATCAGTTCATGTGGGATAATATACCATTATCATACTTATTGTTACTTATGTAGGTTCATACTTTCAATATTAAGAGCCATTCAAAGTTTGTAATCAGGTGAATGGTTTATCGAGATATCTTGTGCAAAAAGAACAAGAAGGAAGAAATAAAAGTAGCTGATCTTAAAGAAGCCAAAGTGTAGGAGATTTCAATGACACTTCACTTATTATTTAGTAAAATATGTAATCTTTTAAGTAGTCTTTCAATATATTCTAGAGATTTCATGCGGATGTGTAGTTAAACCTCTCTAAACTCTCAAAAAAATCATATTAATGAACATGGCGCTTATCTACGCATATCAAGGTTACTTACAAAGAAATTATATTTCGAAATATGTTTCATGGCTAAATTACATTTTTGGGGTATCTTCGTTCATTCATACAGAAGAAAAATGTTTGTAGAACCCTAATTAATAAGATTTAAATTATTCATTCAATTTAAATAAGCAGAAATTATGTTTTATAGCATTTAATTTGTAGTCTGTATTGAGTATCAAACTAAATGTCCTGTCAAATAGGTGTTTACAAATATGTATCCAAATATTATTTTTATCCATGCTTTTGTTATATTTTATAGCAAGATCATCATAAAAATAAAATTATATAATTACAAAATAAACACCGTTAATGTGAATACCTTGGATTACAAAACATTTATAGATTTGATAAGAAAATGTGTAATATATTCCTAGCAATAGTAGTCTTTAGTACTGTTATCACATGTTAATAGCTACAGTCAAAACATGGATTGATATGACTGTCATATTACATTTCAAGAAGTTTTTAAGAAAAACTGTTGTAAATAACTTCAAAAAACGTTAACATTTATATATTTTAAACATAACTGTAATTTTATTAAAATTCTTATGAAGATTATTAAACGTTCTGTATAACATTAACATTTTGAAAGTAAATATTATATATAACGTAATTCAAGTATGAGGGTTTTAACCATAAATGTAGCATCAACCATATTGTCAAAATTTTTCCATTCCAATTAATTACGATATATTTATATAATTTAATATAATCAACTTTTATGTAATGATATACTGAGTGTCGCACAACCCTCCACTAATATTTCTAGGTATAATTTCTGTCAAAAAACAAACCCAAACTGTATATTAAAACTTTTAAAAATTAATTATTAGCTGCAAAACCACAATTTAGATTTTCCATCTAAATATTTTAAATTTTAAAATTCCAAAATTATTATGCATTGCAAAACATATTTTCCCAAAACTAACAAAGATTATCAACTTTTTAGAACGAGCAAACATAATTTAATAGGCGTTCCATAAAAAAACAAAGGTTGATATTGATTAATAATTAACATAAACTTATTTTTCCAGTAAATTGTAAAATATGAAACACAGTGCAAAATGATGTTTTAGTTGTGTACAACATGTAACACAACTCAAGTTTTAGCCTAGTAGTTATATCAAAGATCTTAATATATTATATATGCACACAAAAACATACTTAAAAATATATATATAAACATTATACTTTTCATGAATTATTTATGAAGTACATAAACATCAAATTTGACACATAATGTAATTTAGTAGATTCATGAGTTTTCACTGTTTAGGCCAATATATTAAGTAAATAGTATAGCTACAAAACATGAGCGACGGTTAAATATTCCTTACCGATTCCCTAAATATGCGTAATTTCACACTTTATTCGTTACAAGCTGGAATGTAGGGCTGGCAGACTGTTAATTAACACTAATAGTACCTTGTCTATAATACAGGACAATACATAGGTAAAATAATGGTAATTACGAATAAATACAGGGTCCTTAAAATACTTCTAAAGAAAGCTAAAGCCACAGTGAGAATGCATAGATACTACCTTTCCATGTATACAGTTACAAACGAATTTGTACTTTACACAAAGAAACTAACGGGTCTATTGCAGGAAAATAAATAAGACCACAAAGATAAAATAATAAATTAATGAATGAATATTAAATTTAGGTTACTACTATAATTACACATTACAATTTATCTATATGAATACTACAATAAGGCGTCGTATAGAAATGAGGTGGAGTGAAAAGTGACTGGTGGCTCTAACGCGTGTAGTACTATATAAAGCAGCCCGCTGTGATTTTAGAAATGAGCAAAGCGCATCGAATTATTTGAAGTATCCCGCTCAACCATAACCGTTCTGAGGCGTCAGTTGTGTGAAGACCGGCGGCTAGCAAAAGGATATCGGATATTTATTAACGGACCTGGTAATACAGCATATACAAACGTGTATTACTTTATTGTTTGCACTTAAATTCGTATTAATTTGTAATTGAAGCAATGGATGGTGTTCTTTGTTAATAGGGATAATTGAAGATTCGTAAACTAATTGTTTTTAAAATGACTAGATGTAGCCAGCAAAATTTTGTTTTCTTTATCAACATGTTTCCTTCTTTTTTCCAAATTGTATGATAAAACTTATTAATTACTGTACTCACGATAATAATAAAAAAAAACATTTGTTATATTTGAAAATACAAGTTGAAACGCAATGTTGTATATATAAAATATAAAGTCACAGATCTTATAATAAAATATAAAAATAAGTTTTGGAAGGAAGATATTCCGAGTGAGTACTTTTAGTTGATGGCAAAATTCAGGTTAAACGACATCGTGGCCCTGACAGCTATATAGTTTGTCAGTGGCACACCCACACATGAACTATGTTTTTACTCAGTCACTGTGTCTGTATTGCTTCAACAGTATTTTCCATTTATACTTTGTGCATTCCACTGGTTGGCATTTAAATTTGGCTCTTCTCGTTTTCCGTAATGGTTTATTATTGTTTTTCGTATCGGTAATTCTATTGACAATTTAGAAATTAAAGTTACGTATTTTAATAAAAATATTTTTGTTATACAAAATGCAGAAACTCTTACCCACATATTCATGTAACGAAATGAAATGAACAATTATTTATTTATACAGGCAATGTTAGGGATCTTTCTTATTCATGGTGGAGCTAAAGAAAGATTTTGTATTCAAAATTATCACCGTTCGATATTATGCCACACATGAACTGCTTCTGTGCTCATTTATACTGAAATCAATTGG